>NW_012103954.1:861295-877407 GCF_000951045.1 Mandrillus leucophaeus
CTGGGCTCAAGTGATCTGCCGACCTTGGCTTCCCAAAGTAGTGGGATTACAGGTGTGAGCCACTGTGCCCAGACCTGATTTTTTTTAAGCGCCAAATGCCCCCTATGAATAGCTGCAGATTACCTTCCAGCCACCCTTGCAGGGAACATGGCAGCCCATGAAAAGTGGCAGGTTCAGCCACAACGCAGATCATCCAGATTATGGTAGGAATCTTCTCCGTGGGACAAATTTCTTCTTTCAGTTACAGCAGAGGAATTTCATACATCCTTCCTTGATAACCAAAAAGACATGCACTCAGGGTCAAGCTTTAATAAGCTGATAATTTTATTTCTTCATCAAAGATATGCTTAAGCCAAACTGACCTTGTGTTTTCTGTGGCAAGGGCCATGGGGAACAGGATGCCTGTGGGTGCAGTTGCTGCTGCTCCCAGCTCCCACTCAGGCTCCTGCTGGCTCCCTCCATTGGCACAAATGCAACCCAGTAAAGAGCAGACAATGCATTACAATAATTGTGAAGGCAGTTTTGACTTTGGGAACCCCTGAAGCTGTTGTGGAGACCCCCAGGGGTCTGTGAGCCACTTTTGGAAGACCATGGGTGATTCTTCCTATCCCAGGAACTCATCTGAGGGTGGAAGGGTGGAGCGTGAGGGTCGGCATCTGGAAGATCCTACAACTCTGCAAGTCAACACTTTCCCCATGAGCAGTGGGAGGTTTGCCGCAAGTTTTGAGCGTCTGGGGCAGGTGCATCAAGGCTGTGCATCTCATGCCTGCTGCACCGTTCAGAGGGACGAAGCCACTGATACTTTCCTCCCACCGGCCTGGGCTGATCAGCAGTACTTCAGCTTGGCGTTCATCTCCAGGTGGAGCTGGAGGCCACTGGTGCTAGCAGGCTGGCCTGGTCCACTTTCCTCCCACCTGGCTTCTAAGCGGGTAGCCAGCACTGGGTGTCTTGGGCCCGTGTGTCCTCACTCAGTCTCATTCTACGTCCCTGCTGCCTCTCCCCTTTCCTGCTGCGTGCTCCATTGCCTTATATTCCTGACCTGCTCTGTAGACCAGAACCTTGACTGCTGACTCTCAGAACTTCATGGATGCCAACCCACCTGGGGCCTGGGAGCCCAAGGGGGATCTTCAGGGGGGTTCATAGGAGAGAAGGAGCCTCTGACTACATGATGCGGCCTCTGAGGCCAGCCCTGCCTCACAAAAGGGATGCTGTGCAGCAGACAGAGTCTTTGGTCTCACTGCCTGGGGCTGGCCTGCATTCGCTGCTCAGGACTCATGAGAGGCCCGTCCGTGGCCCTCACTTACGTGCCCAGCACCTTTCCCACCAGGGGGACCCCCAGCAGCCCACAGAATCAGTACCGGCCCACCGGCCACCTGGCTAAGCTCAGAGCCGCTACCTGGCCCAAACCAGCCAGGTGTGTGGTTCCTGTCTTTGGAGGAAGGTCATTGTTTTGAAAATCATGATTTTAAAATTAAATGTGGTATTTTCTGCAGGAAAGTCTAGAGGAAGCCTTGTGTTTTCAAGCTGCAGAGGCCATTAAGAGACACCTCCTGGGATCGTCGAGATGTCCACACAAACATCATGGGTGAAGGATGGGCAACACAGTGATGGCCTTTATTCTGTGTCTGTGGAAACTCCAGCCAGGAAAAGGCTCAGAGTGCTAGGAGGCTTCAGGCTGGAGAGAGCGCTATGCAATGTTGCCTCACTAATTATCTGGGTTTACAGCACATTCTGGCCTTAAAGGAGGAGGAGGCAGCATTTTCAAAGACTCAGAAAGACTGCCTGTCCCCCAATTGCTCTCTTGCCAATTCCTGAAATTCTTTGTTAGCAACGTATTGCTCCAATCTAAGCATGGCTGTCTCTCCTAGGTCTCCTTTTACAAGTGCAGTGATTCTGAGAAAACACTTAGTGGCTGGAGCTTCTGCTGAACAGTTTAATCAGCTCCCCATTATTTCTGCACTAGGAGGAGCCTGGGTCCCAGCTGGCACTTGGGGTACAACCAGCCAGGTAGGGTGAGTGGGAGTCCCCTACCCTCTGAGGGGCAGACAGTGTGGGCTCCAGATGATGGGCTTATGTTCCAAGAGAAGACAGAAGCTGTAAGTTGTGTTTGAAATCCTCTGAATTTTATGTATTGGTAACTGATTCTTAACTCAAATTCCAAACTTCCTGCCAGCCCCGATGAGAACTTCCTGGACTGCAGGAAATGCAGGAGGAGCTTTCTGAGAGAGCAGCACCAGGAAAGGCGCCTGACTCACAGCTTGGAGCACTGTGACCCGCTGCCACACGCCGCCACATGCCGCCACACGCTGGAACCCGGAACACGGAACCTTTGTGGGTGCAGCCCAGGCTGGTGGATAAGGAGGGCTCGTGTGAAAAATTGTTTTCCTCCTGCTGAAGGACGAGGGGCCAGCCAAGGGAAGAGAGTTCCAGAAGCAGGGACAGCCTGTGGGGCCCTTGGCAACTGAAAGCCTGTCCTGCCGGATGGTGTCTCAGAAGCACATCTTAGTGGGGAGCATGGGGAGGCTCTGGTCAGGCTGAGCTCTTCATCCACAGACGATGAAGCCTGCACGGCTCAGGCAGAGGCGAGAGGTCCCCTGGGCTCCTCTGGGTGGGCTGCAAGCTTGGGCCAGACCCCGGCTGGGCCTTGGAGATTTTCAGGGTGAGCTGGGCTCTGAGTTGCAGGACAGCATCCGTCAGGCGGGAACTGGGGTGGGGCGGGGACGGAGCAGGTGGGTGTGGGGCACAGGAGGAGGCAGAGACCTGCCCAAAGAGGGGCAGGCCTGGGGGTGCTGAGGCGGGTCCCTCGGCCACCAGGAGGAGGCTGGGCGGGTATCACTGGGCAGCGGCTCCTGAGGGCGGGAGAGATGTGCTGCGATTTTGATGCTTAGAGAGGAAGATGAGGAGAGGGCAGCCTGCCCAGGCGTCCTGTTTGGTTTGAGTCCTGACAGTAAGCCAGAGCATCATAGCCCAAGACAGAGCTGCAGTCTGCACCACGACTCTGCTGAGAAAGTGAGTAGTTTCTAGTGGTTTCTCTTAATTGGGACAGAAAAAATAACTTGTTAGATTCTTAGGTACAAGCCTCATACCAAGGACTGTACCGTGTTAATTTGTCTGGTAAGAATCCCAGACTGGAGGAACGGTGGCCCCTGTGTCCACCACCTGCTCCCACTGTGCCAGATGAGTCATTCTTGAAGATACACTGGGGCCAGGCCAGTGACAGGAATCCCCACTGGCAGTTCAGTCCCTGGGGTGTGCAAATTTCTGAAATTCCAGAAAAATTGACATCACTTGAATAGAAATTTACACTACAAAATACACTGATACTAAGTGCAGTTTGATGAGTTTGAACAACGTATTAGACCACATGACCTGTGCTGCAGTCAAGCTAGGGAACATTTCTGCCACGCCAGGAGGCACCCGTCTGCCCCTTCCCACGTGAAGCACAGTATTCAGGTTTCTGTCGCCATGAGGTGGCTCTGTCTGTCTTCGGGCTTCTGAGGGAAGCACTTAGTAGGCACCCTGGTGTCTGCTTCCCTCACCCAGCACACTGCTGTTAAGATTCACCCATTTGTTGCACGTATTAGTAATTCGTTTCTTTTCATTATAGAGCAATATTCCGTTTTGTTAATACACCACAGATTGCTTATCCATGGTCTTGCTTTTGATTTAATATTTAAGCGAGGGAGAGCTCTAAGACTTCACTTTGCTCTGCATGCCTGAACAGGTGTCTTCCTCCTGGGGAACTGAGAGGTAGTTCTGCACAGTATTGAGGGTTAATATTCCAACGACACACCTGGGTGCCGGAGAAATAATGGGGCATAGGCTTGGAGGCCCACTGTGACTGGAGGACATTGCAGTGTGCTGGCTCGCAGGGGCTAGAATTAGTCTGTGGTCATTGTCTTGGATTCCCTGACACCCTTTACGCCAGCCTTCCCAGGCCCAGGCTCTCTGGCAAATGGCCACAGACCCTTTGGGAATGGGAAGGGAGTTAAAAGAGCATGTGCTGGTGAAATGATCTGTATCCTTCCTGAAGCCCCAGGCTCTGTGTGTTGAGTGATTCCTTAGGAAACGGGTAAGAAGCTGTAACTTCATTGTTAGGCCTAAGTGAGACCTCGCGTGCTCGGCTGGAGTTGTTCTGGTTATACTGACCAGGTAGGAATGTGTAGACTGCCTGGCTACTTAGGTCCTCGGCCCTGGGGCTGGTGAGTCACCGGTGGAGGCTCCTGTGGATCCTCTTGGTTGTCAGCTGGCAGTGCTCTCGATGTATCAGTGGTTAGCGGTGATGCCTGATCTCTGCGGTCCGGGGTCTTTCTTTCCTTGAAGCAGGTACCGTTTCTTCAGTGTTGGCAGCACCTGCTGCCCATGGGGAGTGAGCACTGGGGCACCTGCTGGGAATGGCTATCTCCTCACTGCTTTATTTCCCAAAGTTTTACAGCGGGAGCATCTTCTGGGTACCCATGACACATTACCCCAAATGCCAGCTTTCCCTCTGCCATTCCAGCGAGGCCCAGAACTTGTGGGCTAAGAGAGACCTGCTGCCTGAGTCCCAGCAGACTCCTGGCCTAGGGCTTTGTGGGTGTCATCCAAGGATGGATTTGGGACAGGTTAGTTGCACACCAGTAAATAATGCCCTTAAGTGAATGTGATTTCCTCCATCTTACACATTTGGCATTAGGAACATGCCTTGGAATATGGTAGCTGCTGTCAATATGACATTTTCAGTGCAGAACAGGTCTGCAGGACCCGGGCTGTCTGGGCCCCTGTGTTGGCTCTCTCACTCAGTAGTGATGTGACTATGGGCAGGTTTGTGAAGTGGAGATAATAATGGCACATCCTCCTTGGATTGCTACGAATAGTAAGTGAATTAATGCCTGAGTAAACCTTTCAGAACAGTGTCTGCACAGAGGGGTGGGGTAGAGATATCAGCTCCGATTCTCACTTTGTGGTTGTTCATACTGCATTTTCATTAGTAATTCCTGGGGTGCATGAAATCCACCACTTTTTGCATGTGTGTTTTGTAATTGAACCTTTACGGGATGTGTGTACCAAGTTGAGAACTATATTGTCATCCAGTATGAACACTGGGGACCCTGCTACCTACCGATGGATCGGGAAGCATTTTGGTGTATTATCAACTGAAGTGTCCAAGTGTGCGCATGCTGGCTGAGGTTGTTTCTTGTAGATACTGTTTTTCAGGTATCTGAAGAGTTTCTGTTGGAAAGCTAGCTAAATATTCTTCAATAACGGAGTACAGAATTTAAACACAGCCTGTCTGTACTAGGGAATATTATGTAGCCTTTACCTGAAATGAGGCAAGCATACCTATCTCTAAGTCATATGCAAAGTAAAAGTTTTGAAAAAGCAAGTCAAAACAGTACAAAGAGTATGATGTCACTTATTTGAAAAATGACATTTGAGCATAAGTAACGTATGTGTTTGGGTAAAACTGCTGATGGTTCTTACTTCTGGGAGAGGACTGGGAAGTGGGGATGCAAGTAAAGGAACTCTTACATTTTCCTCTGTGTATTTCTGTACAGACTGAATATTTTCCAAATGGGAATGCAGTAGTATAATTTGTATAATAAAGAATAATTGAGCATTTAATTCAAGAAGCAAAAAATAGAAAACTAAAAAGGGAACAAATGAGTAAATATGTGAGGATACATTTATGAATTTTAAAAAACTCCCAAAGATATGATAAAATAAATGAATAAAACAACTAGAAAACTTCTAGAAAGTCTGGCAGAGAAAAGAAAAATAACACAGGTAATTAACATCTGACAGGATGGAGGGAATGTGCTCCAATACAGAGGAGAGGCAACACGAGAGAATCGCCAGGAAGAATCAGAGGGGGTTTGCGCTAGCCAGTGTTGAAGAGTGTATTAAAAAGCTACAGTATGGAAGTGGTTAGGAATAGGTAAATAGGCCGACAGAAGAGAACGAGAAGCACAGAGTACACACACTTACGTGGGACATTTTGTATAATGAAGAGCCATCCCAAATAAATGGGGAATGACAGATTTTCACTAAGAAAAGTTAGTTCTCTACCTTATATAATGCATAAAAGAAATATTCCAGATGGAATACAAATCTACATGTAAAACTAAAACCATTTAAATATCAAAAGATAATGATTTGAGAAGTAAAGAGCTTGGAAGTTATAACTGCTGTCCCCACAACAAGAAAAAAAACTGAGCAAATGGAAAATCAGCAGCTCTTCTCAGATCCATCAGAGAAATGAGGTCGTGGGGCAAACTGCTACCCTGAAAACTGGCGAGACAGGTGAATGCACAGAATCAGAACTTACCTGAGAAGCCGGGAGCAGAAGCTGCTGCTGGAGCCAGTACTGTCAGGACACTCACAGGCCAAGTGACATGTAAGTAGCACAGCGATGAGAAGCCAGGCATGGTGTGCACCTGTAGTCCCAGCTACTTGGGAGGCAGGGGCAGAAGGATCTCTTGAGCCCAGGAGTCTGAGGCTGCAGTTACTATTTTCAATTACTAAAGCAGTGTTTTAAAAGTATAATCCCCACTTCTGGAAAATGATGGTGTAATTGGTATACATTGTTTTGGGGCAGCATTAAACTGGTTTGCATTAGTACATCATGACACTGAAATATGTATTGATACCTATCCGTTGTCATAAAAATGTTCATTCCTGTTAATTGAAGAATCTCAGTTTAGAGTATTTTGTCTAAAGAAGATAAACATGTTTTAATGTTGCGATCACCTGAGTGTAATTTCAGGGTTTGGGGTTCTGGGAGCGTTGGGATGGCTTGAAGCCAGGCTGAAGTTCACATGGGGCAGCTTTGCAGGGACTGTTCCACCCCTGGCCTTGAGAGCTCCAGATTCCAACTCCTTCGTTCCCCACATGCAGCCTCTCAGGGTCACCGTCGAGGCCAGGAAATACCACCTTGAACAAAAGTGGCCCCAACATTGACTTCCCTCCCTGGATATTTCATCTTCTCCTGAGTCTTAGAGTGATCTTTAAGTATCTTATAAGCTTTTAAAACTTTTAGGACGATTGGCTTCTCCCCCATATGAATTTTAGTTTACCAAGTTCTAGAAAATCCCATGCAATTTTGATTGAGATTATATTAAATTTATAACTAATGAGGGAGAAGAGGATGGTTTTTACATTAACTTCCCAGCCATAAGCATGGCATCTCTTTAATTAGTCTTTTTAAAAAGATGTGCTTCGGCCGGGCGCGGTGGCTCACACCTGTAATCCCAGCACTTTGGAAGGCCGAGGCGGGTAGATCACGAGGTCAGGAGATAGAGACCATCCTGGCTAACACAGTGAAAACCCGTCTCTACTAAAAATACAAAAAGTTAGGTGGGCGAGGTTGCGGGCGCCTGTAGTCCCAGCTACTGGGGAGGCTGAGGCAGGAGAATGGCGTGAACCCGGGAGGCAGCGCTTGCAGTGAGCTGAGATCGTGCCACTGCACTCCAGCCTGGGCAACAGAGAGAGACTCCGTCTTGAAAAAGTAAAATAAAATAAAATAAAACATTTCAACTTAGCAAAAGGTGAAAAATTATCACAACAAATTTCTGTTAAATGCTATATCAAATATAAATAATAGGCCAGTGCAGTGGCGCTTGCCTATAATCCCAGCACTGTGGGAGGCCAAGATGGGCAGATTGCTAGAGCTTGGGAGTTACCAGCCTGGGCAACATGGGGAAACCCCATCTCTACAAAAAAATGCAAAAATTAGCTGGATGTGGTAGCACATGCCTGTAGTCCCAGCTACTCAGGAGGCTCTCACATCAGGCCATGTTCCAGCCACAGGTTGTTGCCTCCAACCCACTGAGAGCAGAGCTGTCTGGAGAGCTGATGGGAAGCTCCCTGGTGTTCGCCCCTGGGCTAGGGAAGAGCCTGCTTCCAGGCAGGCTGGACGTTCTCCTCCTCAGGCTTAGTGGCTTGTGGGTATAGGAGGCATGGAGTGAACTGGGCAGTGGCTGGCCCCCGGGAAAGCACAGATGTTGGCGTGAATAGCCAGGAGTGGGGTCAGCTTGGTTTTTGTATTGCTTTGCCAGGAGACCTGTGAGTACCATCTTGAACATGCAGAGAAAGTCCCGTAGAATAAGAATGTCTTCCAGCAGATTCATTGACCAGTTTGCCGGGAGAGTCTGACTTTTGCTGCAATGCTGGTGAGGTGGGATTATCACATGTTGCTTCTCCGTCCCTCTGCCTCAGTAAAAGAAGCAACAAAATGCCTCGGATGCCAGACACTTCTGCGCCCATACCCTGAATAATAGCCAGTCACCTCCCTGCTCAGTGGGCTGGCTGCCCTCCCAGCTAGGGTTAGGAGGCCTCACAAGTGCTGGCTTTTCAGGCAGTAGAATCCACAAATGGAGAATTCGGTGAATTGGGATGGCAAGAATGGGACCCTGAACTCTGGAGTGAGACCGAGTGGACTTGAACCCTGAACCCACCACTTAACTGGCTGTGGGGGTCTGGGGAAGATGATTTAGACCTTCTCAGCCTTGGTCTTGTCATGTGTGGAATGCGAATGAGAATGGCACCTAACTATTGTCATAGTCACTGGCACCTAGTCAGTGCTTTATGGAGTTAGATATTTTTGTTATGATCAATGGCTGAACTGCTTATTAATAACAGTAAGACTGAGGCCTGCCGACTTACACAGGTCACCAAGTCTCTCAATGCAGGTGACTGAAAGGGGCTGGCAACTGGACCCACAAAAGACTTTACTGGAAGGTGGGGAGCCCCCAGAGTCAGGAAAAGATGCAGATACAGACCTGAGCATGGGACCCAGCCCTCGGCACTCATTGGCAGTGATGCGGTTTGGATCTGTGTCCCCACCCAAATCATGTTGAATTAACAATCCCCACTATTAGGGGTGGGACCTGGTGGGAAGGGACTGGATCGTGGGGGTGGTTTCTGATGGTTTAACACCATCCCCTTGGTGTGGGCTTGGCGGCAGTGAGTTCTTGTGAGATCTGGTTGTTTTAAAGTGTGCGGCACCTCCCCTGTCTCTCTTCTCCTCCTCCTCCAGCCACGTAAGACGTGCCTGCTCCCCCTTCATCTCCCGCCATGATTATACGTTTCCGAGGCCTCCCCAGAAGCAGAGGCCACCTTGCTTCCTGTATAGCCTGAGGAACTGTTGGTCAATTAAACCTCTTTTCTTTACAAATTACCCAGTCTCAGATATTTCTTTACAGCAGTGTGAGAAGGAACTAATACAGGCAGGCTTGGGTGCTGCTGCAGGCCTGAGGCAGCTCTGGTCATCTCCTCCTGTGTCACTCCATGCATGACCCACATCCTAGGGAGAGAGCATCTGCTGGCCTGTGTATGCCATGGGCCTTTACCAGGTGGCCTGTCCTGAGGGACAAGGGTTCAAGGGCAGAAGTCCCACAGATAAAAATGGAAGTGCTGTTTGCCCTCAGTGGGAAAGGGGGTGTGCAGACAGAGGCATCACCACCACTGACACCTCCATCACCACCAGCTCCACCTCTGTTACCACAACTTCACCACTATCACCATAACCACCATCACCACCTTTACCACCTCCGCCACCACCACAGTCACCTCTACCACCACCAGCTTTACCATCACTAACAGCTCTACCTCCACCACCACCACTACCAGCTTCATCACCACTAACACCTCCACCACTACCATCACCACCTCTACCACCACCAGCTTTACCACCACTAACACCTCCACCACCACCACCATAGCCACCTCTACCACCATCAGCTTTACCATCACTAACAGCTCTACCTCCACCACCCCCACCACCACCATCACCACCTCCACCACCATCACCACCTCCACCACCATCAGCTTTACCACCACTAACACCTTCACCACCACCGTCACTACCACCACCACCACCAGCATCACCACCACTAACACCTTCACCTCCATCATCACTGGCTCCACCTCCACCACCATGACCACCACTATCACCATCTCTAACACCACTAGCTTCACCACCACTAACACCTCCACCTCCACCCCCACCACTGTATTAGTCCATTCTTGCACTGCCATAAACCACCACCACCAGCTTTACCATCACTAACAGCTCCAACTCCACCACCACCACCAGCTTCATCACCACTAATAACCCCACCACCACCATCACCACCTCCACCACCACCACCATAACAATACTCCCCACTTCCCTGAGACTGAGTAATTTATAAAGAAAAGAGGTTTAATTGGCTGATGGTTCTGTAGGCTGTACAGGAAATATGGCTGGAGAGGCCTCAGGAAATTTACAATTGTGGTGGAAGGTGAAGGGAAAGCAGGCACATCTTACATGGCCAGAGCAGGAGAAAGAGAGAGAGAGAAGCAGGAGGTGCTACACACTTTTAACCAGATCTCGTGAGAACTCTACCATGAGAACAGCACCAAAGGGGGAAATCTACCCCCATGATTCAATTACCTCCCACCAGTCCCCACCTCCAACACGGGATTTCAATTCCACATGAGATTTAGGTGGGGACACACATCCAAACCATATCAACCACCACAACCCCTTCCATCACCACCAGCTCCACCACTGCCACCATGACTATCTCTGTCACCACCAGCTTCACCACCATTACCATCACCACCTTTAACATCATCTCTGCCACCACCCTCCAGCACCACCACAATAACTACTACCATCACCATATCAATCACCACTTTCCTCAACAACACATCCACTGTCAAAATCACCACCACTTTTCCCATCACCGTCAGTACCACCATCAGGATTACTGTCAATATCAATATCAGTACCAGCACCACAACAATCACCACCTTCATCAACACATCCACCATCAAAATCACCATCGTCTCTACCATCATCACCACCAGCATCACCATCAGCAATACTGCCAATGTCAATACCACCACCATCACAATCACCATCGCCACTATCACTGTCGCCATCTCTGACCACCTTCAGCAGCACCACAATAACCACAACTAACACTGCCAATATCAATACCACCACCACGACCTCCAGCATCACCTTTTCTACCACCACCAATGCCATACATAGTCACCATGATTACCACCATCACCCTTAACCACCACTATTGCCACCCCCATCACTGCCACCACGATCACCACCATCCCACCACCAACACTGACACCCTCAACATCAACACCACTGTAACAATCACTCCTACCATCACCTCCACTTCCACCACCATCACTACCAACACCAACACTACCACCACCCAAGATGGACAGTCCAGACTTCCTCTCCCCTTTTTGTTGTCTGCTGACTGGCAAAATATTGATAATACAGTAACGTGCTAAGGCCAATTCTTCAGACAGTTGGGGTCCTGGAGCAATATTTTTAAAACCACCTTTGCAAAGATTATAACTGAGACAATTATTACAGTGAGAGAGATTTGACCTGACTGACTGCATCTTGCTTCTAACCTCCAAGCTGTCCTTGTTCATTCCTGGCCGTAGGCCAGATTAACTCTGGGAGGAACTTAGTTTATGGTTTAGCTTTGAAACAGAGATGATAACAGTCCTTTCCCAAAACAAACCCCCTTCCTGCCTGGGGACTAACACATTAGCCACAAGATTAGAATTATGATTTAGGAACCATGCAGCTGGAGGCTGCAAGATTCTACACCTCCCCACATTGCTCCTGGGAATAACATCACTGCTGTAAAACCTAGGATCAGTGCTTGAGATACTGCAGACCCTGCATTCTGATGTACCAGCTGACCGACCAGACTGGTATTTGGCTCAGCCAGTTCTGCGATCCCCCCAGGAACAGAAGACAGCAAGAAAAACCCACTTCAACCCCCTCTGATTCCATCTCCAACCCGACCAATCAACACTCCACTTCCCGAGCCCCTGCTCACCAAATTATCCTTACAATCTCTGATCCTCGAGTTTTCAGGGAGACCGATTTGAGTAATAAAACTCCAGTCTTCGCACAGCCAGCTCTGCATAAATTACTCTTTCTCGACTGCAATTACCCGTCTTGATAATTTGGCAGTGGGCAAGGTGAACCCGTTGGGCTGTTCCATTTTGGGGGGTGCAGCTTCCTGTTTCCCACCCTGCAACTGCACGCTGGAGTCAGTGACACTTGGTACTTAACAGAAGTGTCACCCTTTAGGGGCAGGACGTTTCCTGCAGGGAGGAGGTGTCCACACCAGGACAAGACACCAAGGAGTGATGGGCCATTTCCTGACTCCCCTCCCTAAGCAGAGGGAAGCTTTGTGGGGCCCTCTTCTCAGAAGGGGCAGGGGTGGGCACGACTTGCTCTTCCCCAGGGGCAGGGGTGGGCACGACTTGCTCTTCCCCTGTAGACTGGGCGCAGTCAACATCATAAGCAGAAAACTGAGCTACTGTCTCCACGGGCTGACATCCACTTTGCATCACACAGACTGGGATTAGGTGACTCACCGCATTTGCCATTGGACTAGACCTGGGTGTGTTTAAATGGTGAAAAATGGCCAATTAAAAGTGGCCACTCTGGCAGTTTTGACTAGTCTAATAAATCATTCAAATTTCATCATGGTTGGCCAGAATTACTATGCCATTTAGCACGATCACGGAGCTGGTGCCGCGTTCAGGATCACGGAAATGGTGCAGGGTTCACGATCACGGGGCTGGTGTCTCGTTCACGATCACGGGGCTGGTGCCGCGTTCAGGATCATGGAGCTCGTGCGGGGTTCACGATCACGGAGCTGGTGCGGGGTTCACGATCACGGGACTGTGCCGCTTTCACGATCACGGTGCTGGTGCGCCGCAGGACTGGAATTTGAGCCCTGACCTTCTGTGTACTCCCCTGGTACACACCACTGTTGTCCCACTCAACTGGACTCCTCCGGCAGATGGGATGCCTTTGAAGGAATATGTGTAAGTCAGGAACTGTTTGAGACAGGCCTTTCGACCTTGAAAATCTTGGAAGAGTTATTCCTTGACCCATGATTACAAATGTGAGGGATATGTTATTACTGCACGGAAACTACAAGGTTGCACTGTGTACAGACCGTGGCATGCTATGGGCATATAGCATGCATATCAGCAAGTGTGACAATGAGGGGTTAATTTCATAAGTAGGAAGGCACAAAGCATAAATGTATGTAGGAGACATTCCCACTAAAGGGCTTGGAGAATATAAGAGCATGTTTGAAAGCTGCGCATGTGGTACAAGGTTCACGTATGTGCCTTGTACAGCATTCAAACGTGTTCTTAGACAGACACAGACACGCCTCTGCACCTGTTGGGTCAAGCACTAAGAATCTAATGGTGACCACCTGTCTGGCCAGCACGGTCTTCCTTTTGGATTGGAAGTCTGGGCCATATCAGATGGAGTTCCGGAACCAGCCTTGGTTTGCTAAACAACATTTTTATTCCTTTCTCCACCCTTTGCATTTCCTTTCCTTGAGTTTCCTTTTTTTTTTTTGAGATGGAGTCTTGCTCTGTCACCCAGGCTGGAGTGTAGTGGTACAATCTCAGCTCACTGCAACCTCTGCCTCCTGGGTTCAAGCAATTCTCCTGCCTCAGCCTCCCAAGTACCTGGGATTACAGGTGCCCACGACCATACCTGGTTAATTTTCATATTTTAGTAGAGACGGGGTTTCACCATGTTGGCCAGGCTGGTCTTGAACTCCTGACCTCAAGTGATCTGCCCGCCTCGGCCTTCCAAAGTGCTGGGATTACAGGCGTGAGCCACTGTGCCCGGCCTCCTGGAGTTTATTTTATCCAGGGTTGACCTGCCCCCTCTCAGAACCTGGGTTAGTGTGTCTGGTGCTTGAGGCAGGGAGCTGGCCACGCTGTGCTGCTGTCTTGTAGGCGCTGTGCTTCTCAAGGTGCTTTTTGTTGTGATCCCTCCAGTGCCTCTGGTTTTGACTTTCCTTTTCTTGCGGCTTGTTTGTGTTTAACCTTGCTTTGACACAGTCAGCGTCCTAAAGTTCAGGGCCCTTGGGGTGAAACAGGACCTTGTTCAGGAAACTACCATTAAGCATGCAGCAAGTCAAACAATGAAAGTATAAACAAGCCCCGGCCCCTCCCAAGATACACAGTCCTCCAGGATGTAGGCTCCAGACTCTGGGTCCTTCTCCTCGCCCGCTGTGCACACCAAGGGATGCCGCGGTCCGACGGCTTCTGGGAATCGCAGGGCCTTGGTCTTGGGAGCAGCTCTCCTGCAGTGTAAACTCAGTGACTCTCATTCAGGCGACAGACCTCTCCAGGTTATCCTGGTTCAGGTGGAGCACTTGGTTCCTTAAACCTCCATCTGGACCAGAGAAATGGTGTTAAGGCCTCACAAAGTAGTTTTCACTGAAGAGAATCCCGTGTCCCACCCCTGTGCGTCCGAATCACCTTACGGACCGCCATGAAGAGGCTCTCCCTCTGCGGGCTCACTCTGACCTTTCCTTTCCTCCGTGGCTTCCATCACTGACTCCATAGATGGCTCAGGACCTCCCAGGACGCACCTGACCCTGAGCCATCTGGTGGTGCCACTCTTCCCAGCCTCCCGACACCCCCACACAGACTTCTCTCACCACGTGTGTTAGGCCATTCTCACATGGCTCTAAAGAAATACCCAAGGCTGGGTAATTTATAAGAAAAGAGGCTTAATTGGCTCACGGTTCTGTAGGCTGTACCAGAAGCATGGTGGCATCTGCTTCTGGGGAGTCCTCAGGGAGCTTCTGATCATGGCAGAAGGCAAAGGGAGAGCAGGCATGTCACACAGTGAGGATGGGAGAGACAGGAAGAGAGAGGGGAGAGGGACAGAGGGACAGAGAGGGGGACGGAGAGAGAGAGAGGTAGAGGGGAAGAGACTGAGAGGGAGAGAGAAGGAGAGGCGGAGAGAGGGAGAGGGAAAGAGTTAGGGAGAGTTAGGGGGAGAGGGAGAGAGTTAGGGAGAGGGAGAGACTTAGGGAGAGACACAGGGAGAGGTATCACACAGCTTTAAATGACCAGAACAGGAAGTTGGGGAGCTCACTCATCACCAAGGGGGTGGCCTAAGCCATTCATGAGGGATCCTCCATCATGCTGCCATCGCCTCCCACCAGACCCCACCTCCAACTCCAACACTGGGGCTTACAATTCAACAGGAGATTTGGGCAGGACAAATGTCCAAACTGTATCACCACCAAGCCCACATTTGGGGTGCGCCCTGTGGTTTGTGGGTTGCTGTAGTTCAGTGAGGCGGACAGCCTTTTTCCTGGATGGATTTTGCTGCGGGAGTTGCATTTGTTTTGAGGCAAGCGCTGCTGTGTTAAAAATTAGAGTCCAGGCTACTAAAAATAATGAGCCAGAAGCAGCCCCATCTATCCAGTCCCGGCTACCATCCTCCCAACTAGTGGCTGTTTTTGTAGGATCCGCAGGTTGACACACGGACCTGACTTTGCAGGAGGGAAGGGCTGCCTGGGAGCCACTGTGACCTCTGTGCTGCCGCATTCTGCGAGAGGGTGATTTCTACCGGGAGGTGGTCTCCTGGGCGTCTGGGCGTGAAGGATAAACTGACCACCCACCACCCACTCCGGGCACAGGTGACTGCAGGAGGGCTGTGACAAAGAAAGGAGCTGCTTTCTTGAAGGATGGGAGGGTGAGCGGCCCCAGCAAGGAGATGACGGAGGTCTGAGGACAGAGGTGTCCGTGAGGAGGGGACTTAGGACAGTCAGCCCCAATATCCAACTCTGAATTGCAGATGGCTGGGCTACAGTGGAACTCCCTCGCTGCCACCCCAATACCCATTCACGGTCCACAGGTGCCAGCCTTGCCCAGGCTGGTAAGGGACTTGGAAGGCATGGCTGTAGGGACTGGGCAGGGAAGGAGAAAACCCACAGGGCGCTGAGCAGATGTCCTTGGAATGAGAACGTGGTGGGCAGGCACGCGGGAGGGCTCAGGCCTCTCTGTCCAAGGCAGAAGCAGGTGGGGAGGTTGGGGGCCCAGGTGGGGTCACCAGGACAGGGACCTGGCAGGGGGTGACCCTGGGGTAGGGTGTGAGGGAAGTGGGCTGTGGAGAAGCGCAGCCTGCCTCCCACCCAGAGGCCCCTACTGGCCCCCTTTGTCTTAGGACCTCTTGGAAGTGGCGCTGTCTCCTGAGGAGGACCCCGACGTCCCCCAGGACCTCGACCGGGCCTGCAAGAGGCCTCACCCTGCTCTGCCCC
>NW_012103954.1:878912-895000 GCF_000951045.1 Mandrillus leucophaeus
CTCGGAGGTCCCGCTGCGCTCGCTTCTACCTGCGTCCCCCGCACGCCCCGCGGGCAGCGCCGCCGAAATCAGAGGACATTTTTCCTCCGTGGCAGCCGCGGGAGGAAAGGGAGGGCGGCAGCTTCACGGCAGCGAGGGAGTGGAAGCCGCTCCTTTCCCAGGCGGACGCCCCTGTTTTAAACCCATAAAACCTCCAGCCCCCGGCACCTCCTTTCCCGCTAATCTTGTTTATTAAGAAGATTTACCATAAAGCCAATGTTTCCAGGCGGCTTCAGGGCCAGAATTACACATGACAGGTTAGGATAATCGGTGTCCACGGGGCGCAGAAGCAAACGCAGGCGGGGACGGAGGGGGGTACTTCGCCGCTGCCCAGCGCCGCCTGCACCCACCTCAGCGCGGCTGGGCTCCGGCACCTTCCTCCCGGCCTCTAGGCCCTTCTGGTCTCCAGTAGGCTTTATTGTCAAAATCCCAAACAAACAAAAACTGCAGAGAACCAGGTATCTTGACACGGTCTCCCTGGACTCCTGAGTTGACGCTTCCCTCCGTCAAGCCAGAGTCCCCTGAATTCCTCCCTTGCCTTGAGGTCTCCTCACACTCCCTAACCTGCTTATCTCTGTTAGATGGAACACATGTGCTGGGAAAGGAGGTCCTTGCCCACCTGCCTTGGCGTCCTGGGAGGGAGTGCCTGTGCTGGTCCTGCACCTCTGGGATGCTGCCCAGTCACTGTGCCCCCAGGGCCCGCGTGAAGCCCTCACCCTTCCATGCTGGAGCACAGGTGAGGCCTGCACGGGAGGCTTGGGGGCCGTGCTTGCTCTGCCTCCTCCTGGTGCCTTGCCCCGCGTCAGCAAAGAAGGTCCAGCTGTGCCCCAGTCGCCTCTTGCTGGGGTTGTATTCCTTCCTCCATCTGGCTTGACCTGGCCAGTCACCTCATGGGAGAGTTGTTTGCTCTGACGCCAAGTGCCGCCCTTTACCTACACATGAAGCACACGTGGGCATGGAGTGTCCCGGGCAAGGCAGGTCATTGTGGTGTGAGCTGGAGGCTGGTCCTTGACTGCTTTCCTTGCCATTGCAATGGCCAGTTCACAGCATTCTTCCAAAATCACAGAGAAAGTCAGAAAGGTGGGGGGTAGCTGATAAAGGGAGCAAGGGAAAACCCAAAGATGGAAGTGCAGGAAGAGAGGAAAGCTGCTAAACTGAATGATAATGGCCAATGCAGCAGTGTTATTTTGGCTAAGAGCAAAGTTGACTCATAATTAAAACTGGTTCCATGTTTCCCTCGGCTCCGATCACGGTGTCACTGGTAACAGAAGGCTGTGTCATAAGGAGACTTATGGACACACTCATTTTGTGGGAAAACATTAAGGATGCAGACATCGTGCGAATTGTTTTGAGGACTCCAGGTGAAAGGCATCGCCTACATTCTCATGTAATTGGAAACTGCCCCAGCGATACAGACAAACAGTGAGATGTATGTGTTGTCTTCCCATTGCAGGGCCCACCTCGGGGCAGAATGTGGCCATGTGTCAGCTACCTCTGTCCCCTCCACCTTGTACCCTCCTCACTCAGTGTTGCTGCCATTTTGTCAGAACACAATCCACAGAGAATGCAAGGAGAAGCTTGCTTACTTGTGCCAGGCAGGTGCTGCCATTTTTCTTTCTCTCCTGTCTGCATCTTGTTTGGCAATGGTCACGCCAACTACGTTGTTCCAAATAATGAGGCTCTATTAAAGATGCACAGAGCGGCCTTAAATCTGGCCCAGCTGTGCCATTTGTAATCTATTTATTTATTTACCTACTAACATTCAACCTCAGGTTGAGGCCTCCAGAACACATGTGGTTCAAGGAGATCCAAGTTTTTGCTCCTCTGTTACATCAAAAAGCCTTGTAGGTTAGAACTAGTGGTTGATGTTAACAAGACCTAAAGACCAATTCTTTTTATATCGGATGCCTTGTCTTGAGCAAGAGGCAGGGGCCCTTCTCATGTAGACAGTGAAGGAGCTCTTGATGAAACCCAGGGTCGATACCTACCGTCTCTGAGTTTATTCTCATGGCCTTGAGCCGCACTCCACGATGCTGACTTATTTCCAGAACAGCTGTTGGCAGCACCCTGTGGTAGTGGAAGTCTCACTGCTTCCTCTCTTAAAGGACACTCTTTTCCCCTGATTTATTTAGTTTCCTGCCCTCCCATCACCCACTCTGCCTGTTCCTTTCTGGTCGGAAGGGCTCCCTTATGGCATTAATTAATTATCTGTGAGACCATTATCGAAGCTGAACACAGGGGAACATGGCATCCTTTCTAGTGACACGATTCAGCTTTGCTTGTAGCCAAAGTAACATTGCTGTGTTATGCAGGGCTGTTCAGACAGCCTAATGGTCTTTTCTTCGTATGCTTCAGTCTTTGAGTTTTCCTCCCCACCGGCCCGCCTTTCTCTGTGATTTCCGGGCATCCTTTGTGCAGGTCTCAGTGCTTTTTCCTTAAGTTTAACTTGAACATAAGCCCTTTGTTAAGGGCTTTACGCTGTTCTTCAGTTACATGGAGCCTGACTTGTGAACCTGCTCAGGTAGCCCCTATGTTTAGGGGGGCAGTTTTCTAAAGGCCCCCACTTCCTTTTGCTAAAGAAGTACAGCTTTCATTTGCCAATGATAGAGTCAGCCTTTCATGCAGAATTTTGCTTGGAGAATCCAGATTCAGAACCAGTGGGCGCACCTGGCTGTGAAGACAGGAGATTGTTCATTTTGCTCCTTTGTTTTGGCCTTCCGATTTGCCTACACAGACTTTTCATTCACCAGGGAGCCCACACAGAGCTGAGAGGCAGAGCCATCAGAGCAGGACTCTGCTGGCTTTGTGAAGGAGATGGCATGATTGTTTATTTTTAAATCAAAGGATCCTTACTGCCGCAAAAGCACAAATCTATCTTTACTTCTTGGGGTCCGGAGCCTTTGATTCCGTTTGGTTGGATGGTAATGAGCAACCTGCCTCTTCCCCCAAGAAGAGCCTGCTCCTTGCACATCTGTGAGCTTCTCTGCTTGTTGTTCCCTGTCTCTCCTGCTCGGTCTCCATCAGCCTAAGGGCTGATGTTCTGGGCAGAAGGAATGAGGTATGTTGTAAACCCCAGACTTCTGGAAGAAGGAGGTGCCAGACAATGGGCTCACTCATGAAGCTAGATTCAGGAAGCGGGATATGGGGTGTCAGGTTCAGAAGGGATGGGCAGGGAATGGAAGAGCTTTTAAAATGACTTATCAGTGCTGAGCTTAGCTGTGTGTTTCAGCGTCTGGCAGCTCTTCTTCCAAGCTGATTTGTTTTTGTACCTGGTGATCAAGATCAGTGATGTCCGCCAGGGAGGTGAGGGTGGGCAATCACTTTGTCATGGTCCTCTCTCTGCTTTGCTCCGAGATGGTGTTGGGCCCCGTCCTGGCGCACAGCGGGAATCTCTGTGTGCCATGAAACGCCCGCATGTCGGGTGTCCAGCTTCCTGTGAAGAATAGGGCTGTCGACACAGGGTGCACGGGACCAAGTTTAGGTGGTGCAGCCCGAGGCCCCATCTTCTGATGAGATCTGTGGTAACGCTGATGCTTTTATGTGACCATCATTTCTGCATTCTGGGTTTGTTTTGTCCCAGCGTTCATGCAGTATTACTTAACTTTTGGATGCAGTTACACATCGACTTTTCTTTAGATTTTGAAAGTGAGGAATATGGGACTAGGAAGGGAAGTGAAACCTCAAGGAGACACAGGGGTCAGCTAAGCTGTCATCAGACATGGTCTCATTAAGAAAGTTCCACTCAATGCACCTGGCTTTGTGGGTGAGCCATGACCACTGCCTCTTGGAGGGTTACTTTAGAATTTCAAATTCCTTATGAAAAAGTGTTTGCAGCCAAATGTGGCCCAAACTAATAATAGCTCCCTGGCACTGGGTGACAGATTCCTTAAGATATGCCTGGGTATGTACAAATATTACTAGTTTTAGGACTTTTTTTTTTAAGATGGAGTCTCACTTTGTCACCCAGGGTGGAGTACAATGGTGCAATCATGGCTCACTGCAGCCTGGAATTCCTGCACTCAAGCAATCCACCCGTCTTAGCCTCCTGAATAGCTGGGACTATAGGCACACACCTCTGCACCAGCCTAATTAAAAAAAAGTTTGGGTTCACGAATAAATATAATAACTAAAAAATGAGCAAAAAAGTTAAAAAATGATTAATTTTTTTTAAGAGATGGGGGTCTCGCTGTGTTGCCCAGGCTGGTCTTGAACTCCTGACCTCAAGTGATCCTCCTGCCTTGGCCTCCCAAAGTGCTGGGATTACATGCATAGCCACTGTGCACGACCAGGTTTAAGGATGCTTTGTGTGTGGAGAGGTGAAGAAAAAGCTTAAGAACTGGCAGAAAGGGTTTTCATCCAGCCGAATCCCAAGAGACGAAGGCCAGATGAGCCTCGGCTGACTAAGAACCTCTCTTATCTTTCCTGACATGATGTTCCACTTCTCAGAGAAAGCAAACAGCTAAATTCATGGCAGATAACCCTCCACACCACATAAAAGCACCTGGCAGCACTTTCCACATTAGTTTAAGTTGACCGTCATCAATGTAGACCCAGCTGGACTTGTTTTTTAATCGTAGTTGATGGAAGGCCAGAAAACCTGAGAAGCAGAAAACAGTCAATCCACTTTTTCACTGCTTGGAAACAGTGTGGAAACAGAGTGTGTTGAAGGAAGGGCATTTTTTTCTCTTAATTCCTGTTATCTCTAAGAACTCTGCCACAGTCACTATTTAAATACCTAGAACAGGAAGTAAAAATGGGTGAGGCTCCCTTAGAAACACCTGCTTCTGCACATTTTAAATACCTTTTTTGTTTGCCACTCTGCCTCACGAGGCTGGTAAGCGGGTGACTCTTGCAGGCGACTGGAAAACTGGACCTCGGACTACCGAGCTGCATTTGTCTTGAATGGCTTCTGTGTGTGTCACATAAAGAAACGAGAGATGATGAGTGTTTAGTGACAGTTACTCAGCGCTAACTCTCATCTCCGGAGGTGGTAAGAGGGCATTTCACTTCCTTTGTTTTTGTCTGTTCCCTCCAATAGTCCTCACTGGGATTCGGAAAACCAAGGATGTTCCCGTGTAGTGCCAGGACTGGGACTGTCTCTTGTGAGAGTCATTTGAGGCCATGGCAGGTGGCAGGGGATGAACTAATAGTTACAAAACCGATTCTGGAGCTTTCTTTTTAAATTTTAATTTTAACTTATCATAAAGTAAAATGGACTTTTCTTTTTTGGTGTACTGTGTTACATATAGATTCAGGGGGCCATCTCCTCTGTCAGGGTACCGATCATTCCATCACCCCCAAAACTTCCCAGTGTGCTCCCTTCACAGTGACAGCCTCGCCCATCCCTGTACCTCTGGGTACCCCCAAATCTTGAACCCCTGAGCCTTCCATGTGCACTGACATGTATTCCCCAGAATAACCCGTATAGATATTTGTCTTCAATTTACAGATAGAAAGACGGAGGCTTGGAGTGGTTGAGGAATGTACACAGGACACCAGGTGGGTAGTCCTGGGATGGGGTCCTAGGTCTCTGGAGCCTCCTTTCTCTCCCAGTGGTCATCCCAGGATGGGCCGAAGATTCTATGTACTGTCAGAACATGTGTCTCTGGCTGCACAGAACAAGGACGTCTGTCTCATTCTTACAGGAGTGGGGACCATTTCACGTGTCAAACTGCCTTTCTCTGAGGAGTTTCTCAACCTTAGGCCATGGAGATTCTAAAGTGCTCTTTGGCACCAGCAGGAGATTGATTTTCTGAGTTGGGTTTTGTTTTGGGTGTCAGATTCAAATATTTGGTGTGCCTCTCTGAGGGAATTTTGATGTTTGGAAACGGACGACTTATTTTTGGAGACTTTTGGCCTTCCCATAATGGCAGGGAATGAAAATACCACCCGAAGGATTCACTACTTGATATGTCCATAAAAATTGTATGTTCAGAATGCTTTCTGGGCTTCCGTCAGGTTTTTAAAAATGTGGTGACACAAACACCAAAGAAGCGAGCTCTCATCTCACACTTGTCATAACAAAAACCCACTTCAGAATAAGGGATGAGAGAGGGATTACTTTCCTAAGAACATTTATTTAAGAATAGGTTCTGTTTAGGTTTGATGTTTAGAGTGGCGAGCAGGCAGGGGGGTGGTTCAGGGACTCCCTATTCTTTTCTGAACTATGCTGGTGGAAGGAAAGAGTAGAAATTTCTATCATGTGACGTGGGCGTGCTGTCGCCACGTGGTTCTGAAAGCGCATTTGGAAAAGGCTTCTGATGCAGTGTTCGGTATACAGCACAAAGGACGTGTTTGGAATGGTTTGGTGGAAGGAATTTTCAGAAGGAAGGCTGACCTGGTTTCCGAAGGAAAGGACTTCATATTAATTGTGCAAGTGAATTCTGATTCCAAATGTGAAATACATTCAACTTGTAAATGGATGGAGCCGCTAATAAAATTGGCAGTCAGAGGCCGTGATTTTAATCCAGCTCAAAGCAGAAGTTAATCTGTGGTACAATTTGAGGCTGACGCCACAATGTGTACATTCTCTGAAACAGGCGCTCTTCTCGCGGACTGCGCACACCAGCGCAAGCTCCATTTCTTAGCCTGAGGCAGGGGATGGAACGTGGGTGAAGCAGTGGCAGGAACTGCTGTCTGATGACTTCCCACCTCAGGTCCATTTGTCCCTCAAAGGACATCTCTTTTACCAGGAGTTTTTGAATCTCTTGCTCTGCTTTGCCTGAAAACAGGCCAAGGTTGAGATCATTGGACTTCCATCTGATCTGAGTGTTGTGTGCTGAGATACAGCTGTGGTTAGAGCTGCTGTAGAAGGCACAGCCATCAGTTCCTATGGAGCGGCACCCATTCTTGTGGTGGAAGCCTTGTGGCATCTATATGCCTGCTTTGTTATGCTGTTATGGTCCTTGATTCTATGAAATAGCCAACATGAAATTATGATCAGTTAAGGTAACAGAAATTGGGCTTTTTCACTGAAATGGAAAGAGGATTCTAGCAGAGTCAGAAACTGCAGGTGATTTCTGCAAATATGATAGGGAATATGTGGATATGTTTCAAGAGCACAAATTAAATGACAGTACTGCTTCCATGCAGTGTGTTGACAGATTGAGAGGTCACCTTATCTTTCCAATCAGATAATCTTTACAGTTTGCACTTGCACTCATATTAGAAGTCAAGAGAAATGAAAGGACTTCACCTATAATCTCTCTGGATTTATACCTTGAGCAAAATACCTGATTCTTCATGTTTTTGAGAGGATTAGCTGAGATGAGTGGGAGAGTCCGTGGTAACCACAGAGTTTCTGATAAGTCCTAGTGGTTGTTATTTTTGGATGCTCCAGGTTTCTACAGTTAATGTTGGAGGTGGTGGCTGACAGGATGGAATATTGTTATTGTTAGAAACAATATTACTTTAGAAAATCCAAGTCTCAGGTGAACTGACAATAGAGATTATTGCAAAAGCATTGCCATTATCTTTTAAAGAGTAATATCATTTATATTTCTTAACAGGCGTATCCAAACAGGTCACATCAATGAGGATGAGGCCTGATTTTGTTGTGATGATGAGAGTAACTAATGGTGAGAACCCTTTGGAGTTTATTTCATATCATCCCTTTGATGACTGTAAAGCCCTTGAATAAAAGAAGTGGGACTTGGCCAGGTGTAGTGACTCATGACTGTAATCCCAGCACTTTGGGAGGCTGAGGCAGGCAGATCATCTGAGGTCAGGAGTTCAAGACCAGCCTGGCCAACATGGCAAAACCCCGTCTCTACTAGAAATACAAAAATTAGCTGGATGTAGTGGCAGGTGCCTATAATCCCAGCTACTTGGGAGGCTGAGGCAGGAGAATCACTTGAACCTGGAAGATGGGGGATGCAGTGAAATGAGATTGAGCCAGTGCACTCCAGCCTGGGCGACAGAGGGAGACTGTGTCTCAACAACAACAACAACAACAACAACAAAAGGAATGGGACTTAAGGGAATAGTAGACACTGGGAATGCTTAAACAGGGGAGGGAGGAAGGAGCCAAGGGTCAAAAAACTACTTATGAAGTACTGTATCCTCATTTGGGTGACAGGATCATTATAAACCCAACAGTAGGCATCACTCAATAATACACCCACGTAACAAACCTGCACATACATGTACCCTTTGAATCTATGTTTTTTTTTATTATTGTTATTTTATTTTTTAAAATTTTTTAATTTTAATTTTTTTTTTTTTTTTTTACAGAGACAGGGTGTGGCTCTGTAGCTCAGACTGGAGTGCAGTGGCATAGTCATAGTTTACTGTAGCCCTGAACTCCTGGGCTCAAGTGTTTCTCCCTACTCAGCCCCCTGAGTAGCTGATACTACAGGTATGTGCCATCATGCCTGGCTTGAACTCCTGGACTCAAGTGATCCTCCTTTCTTGTCCTCCCAAAGTGCTGAGATTATAGGCATGAGCCACTATGTCCAGGCCCTGGAATCTAAAAAAAAAAAAGGTGACTTAAATAATATTCATACAAATTTCTTACAAGTTTGAGTAGAAAGTATAATAAAAAGAGATAGTACCCTTTTCTAAGATATGCTGAAAACTTTCTTTTAAAATGTTTTCTTGTGTAATATTTGATAAATGCAAAATTCAGAGCACGTTTTTTAGTATACTTGGCATGTCTAGGTTGCACTGTTTTTAAGTGCCTGAATTTTGGTCTTGTCAACGAGCTTGCCGGGTGGAGGTTGTTCCGTTTGCTCTTCTGAAGCGAGGTGAGTATCTGGCTGGCTTGCTTTGCCCTCTGGCCTGCAGGGTAAGGGTGGGCAGTTTTGCTGTGCTCATCTTCCTGGTCTGTGGGGATGGCAAGGGGAGAGGGAGGCAGCCGGGCAGTGCAGGGTCTATGTTAGGGCCTTCTTCAGTACAGTCTTCAGAGTTTGACAGGGCCCTTTGCCTTACTCCATCCACTTAGGGTTGTGTCAGATTCCCAAGGGGAGACCTGTGGGCTCTGGATGGGCCCTGTCCCTGTCATCACATCCCATACTTGGGGATCGGTTGCTCTGGTGGACCCCATTCCTGTGGTCACGTCCTATCCTTTATCGGTCTGTTTTATCAGGTTACAACAGTCTTCCTCTTAGAGGAAATGAAGACAAGGTGAGTGCTCACTTTGCTGTTTGGACTTTCTTAGGAGCCCTCAGTGTTGTGCAGGCCCCATGCTGTTTGTGGTATCAGGCAGGGTGGGGAGCCCTCAGTGTTTCGTAGGCCCCATGTTGTTTGTGGCATTTGAGAGGGTTGGGAGCCCTCGGTATTGTGTAGCCCCCATGCTGTTTGTGGCATTTGAGAGGGTTGGGAGCCCTCGGTGTTGTGCAGGCCCCATGCTGTTTGTGGCATTTTAGAGGGTTGGGAGCCCTCAGTGTTGTGCAGACTCCATGCTGTTTGTGGCATTTTAGAGGGTTGGGAGCCCTTGGTGTTGTGTAGGCCCCATGCTGTTTGTGGCGTTTTAGAGGGTTGGGAGCCCTCAGTGTTGTGCAGACTCCATGCTGTTTGTGGCATTTTAGAGGGTTGGGAGCCCACAGTGTTGTGTAGGCCCCATGCTGTTTGTGGCGTTTGGGAGGGTTGGGAGCCCTTGGTGTTGTGCAGGCCCCATGCTGTTTGTGACGTTTTAGAGGGTTGGGAGCCCTCAGTGTTGTGCAGGCCCCATGCTGTTTGTGGCATTTTAGAGGGTTGGGAGCCCACAGTGTTGTGCAGGCCCCATGCTGTTTGTGGTGTTTGGGAGGGTTGGGAGCCCTCAGTGTTGTGTAGGCCCAATGCTGTTTGTGGCATAGGGCAGGGTGGGGAGCCAGATACCCTGTGCATTTCCATCTTGCTCCAGAACCTCTGTCTTGACCACTGGCTGTCAGCCATGGCTCCCCATGCTGTGCTTCTGTGGGACCTCTGTGGTGTGTTCCTGTTCCTTATGTTCACTCAGATCAGCAGCATGTTACTCCCCAGAGGCCTCTGTGGGAAAGGTAGGCAGAGGTGCTGGTGGCAGGCTCTTTAGCGGCCCCTGTGTCCCATGGAAAGTGCTGGTGGTGCAGGCTGTGGGCTCTGGGGCTTGTCCCGAGAGGGCCCCTCATGTTTTCAGCCCTTTTTCTAGCTCACATTTGTCCCTGGAATGTGCTTTAAAAATGCTTTGAGGCAGAGTTGTGTGGAATAGAGAAACTGTGACTTCAGAAGCAGAGCTTTACAGAGATGTTCGTTCTTGCAGAACCAGTGTGGCCTGAAAACGGCTTCTTCTGCATGAGCCTGGCAGGGTCGCTGTGCAGGCAGCTGGGCTGGCAGTGCCTGGCTGTGAGTGACTTGGGGTGTTTGCAGACACACAGCTCTGTCTGAGTGACCACACCAGGGGACACACCTCACCCAGGCCTGGGAGTTCCTGCTTGCTGCTTGTTTGGGGTAAGAGGCAGGCTCTTCCAGCGGGAAAAGTATTGACAACACATGGACTGGGGATGTTGCAAACTCAGAGAACATTTTTTGTATGAGTTTTTCATTGCTGTGAGCTTAAGAAGAAGGAAGCATTTTGATCACTTGAAAATGAAATGTTTTTAAGTGGAAAATATTTTCAAAAATAAAGATTAGATTCTTGGTTTAGTTTTCTATAAAACAATCTACTTGTTTTTAAATTTTTATTACAATTTCTAGTAATACTGAAATTATTATTGGTTATATCTATTTTGTCTCTTTGGGAAGTAAGATGTAGTTCTCAAGAGATGTGTTGATTTAGTGCCCTTCTGAGAAAATAAAAGGGTGCAATTGTGCGAAAAATTTGGATACTTATGTAGATATGCCTCTTGTATCCTCCACAGGTTCTGAGGGGGTGAAAGATAGATGTAAAACCTGGCTGGGTACATTGGCTCATGCCTGTAAACCAAGCACTTTGGGAGGCTGAGGCGGGAGGATCAATTGAGGCCAGGATTTTGAGACCAGCCTGGGCAACACAGTGAGACTCTGTTTCTACAAAAAAATGTAAAAAATTAGCTGGGCCTGGTGGCACACGCCTGTGGTCTCACTTACTCGGGAGGCTGAGACAGGAGGATCACTGGAGTCCAGGAGTTTGAGGCTACAGTGAGCGGTGATAAAAAGTAAAACCCATCTTATGGGGCTAGCCAACTACATTATTGACGATATCAGTGAATAGTAAATGTTAAAAAGTGACATGTTTGGTTTATTGGTACTTTTAAAGAATATGTAACATTTGTTTAATGATTTAATATTTTTCATAGCGCTCTGAAAGAACGTGAGATATTCAGGGTAAGTTTAAAGTCAAGCACTATGAAAAAAAAGAATGTCCCAGATTGTTACAGGTGATTTCACATAAGATAACATGTTTGACAAAGACTGTAGATAAAATGAGTACTAACTCCAAAATCAAAGCCTCATTTTGAAAGATTCTACCATGTGTGGGTATATTGTTAGCATGTTCCAAATGTTGAAATAGTTCTTCTAGACTATTAAAAGATGCTACTTTCCTGTGTAAAATAAATGACAAAAGGGAAGAAAAATATGTCCTTTGAAGAAAGGATGGAAGTCTGTTTTAGTTTGCAGCCTGAAGGAGAAGAGGATGAGTAGTCTGGTGGTGGCCACTTCTGCCGCGTAAATCAGTGGCTCTCACCTGGTGCCTCTGCTGCTTGGACTAGGTGGATGGCGGACAGCGACGCTGTTCGACATCCTGCAGTAGGCAGGACACTCCATGGAGCCACCCACCCAGTGTGCCAGCGAGGCCCGTCCAGCAGCCTGATGCATGTGGAGGAAGCTGCCGGGCATGCAGTCCTCATATGTAGGAGAGGAAGAATTTGGCTTAAATTATGGCAGAACAAACTTTAAAAGGAAGAAAGAAGTATTGGCCCCTTCCATGCCACCTTCCAGTTCTGGCTAGAGTAACTGCCACTACTGGAAATCTGATCCTATCACTCTTCTGCCAGAGCTGCCCCTCACATAACCTTATGAATAAAGCCCAAGCCCTGGGCAGGGCTCTTGGGCCCTCACTGGCAGGAGGCTTCTGCCTCATCCCCCTTGTGGCCCCTCCTCTCTAAGGCTCACCAAGTGGTGTCTCAGTGTCTGATGGCGCCACCAACAGAAATGTGCATTTATTTACCAGATACATATTCTTACTTACAAGTTATATATGTGCTCTACTGAACTCATTGTATGTTTATTATAAAAATTCAACACAAATTTAAGAGAATGAGAAGTAAACATCACTAATGATTAAAATATTTTGCTGAAGAGACAAAAACTTCTTTGTATTCACTAAAATTTTTATTAATGTGATTAATAACATTTTAGATACTTAGTTGTTAAATGTATTTAATCTGGAGAGCTTCAATCTATGGTTATTTGCTGTCTCGATGCACAATATGTGTTGAGAACAGTGCTCATCACTACTGAAAATATGCATAAGTCTATAATTGAGAAAGTCCAAAGGATGATTTTTAATCTTTCTGGTTGCCTTCCTGTGGGTCTAATTGTGATGCTTTCCACTTCAAAATGTGTCTAAAGAAGAGCTCCCATTGGAAGTACAGATTTTCTTGTATTCATGTTATTAACAATCCACAATTCCTTTCTAAGAATCTTTTCAAATCTCTGATTACGTTTAGTTAAAATGGGTCACCTAATCCACAAATCTCTTCACAGGCCCATGAAAACTACAGCATAGTTTGAGAATGGCACAAGGGGGCCCACTCTTCTGGCACCAGACCCCAAAAAGCCATTTGCTGTGGGGTCTCGTGGGGCTCCAGCATTAGCCATATGTCAAACTTAATATTCAGGAACGTCTAAGGGTGGGCATATCTCAATATATATGTTCAGTAATTTTTGCTGAATAAATGAATATATCAGTTACAGATTCTCAGAGCTGGAAGAGTCCCTGGTCTAGTTTCATCGATTCATAAGTAACTTCTACATAAGGACATTCAGACCCAGGCATGGGGAGTGACTTGCTGTTGACACCTTCCTGGACAGAGACCCGAGCTCTTGATTGGTTGGTCTTCAAGGAAAGAACCCCAGAGACATGAAGCTGTGGTGAGCACTGGCAGTCAGAAAGGAGAAGTGGTCATTCCTCCAGACCACTTCTGGCTCTGTTACTCTAGGATTGGATTGAAGATCCCTATGCTCACTCTTTACTTTTTAAAATTGGTACCAACGAATGACTTTTCACAAGTAACATAATCTTTTTCTGAAAATTGCTTAACTTTATCTAAAATTCTATTCTGGCCTCCTCAGCATCCAAAGTTGATGTTTTCTGCATTTCTAGGAAGCAGATTCCCTTTCCCATCCCCCCTCCATTTCTCTGAACATCTTGAGTTGTTTAGCTGGGTATAAAGTGTTAGTGACATACAAAGAAATGTTGATGTTCAGATGAGGCATCTGTACCAGAGGATGATCATTAATTCCCATTAAGTGTTTTTATAAAAGTAAAATGAAGGAAGAAAATACATTACTGTGTGCCTCAGAAGACTCTTGTCCATTCATCATGCATCATGCTAATTACTCTTTTAAATTTAGATTCTTAGTCTAAGAACATTTCAAAATGAATTAACAACTATTCTTCAGCTTAGAAAATGTCATGGAGTGAGATTTATTTATTTAGTTGGAATAAAATGTAAATCATTCAGAAAGTGTAAACTCATACTTGCAAGCTTACTATACTGGCAAAACCAGTGGGCTGATAATATGTACTATGGTCTCATCTTTATTTAGAAACTGCTGTTCCTATATCAGCTTAATCATTTTCCACTGAAGAACAAAGTGTAAAGCAATTTCAGTGGCAAAGATCTCTGAGTGCTGTGTCCAGTAGTGGTGGACAAAGGGAGTCAATGACCCTGGCACTGAGAACAGATCTGGACAAAATGTATGAAATATATGAAGGATCACAATGATCAGTCAGACGGCAGAGACCCAGGAGAAGGGCAGGGATGTGGCACTTAGGGTCACTGTTTTCCAGGGTGTTAGCCAGTCCTGATCAGGAGCCTCGGAGAGTTATTGGGCAGGGGTCCCTGGTATGCCTCAGAGACTTAACTTAGGACCCAGCAGGCTGCACCCAGAAAGGATTCAGCAGACAGCTGTCTTCGTAGGCACAGAGCTGGCTCAGTGCCCTGGTGGGTCAGGGCTGTCAGGGCTGCTGGAATCCTCGGCTGCCAGATGGGGCAAAGTGGATATTCTCTGGAGGAGGTAGCATAACTAGAGCCTCAAGTTAACCCCACAGTTGTTCACATCACTACCTAGTACCAAACTAAACAACATTCTGAGGGGAATTCATATGTTTATCCTTTTCAGGTTCCTCTATCTCACTGTGAATGAAGAGGATCCGGTTTCCACTCAACTAGACAATTAGCCAGACAGAGAAACCTCTTTTCAGAACATTGTACTGAATACCTACTATGTGCTAGTTGTTGGACTTGCAAGCACGAGCAAGACAGAGTCCCTGCCCTCCAGAACCTTCCCTGCTTTCCAGAAGCTCCTGAACCTTTTCTGCCTTCTAGAACCTTTCCTGCCTTTCAGAACCTTCTGTGCCTCCAGAAGCTCACTAGGACTTTTCTGTTTCCAGTGCATTCCTAGTGCTTGTCTTATAGTAGAATTTCATTAGGTTAATTCACTTAATAACTCTAGAGAATTTTCCATGTCGTATATACTGTTCTTGGCTTGGAAAATTCTTATTCATCTCCATGTGTGGTAAGACTTTGGTGAATAAATGCACCATTTTTATTCCATGGATATTTATGTTGCTGTGTTTCCTAATTTTTGCCAAGAAATGGAAACAGCAGCAATGAAATTGGCTCTTATCTTTTTGGATCCTTAAGAATTAGGTGTTTTTTTTTTTTGAGTTGGAGTCTCACTCTGTTACCCAGGCTGGAGTGCAATGGTGTGATCTCGGCTCACTGCAACCTCTGCCTTTTAGGTTCAAGCGATTCTCCTGCCTCAGCCTCCCAAGTAGCTGGGATTACAGGTGCCCACTACCACGCTTGGCTAATTTTTGTATTTTTTAAGTAGAGCTGGGGTTTCGCCAGGCTGGTCTCGAACTCCTGACCTCAGGTGATCCACTCACCTCAGCCTCCCAAAGTGCTGTGATTACAGGCGTGAGCCACCGTGCCGGCCAGAAATAGGTGCTTTTCATCGAGTGTGCCAACAAACGGCATAATTAAAAAAAAAAAAAAAAAAGCAAAAACAAAACAAAAAAAATTCCAAGTCCTGCCACAGAGCTTGGAAATAAAATGAAATAAAATAAAATGAGATAAATCAGAATGGATTAAAAACTGAAGAGGCACTAGGAGGAGTGTTGGGTGCGGCTCCAGCCAGTGCGTCAGCCATGGCGGCGGCTGCTGGGAAGGCTCCTGTGCGTGCCTTTGCCATCCGGGCCCCGGGCTTTGCTCCGCAGGGGTGGGCTTCTGAGCGGTGGAAGGCCAGAGATAACCAGGTCCACGCACGTTTGTGTCTTTCCACGATGTCGGGCTTTTATGGATGCTTTTAGTCTCAGTCGCAGAAGCCATGAGCTCCACGGAGTTCCTGAGGAGGCGGGTCTCCTTGGTGCTTCCTGGTCAGTCCGTGGTCGGAGACGGTGGCTCCCAGGCTCAAGCCTCTCCGCGGGCTCTCAGTGTTGCGAACCGTTTCCAGCCGTGTGCGTCGCCAGTGTACACGTTACAGCGGAAACAGTCCACAGCGGGCCTGTACACAGGTAACATTTCGTGGCAAGGAGACGGTGCGGGAGAGCGGGCTGGCAGGCCCCTCGGGGGCACGGAGGACACGGGGAGTCTTCAGTGGCAGAGCCGGCCGGGGGTCAGGACCCACCGCGGGCAGACGCGTCAGTTGAGGGGTCGGAGCTGCCGAGGCTGCTTTCTCCTGGTGCAGAGTCCGCCTGTGAGGACGGTGGTGGGAGAGGGTGCTCGAGGGCGCTCGGTTCTGGCCTGATCTGGTTGGACGCAGCTTTTATTATGGATTAATTTCTTTATTCAGCAAAACACCTGGTCCCGGTTGGCAGCGCGCGGTGGAGTGTGGGGTGGAGGCCTCCGAGGGCGTCCCTTACACCGGGCGCGCTGCTCAGGGCG
>NW_012103954.1:895970-898518 GCF_000951045.1 Mandrillus leucophaeus
GGGAGGGTCTCTGGGAGTCTCGTCAGCCCAGGCAGGCGCTTCTGGGTCTGGCCCTCGTCCTGTGAGGCCCACGCCGATCTTTTTCGAGGTCGCTCAGTGGTGACCGAGTTCTGGGAATTCAGTCCACACTACCTGGTTTACAACTCAGAGCCGGTGCGTTCGCTCAGGGGGCCAGGGGCCTACCTGGGCCAGGGGCCTCCACGGTCACGGCCAGCGCCGGCCAACCCGTGCAAACGCTGCAGAGGCGCATTCCTACTGTCAGATGTATTCCCCTTAAAATACCTAAATTCCTGAGATTTCAGATACATACAGTTGTATGTGTTTTGAAACACAGTCTTGCTCTGTCGCCCAGGCTGGAGTGCAGCCAAATGGTCACAGCTCACTGTAGCCTCCCACGTCTGGGCTCCAGCGATTCTCCTGTCTCAGCCTCCCCAGGAGCGGGGACCACAGGCCTACTTCCTCACACCTCCTTAATTTTTTGTTTTTTGTATAGATGGGGTCTCATTATGTTGACCAGACTGTCCTCAAACTCCTGGGCTCAAGTGTTCCTCCCACCTTGACCTCCTGAAGTGTTGGGACTACAGGTGTGAACTCGGGTGCCTGGAGGAATATTTTTTAATGTTAGTTATTTTTAAAAGAAGTGTGATAGGAAAGTTTTTTGTTTTTTTTTAATTTAAACATTTTTAGTTACACACAAAGATTTGGCAACTTTACATATAGGTTACCCCAATTTTTTAAAAAAGATTATTAGTCTGTGAAATTAAAAAGATAGAAAAAAATGGAAACCACTATTTTAAAGAATATTTCTGTAAAGTGTGGTAGGTGAAAGCTACCACAAGTACTCCAGGAGTACTTGTTTAGAGTATTTGTTATAAATCTCAGCTTTGTGTAATACAAGTCAGTCATATGATTTGCCCCAGTATTTGAAGACCCTCCTTTCCTGCAGATTTCCTCAGTAGTTTCAAAAAAAGGAAATCTAGTCCAAGAACTGTTTTTTTTTTTTTTTTTTTTTTTTTTCTTCTCCAAACCAAGGACTCCAGAAGGAAGCATGTGATGTTCCTACCGTCTCTGGGAGTGACGTATAAGTTTGGCTTCGCTATATTGTGTGTGAATCTCCTTTCTCTGCATCTCAGTTTCTCCATCCTTGAAATGAGGAAGTTGAGCTAGATACTGTTTGCAGGTATACAATTTAAAACATTATTATTATTACTATTAGACAGAGTCTCACTCTTGCCCAGGCTGGAGTGCAGTGGCATGATCTTGGCTCACTGCAACCTTTGCCTCCCAGGCTCAAGCGATTCTCCTGCCCCAGCCTCCTGAGTAGCTGGGACTACAGACATGTACCACCACACCCAGCTAATTTTTATATTTTTAGTAGAGACAGGGTTTCACCATGTTGGCCAGGCTGGTCTTGAACTCCTGACCTCAAGCGATCTGCCTGCCTCAGCCTCCCAAAGTGTTGGGATTACAGATGTGAGCCACTGCGCCTGGGCAAAACAGTTTTTAATAAAGGAAAGAGTCTCAACATCAGCTTCTGACTGTCCTTAGCCCATTGGTCATTTCTGTGTCCAGGCCAGACTTGGAGTCAGGATGGCCCGTGCCCCGTCTTGCACACCTGGGCAGCAAGGAAGGGTGGGATGAGGTCAGATGGGGGTGCCCCATTTGGTTTTCTCTGCCCCTCATCAGGTGTGGGGAGGTGCAGTCCCCAGTGCTCACTGGGCTTGACATTCTCTCCCGTTGCAGAACCCCTGACCATGCTGTCTGTACTCCTTTCTGCACGATGCCTGTACACCTTCAGCCTGCGTGCTCCTTGAGGGCCATGTCCCTGCCCAAGACAGCTTTCCCCTGTGTTTCCAATCAGTTAATTAACTTGGCTGTTAATTGGGGACCTACTTGTGTTGTCCAGGGCCCAGCCTGGGCTCAGCACGTGGCAGGAACTTAATGAGTGGGAGCCGGAGGTCTGCATAGAGCCTGCCGAGTCTCAGCCTTGACATTTCACATCACTGTAATGAAAAGCCTTCCTAAAAATAAACTCTGATTGCATCATGTCTAATAGATTCTGTTTGGAGAGTGGAAAATGCAATCGCAGGCATGGCTGGCCTCATCAGGCCTGTTTGTCACAGTGACAGAATGGCCAGTTCTCCAGCCCAGCAAACACTGGGATAAACACCATAAATAGATGGGAAGTGCACGCAGGTGTGTGCCAGGCAGGTGGCCCGTGAGGGCAACAGGGCTTCCTCTAATGTTTGATAATTCCCACGTTCTAGCCTTTGTTAAGGATCGGCTACGTTAACAGGGACTTGTGAAAATGTAGATACTTAAATTAGAAGCACAGGGAGCTGCTCTCCTTACCTTCCTCTGCTTAAGAAAAAATGATGAAGAAAATGAAAAATCTTTTCTCCTTTGGAGACTTTTATTTATTTATTTATTAAACTTTAATAATCTTTTCGCTGGGCATGGTGGCTCGTGCCTATAATCTTAGCACTTTGGGAGGCCGAAGTGGGTGGATCACAAGGTCAGGAGTCTGAGACCAGCCAGGTCAACATGG
>NW_012103954.1:900428-915735 GCF_000951045.1 Mandrillus leucophaeus
CAAAAAAAGGAAATCTAGTCCAAGAACTGTTTTTTTTTTTTTTTTTTTTTTTTTTCTTCTCCAAACCAAGGACTCCAGAAGGAAGCATGTGATGTTCCTACCGTCTCTGGGAGTGACGTATAAGTTTGGCTTCGCTATATTGTGTGTGAATCTCCTTTCTCTGCATCTCAGTTTCTCCATCCTTGAAATGAGGAAGTTGAGCTAGATACTGTTTGCAGGTATACAATTTAAAACATTATTATTATTACTATTAGACAGAGTCTCACTCTTGCCCAGGCTGGAGTGCAGTGGCATGATCTTGGCTCACTGCAACCTTTGCCTCCCAGGCTCAAGCGATTCTCCTGCCCCAGCCTCCTGAGTAGCTGGGACTACAGACATGTACCACCACACCCAGCTAATTTTTATATTTTTAGTAGAGACAGGGTTTCACCATGTTGGCCAGGCTGGTCTTGAACTCCTGACCTCAAGCGATCTGCCTGCCTCAGCCTCCCAAAGTGTTGGGATTACAGATGTGAGCCACTGCGCCTGGGCAAAACAGTTTTTAATAAAGGAAAGAGTCTCAACATCAGCTTCTGACTGTCCTTAGCCCATTGGTCATTTCTGTGTCCAGGCCAGACTTGGAGTCAGGATGGCCCGTGCCCCGTCTTGCACACCTGGGCAGCAAGGAAGGGTGGGATGAGGTCAGATGGGGGTGCCCCATTTGGTTTTCTCTGCCCCTCATCAGGTGTGGGGAGGTGCAGTCCCCAGTGCTCACTGGGCTTGACATTCTCTCCCGTTGCAGAACCCCTGACCATGCTGTCTGTACTCCTTTCTGCACGATGCCTGTACACCTTCAGCCTGCGTGCTCCTTGAGGGCCATGTCCCTGCCCAAGACAGCTTTCCCCTGTGTTTCCAATCAGTTAATTAACTTGGCTGTTAATTGGGGACCTACTTGTGTTGTCCAGGGCCCAGCCTGGGCTCAGCACGTGGCAGGAACTTAATGAGTGGGAGCCGGAGGTCTGCATAGAGCCTGCCGAGTCTCAGCCTTGACATTTCACATCACTGTAATGAAAAGCCTTCCTAAAAATAAACTCTGATTGCATCATGTCTAATAGATTCTGTTTGGAGAGTGGAAAATGCAATCGCAGGCATGGCTGGCCTCATCAGGCCTGTTTGTCACAGTGACAGAATGGCCAGTTCTCCAGCCCAGCAAACACTGGGATAAACACCATAAATAGATGGGAAGTGCACGCAGGTGTGTGCCAGGCAGGTGGCCCGTGAGGGCAACAGGGCTTCCTCTAATGTTTGATAATTCCCACGTTCTAGCCTTTGTTAAGGATCGGCTACGTTAACAGGGACTTGTGAAAATGTAGATACTTAAATTAGAAGCACAGGGAGCTGCTCTCCTTACCTTCCTCCGCTTAAGAAAAAATGATGAAGAAAATGAAAAATCTTTTCTCCTTTGGAGACTTTTATTTATTTATTTATTAAACTTTAATAATCTTTTCGCTGGGCATGGTGGCTCGTGCCTATAATCTTAGCACTTTGGGAGGCCGAAGTGGGTGGATCACAAGGTCAGGAGTCTGAGACCAGCCAGGTCAACATGGTGAAACCATCTCTACTAAAAATACAAAAATTTGCTGGGCGTGGTGGTGGCTGTCTATAATCCCAGCTACTTGGGAGACTGAGGCAGAAGAGTTGCTTGAATTCAGCAGGTGGAAGTTGCAGTGAGCAGAGATTGTGCCACTGCACTCCACCCTGGGCGACAGAGTGAGACTCTGTCTCAAACAAACAAACCAAAACAAAACCAAAAAAACCCACTTTAACTATCTTTTATTACCAAACCCTGCGAAGAGTGGCTAATAGCAAAAAGAGCATCTCTAACAAGATCCAGGATGGAGGTGCAGACTCACTTTGGAAACCTTTAAAGGAGGGAATTCAGAAATTCAGAAAGGACTCCAGTTTCAATTGTCCAGGGCTCCCTAGCTCTTTAAACGCCCAGTCACATGCAGAGAACCTTTTGTGCGGTGCTTGTGGTGGGATGCCTGGCTAAGGGCTGCCAAGTGCCCTCCATGGGGCCTGTTTGCCAAAGCTTGTCCTCGGGAGGCTACAGTCAGCTCTATGGCTGAGTCTCTCTGGAATTGCTCAGGAGCTAAAGCTTGGCCACTTTTTTTTTTTTTTTTTTAGACAAAGTTTTGCTTTTGTTGCCTAGGATGGAGTGCAATGGCGCGATCTCGGCTCACTGCAACTTCCACCTTCTAGGTTCAAGCAATTCTCCTGCCTCTGTCTCCTGAGTAACTGGGATAACAGGTAGCCACCACCATGCCCGGTTAGTTTTTTGTATTTTTTAGTAAAGACAGGGCTTCACCATGTTGGTGAGGCTGGTCTTGAACTCCTAACCTCAGGTGATCCACCCACCTTGGTCTCCCAAAATGCTGGGATTATAGGCGTGAGCCACTGCGTCTGGCCAGGCTTGGCCACTTGTGATGTCAGTGGATAAAACGAGTAATTTTATTGATCCTTAAAGTTATCAAAATTATCCATAATCTCAGGGAGAGATTTTTAAAGGCAGAGAAATGGCTGACACAAAGGAAAATATAGATGTCCTAAATATTTAGAGGACAGTGTTGTGGGCTTAGTGTCAGGTGACCTGCGGAAAGTTCCTGAGAAGCTCCATGCCTCAGTTTCCTCATCAGAATATCTTGCATCTGGCAGAGACAATAGGTGGATCTGTGTGTGGAGATGTGGGACAGTCTCTAGACGTGCGGGTAACTACGGGAACAGTGCCTGTCTCCAGGGTTCCCGGGGGCTTGAATGAGATGGTTTCTGCGTCTTGTGTGTAGAAAGTAAGTTGGAGTCATGAAGTAACAGGGGGCGAATCCTGGCCCCTTGGCGTCTGCCGTGCCTTTGCTCTTACTTTCTTCCTGGGGGTTTTCCGGTGCTTTGACAGTTGTTGAGGCCTGCAGATCCCAGACTGGAAGTTTGCCGTCCGAGTTAAGAGTTCTCACCATTGAGCTAAGACCCTGTTTGGAATTCTGAGCAAAGTTGCTATTTTGGAGACACGTCCACCTTTGTGCTCAGCAGAGGTGGTGTCCAGATGGCCTATGGCACCCGGATTGAGATGACCAGCCACAGCCCAGAGCTGGCTCTGTCTCACCTCTCAGGATGAGAGGTAATTTGCAAAATTCCCTTTGGTGTGGTTGTATTTAAAAGCTGCATATTTAGTTCCATTCTGATAATCTGTGTTTATGTAGCCACAAATATGCCTGTATAGATTGCAGCTCTAAAAGTCAAATACAGCTGGATCCTGATACTCAGATCCAATGCAGTGTGGACTGTGTCACGTTCCTGGGAACCTCATAGTTTGATAGAGCAGAAGCCCCCATGCCTTGTTTGTTTCATCCTTGCCTCCCTCCACAACACAATTTTCTGAAAGGTGGCAGCAACCCTGGGCCCATGCATGGCTGGGATGACTTTTTAGAGTTTGTGTAAAGGTGTTACGTAGGACAGGGCCTGCGCAGGGTCTCCCTGAGGAGAATGCAACTCTCATTAAAGAGCAGGCGCACACCAAAGGGAAGGCACAGGCCTTGCACATTTCTCCTTAGATTTGCACACATTTCTCTGTAGCTCCCAGCGGGGCGTCTGTGACCCTTCATATTCCTGGCTGATGTGGGCCACAGAGCCATTTCCTGGGCTGAGAAGGGATCTGTGGTGTGCTGCGCTGAACTGCCTGCCCTCTGGCCTTACCACTGGCATTCCTTGCCTGTGCTTTAAATAAACACGTGAGGGTGAAGCTGCCATGCTGAGGGAAAGGGTCTAGATGGAGCTGGAGGGTGCAGTGGAAGGTGAGGAGTCAAGCCAGGTATTCCTGGGGCATGAAGGGTGGGCAGGGGGCTTGGGAGCAGGGGGCTTGGGGGCTGAGGCCAGGGCCTGGCATGCACCCGCCTCCTCGCTCCCTGGCAGCTGCCCAGCCCCGTGCTGCTTCGTGTTGGTGCTGTGCTTCAGGAGCACTGGGATGGCAGCTGCACAGCTGGCCTTGCTGGTGTTGGTGAGGGGAGTGGTGCCTGGCAGCCTCATGTCCTGGTGGTAGAGGTGGGAATCAGCTCAGCTGCTCACAGGTCGGTTGGCTGTATCCATCACTAAATGTACAATTCTATTTCCCCCAAATCCCACTTCTAGGAATTTTCCTTACAAACATACTTGCACACATGTGCAAAGATGTTTGCATAAGCATGTTCATTGCTGCCTTTTTTGTCATAAAATAATACTCGTTTGAAACAACTTGATTTTTCGTAAACAAGAGGCTAGTTAAATTTATCATATTCACACCACAGAATATCCTGCAGCTGTTGGAAAGAATGAGGTGGGTCTTCCTGTGGAGATGGGGCAGTCTGTAGACCTGTGATTAACAAGACGTACCGCAACAGTTATCCACAGCTCACTGTGCCCCCGGCAAGCAAGCCAAGCGCTGCCCTGGCCATTTCTTTGTATCATCTTTGTATCATTTTGTTTAATCATCCCAGCAGCCCCCTGATGCAGGAGCTGTCATGAAGTGTGTTTCGTAGACATCCCAGGCACTGTGGCATCAGAGCCCAAGTTCTAATCACTTACTGGAGAACAAATCCAGGTGTAAGGAGTGATGCCAATCTTAGAAGTATACGCTATGCGTAGATCCTGTAAACAGAAAAGACTATTCACTAAAAAACAGGCATCTCATCAAAGACTTCACTCATTTCTTCACAAGTTGAGAGATAAGGGGAAGGGAGGGGAGACTGTGCCCCTAAATGGAAGGCCCCCTCTTCTCCCCTCACACACCTGTGCTCATGTACTGCCATGCCACATGCCTGTGAGGCTCTGCAGAGGGTGTGCCCTGAGCTAACAAGGATGCTTGGATGTCCCCGGCGAGGGTTGCAGAATTCTTCATCCAGCACCCCCATCAGAGTGGGCTGAGAGCATCTGAATGCTGTGTGATTAGCTCCGCTAAGTGTTTGTTGTAATCAAGTTGCATTTCCATGGCCTCATAGCTTGGTCATTTTTTTTAGCTTGCACCAGCTGGGTTTTGGCACCGCCTCACCCAAACTTCAGATTATGAGACATCACGGCCAACTGGCAAACTGCTGCAGGAATAAGACTTGCATTTCGTGATGCTTTTGTTCTCACTGACGTGCTGTACCTGCGTTCCACTTGGGTACTTCTTGCTCTGAACGAGAAGCACAAGGCTGTTGGCAAAGTTGATGCTGGGGATCGGTCAGTAATTTCATATTTTTCAAGAAGCCACTTTAGGACCCTGGACAATGTCTCGAGCTGTGAACTTGAGGTCCTGCCTTGAGAGAAAGAACAAATCTCCCCATGAGGTTTCAGGTGGGACCTCTCTTTTTCGGTGGCACCGCACCAGCAGATGCCTTCTTTGCCTGTGCAAGGCTTTGAGGGGCTCTATGTGGAGGAGGCTGTGGCCGTGGTTGATTTCTCTGAAACCAGGAGGACCACACCCTGCCCCCTCAACGCAGGTGTTCCTGGGCCAGGAAACATTTGCCGTGGGAAACACTCTGTTCTCGGCCTCTGCCATGCACTAATGCTGGAACGGATGGGGACACATTCTGGTCTTTAAAGGCTCACATTCAGCATCGTGAAGGCTTTGGTGTTTAGTTAATTCACACTGTCCATACATGAGATTGTTGAGCCGTGTCCCATTCTGTTGAGGCATGTGCCCCTGGGAGCATCACTGATCCTGACGCGGCAAGGCTTCATGTATGATTCAGGCCAGTGGTCATCCAACAGCTTCGCCTTCATGCCGTATCACTCAACACACTCTTCTTCAGGCTCCTGAGCAAGCACACAGGGCTTCACGCACAATCAGCCTTGCTGCTTTCAAGTGCTAAATGGACTATTAATAATAGGAAACTTTAACATAACACTGGGTTTATTTGTGGGAGATGGAGTGGGTGTCTTAATGCTGACAGGCCCTGGGTTTCACTGCATTGATTTGCATTTCCTCTGCTGCTGTTGCCGCAGTTGATTCCATGATTATATTTTTCATGTAAAGGGCAGATGGAGGAGTAAGGCTATTTGCCCTCTTCCTGTGCTGGTCTGTAAAGGGCAGATGGAGGAGTAAGGTTATTTGCCCTCTTCCTGTGCTGGTCTGGGTGTTTGTCCCCACAAGTGCATGTGTTGAAACCTGGCCTGACATGCTGGTGTTAGGAGGTGGGGGCTTTGGAAGGTGACCAGGTCTCGAGGGTGGATGCTCCTGATGGGATTCGTGCTCATCAGCTCACTAATAAGGCAGCTTCAGGGAGCTTCCTCGCCCGCTTCGCAGAGTGAGGCCATGGTGAGAAGGCGTCATCTACCATCCAGGAAGCAGGACCTTGGAATTCCGAGTCTCCCGGTGCCCGGCTCTCGGACTTCACAGCCTTCAGAGCTGTGAGAAATCAATGTCTGTTGTTTCCAGGCCACCCGACCTATGGCATTCTGTTACAGTTTCAGCTAAGACATCTCCTAACACAGAGACTTCTCTTGGAGGTCATGAGATCTCAAAAGACTTGCGTTCGTTGGCCCCTTTGCGAATCTGTTCACACCCGAGAGAGGCAGGTCTGCAGCGCAGTGTCTCACCCGTCAGTGAGCTTCCTCTCAGTGTTCCTCTTCTTGGGGACCACGCTTGCTGGGCTGCAATGCTCCACCCAAATTGTGGTGTTACAGTTGGCCACGGGCAGTGGGGATGGGAGGTAGGGAGAGCTGCTGTGACTGTCGGGGATGGCACAGTCCCCCCCAGTGAGAGTCTGGTCCTGGTGTTGACCCGGGCCATCTTCCCTGTCAGAAGTATCTTGTCTTGCACGGGGACCTTGCATAGACCTGTGCTGTGCTTTTGAGTCATTCAGGATTGTTAGATGTCAAAGTGCACTTTCTGAGGTATGTTAGACCCAATATTCTGCATTTCTGACCAGCCCTGGGGAGGCCAAAGCTGCCAGTCTGGGACCACAATTACAGCATCAAGGTCTGAGTCAGTGTGGAGGCCGATGAATTATCAGAAAAAGTTTCTACTTGCTTTAAAATAAAAAATGAAATATCACCCAAACCTTCTGGTGTGTAACACCATTTGGTCTTTTCTTTTCTTTTTCTTTTTTTTTTGAGACGGAGTCTCGCTATGTCGCCCAGGGAGTGAGTGGCGCGATCTCGGCTCACTGCAAGCTCCGCCTCCCGGGTTCACACCATTCTCCTGCCTCAGCCTCCCGAGTAGCTGGGACCACAGGCATGCACCACTGCGCCGGATAATTTTTTGTATTTTTAGTAGAGACGGGGTTTCCCCGTGGTCTCGATCTCCTGCATTTGGTCTTTTCTTTAAAAAATTCCTTGTATTTGGTGAGAAAACGTGCAGTTGCTCAAGGTCACCCATGTCCTGCAGAAGCGGCATTTTCCTCTTTACAGAAGGAGCCCTGCACCCCCAAAGAGCTGTCGGGGGAGTTTTCCCAGGCAGGGGGTTATCTCTTAGACCTGGGGAGATTTTACTTCTAAAGCAATGGATGTTATAAAATTATAATTTTCAAAATACCTTGAAGTAGTAATGAGAATTATTGGGGTTATTACTTCTAGAATCATTGGAAATTCTGGCTTCAAGAAACTATGAGAGTTATGTAATCTAATGTCCCGATCTACATAATCTTTCTGAATCTTTGATATTTATTGACTTGATCAAGTATTCATCAAGATCCAGGGTGGAAGACTTCACTAAAATTAGAAACAGGACTCCCGATTCCCAGGCCCCGCCCTTCTTGCCACGCTAACGGAATGACCCTGTGCACATTCTGACATGTGAATGAGCCTTATTGACATGCATGGACTACAAAAATCAGATTAATCAACCAATGCCCAGTCACACATGAAGGAACAACATATGGACAAGATTTCTTTTCGAGGTGAGGCTGCATTGCTTTAGGTTTTTTAACCTGTACCCTGCTGGGAGGATGCAGGTTAGGACAGCTGCCTTCTTTTAAAGCTGTTCAGGATGCAGCGTTCTAGTCATGTGTTTCTGGCAAACCAAGTATCTTTGGCTCTAACTTAAGGAGTAACATTCACATTGTTGATGTCTGTTCTCAAAGGGCTTCGTGAAAAGTGCAGCCCGTGTGCCCCTGCTCGTGGTGGGTTTCTGCTGAAGGTGAGGCAATGGCCACGCCTGCCTTGCGAGGCTGCCTGGGGACACAGTGAGGAACCGCCACATGGTCCCAGCACAGTCCTGCGCGCAGAGCGCAAGTGGTCACCGTTCTTACACGTCGTGTTCTCTGCAACATCGACGCTTAGTAGGGTCTCAAAGAATATCAGTTCCACTTTCACCTAGCAATCCAGCAATTCATGTAAAATAAGCAAGTCCCCCATTTGTCCCCTACCTCGGCCAAAACATTTGCCTGTTACTCTGTTTGTGTACGTGATCAGAAACCATATGAGGTAAGCATTAAAACACACCCACTTCTGGGTACATGCATACCTAAAACAACGAGAAGCAGGGACCTGGACAGATATTTGCACATCCATGTTCATAGCAGCATTATTCACAATAACCGAAAGTTAGAAGCCACTCAAGTGTCCATTGACAGATGAGTGATGAGCAAGATGTGGTCCGTCCGTACCCAGCCTTAAACGTGCCACACCATGGGTGGTCTTTGAATACGTTACGCCGAGTGAAAGAAGCCAGTCCTAAAAGGACAAATGCTGTTTGATATGAGGTAGTTAGAATCATCAAATTCGCAGGAACAGAAAGTGGAATGGGGGTGCCAGGGAATGGGGCAGGGGGAAGAGGGGTCAGTATTTAATCGGGACAGAGTTTCAGTTTGGGAAGGTGAGAAAGTTCTGGGCTCTGCTGGAGAACAATGTGCATGGTTAGCACTACTGAACTGAACATCTAGAAATGATTAAGATGGTATATTTTATTCTATATTTTTTTACCACCATAAAAAATATGTAAGTGGGGAGACAAGAGCTGGGAGGATTTTGTTTTCTGACATCGCCCGACCTCTCAGATGACCTTCTTTCCTCCGGGCCGTCCAGGGTCCCTGGGACCTAGGACCCTAGTCATGAGGGAGGCAGCCTGTGTCCATCCTTTACTGACATCAGTTCTGTGAGAGGGAGTGGCGGGGAAGGGGCCAAAAGGTGAGGCAGAGGTGACTGCAGCCCCAGAGGGGGCCCTGAAAAGCTGGCTGGGTGAGGTGTCCCCATGGTCACCTGCTGTGGTCACATCTCAGAAAGAGGAACTGCTCAGACTGAGTAAACAGCCTGTCTCCTCTGCACGCTGTGATGGGACAGTCGTTATTTTCACTGGGAGTGAATATTCGTTAAAAGGGAGGCGGGTGAACAAGTGGATGTGCCTCACGGTGGAGTTCTGCCGGGCCGGGTATTGGCCTGGAAAGATGGAACTGTGTCGTTCTGAGAAGGAAAAAGGTATCAAAAAAGTACACATGGTATGACCTCATATGGATTGTTAAAATCTTACAGTGTTGAGACGTATGAGTAGGATGTGGTGAATGCATTTTATTTTCTTCTTTTTTGCTTCTCTTTAAGAAAACATTGTGTAATGAGAGCAATAGAAATTCATTTTTTATACAAAATATTTTTCTTATTATTCCTTTTTAAATGGGATGATGAAGAACAAAGAAAATATGAGAGAAAAATCTCCTCCAAGCACGGGAAGAATTCCTGCTGGCAGCTCTGGGAGAACCATCACTTTGTGGCCTCTGCTCTGTCGGGATCTGGGGCCAGGCAGGGCCACGTCGGGTCTGGGTTTGAGAGCCCCCCGGGCCTCTGGACCCCCAACGCGGCCCCTCCCTGCTGCCTGCAGACCTCGGTGATCCGGCTCCTCCTCATTCGTAATTAACCCCTGGTCAGACCTGGGGAGGTGTTAAGAGGTGAGAGGTCTCTGTCTTCTGGGCCTCTTCTCTTGGTGTGCAGTGTGAGACCCTCCTGTCCACAGAAGCGGAGCAGCACCCCACAGGAAGGACTCCAGATTACTGCTTTTTTTTTTTTTTCAGTCTAGCATTGATGTATCCAGAAGGTGTGAGAACCTGCCTGGCTTGGGGTGAATACTGCTCCTCTCTGTGCCAAATTATGGAGACTCCTTCCCTGCTCACCTTTGGGTCCCTCATTGCTGCACCTGCTTTTTCACAGGCTCCATTTGTTTGGACATACCTGCCTCTCAGTGCCTGGAAATATTGGCTGCAGGTACCCTACCTCCACTGGGCTCTGCGGGTGCCAGGCCCCCATATCCCTGGTACCAACTGGTAGCTGGGCAGTGTTCACTGCTCAGCACCACCTGGGGCAGCACCCCAGGGACAGTTTGCAAACAGAAAGCTGCGCCCTGAGGCCTCAGGATCTAGAGAAGAGAACATAGCCGTAGGCTAGAGACAATCCAACAATAGATTCGGAGTCTACTGATTTAGAAATTTGTGCCTGGACTGAAGTTACCTGTTACGTAAGAATTATTTTAAAAGACCTGGGTGCAGTGGCTCAGGCCTGTAATCCCAGCACTTTGGGAGGCTGAGGTGGGAGGATTGCTTGAGGCCAGGAGTTTGAGACCAGGCTGGGCAACATAGCAAGACCCCGTCTCTCCAAAACAATGAAAAATTTAGTGGGGTGTGGTGGCTCATGCCTGTGGTCTCAGCTCCTTGGGAGGCTGAGGCAGGAGGATCCCCTGAGCCAAGGAGTTCAAGGCTGCAGTGAGCCATGATCATACCACTGCACTCCAGCCTGGGCAACAGAGTGAGACCCTGTCTCTAAAAACAAAATAAAAATACAAAGAATATTTAAAAGGGGTTCTATGAAATTAACCAATAGCTGCTGCCGGGAAGAGGGTGAGGTGCCTCACCAGGAGAGCAGACCACGGGGGTTTCCATGCACAGTCAGTGTGAGGGTTCCAAGTCACCCTTCCTTCCTAACCGCAATGGCCAGCCCACTTCTAGGCGCCGTCTGGAAATGCTGCTTTCTTTGAGCACAAACGTCCCAGGTCGCTCACTAGAGGAGGAGCTTTAGAAATCTCAGTGGGTTCTAAAGGTGTGAGAGAACTACAGCTACATGATGAGAAAGCGTAGGCCAGGAGGGGCCTGTTCTCAGCTATTCAGTGAGAGACAGAGGTGAGGAAACACACCCGAGCACAGCCAGCCATGGGTTGAGCGGAGCGGTGGCCGTGACCTTTGTGGACTGGCCGGCTTGTACCTGCAGGGCCAAGCAGCGACTGTGTGGACCCTGGCACCAGGTGGGGGAATCAGAGCCCATGATGGCAGAAAAGACGTCTAACCTGTGCAGGAGCTGCCTGAATTGCGGGGGAGCTGCGTGAATTGCGTCGGAGCTGTCTGAACTGCGCGGGAGCTGTCTGAACTGCACGGGATTTGCACTGTGCTCTGAGGGGAGGAGACCAGGTTTCGTTCTGTCTATCTTCTACCTATCTACCTATGAATCATCTCCATTCACCTATCAAACTTCTGTTTATATCATTTATCTTTCTAATCTATCTATTTTTTTTTTTGAAACAGAGTCTTGCTCTGTCGCCCAGGCTGGAGTGCAGTGGTGTGATCTCGGCTCACTGCAACTTCCGCCTCCTGGTTCAAGTGATTCTCCTGCCTCAGCCTCCCGAGTAGCTGGGATTACAGGCATGCACCACCACGCCCAGCTAATTTTTGTAGTTTTAGTAGAGATCCTGTCTGGTGTCTACTCAAGACCTGTCTGTCTCTACTCAAGACCTGTCTGTTGCCCAGACTGGTCTTGAACTGCCCGCCTCAGCCTCCCAAAATGCTGGGATTACAGGCGTGAGCCACCATGCCCAGCCTATCTAATCTATCTTTACCTGTCAGTTGTCTACCTATCAATCATTTACATCCACCTATTAATCACCCATCTATATCTTCTATCATTATCTATCAATAGAACATATATAGTCTATCACATCTAACAATGTCTATCAGCTATTTATCCAGCATCTATGTCTATCATCTAGTCTATCCTATCAGGTATCTGTCTATCTATCAGTCATCCATCTATGACAACCATCTGTTGATCTAGTAAAGAAGGACATTCCAAGGCTGTTTTGATTTTGTAGGAGAAAGCCATTTGGTGCCAGTTCTGTACCTAGTGCAGATTTATTTTGGGGCGTGGGTTGTGTGTGCCGTGTTGTGATTATTGTTCACAGATTTTATTCTCTGCGAGCTGCGTCCTCAAAGGCAGGATGTGTCTTCATCATCCTGAGCTTGCTGGAGTCTGCCCCGTGGTCTGCCCCGTGGTCTGCCCCACGTAGATGGCCTGCAAGGCAGCGGGTGGAACCTGCTGGGAAGCAACACTGGCCACCTGGTGGCGGAAGAGCTCCCTTTGCCACTTAGGTTCCTGACTCCATTGCCAGCTTCTGTGAAGGGTTGACGGGCAGTGCTTGTGCCCCTAACCCTGCCATGGGAGCTGAGGGAGGCTGGGTCTGGGGGACAGTTGGAAGATGCCATTTGAGTGGAAATAGATTCTTCTGCCAAAGGCACAATGGGAGAGAATTAAAGGGCAGCAGGACTGCCCCTGATTTGGTGTTGGGATGGGACATGGCAGTGTGGGCCTCTTCCTGCTCCTGCCCTACCCCGGGTGGCATCAGTGTTGGGAGGCTTCAGCGAGGAAGGCAGGGTAGAGCGATGGGGACGAGGGGCACCAGTCAGCCGTGGATGCTGCTTGTGAAGGGAGAAGGACCTGCTTCGTTTGATGCTGGGCTTGGTGCCGCCTTCTCCTGGAAGGACCTGCCTGGCCCCCTAAGGCACAAGCCCCAACCTCCCCCAAGAGGCAGCTGTAGGATCTTTCTTGCAGTCGTAAGAGCTGATGAAGATGGAAAACTTGTGATTTCCTCTGGCCAAGTTGGTGGTTGCATCGGGGGTGATTTGCAGTAGATCAGCCTGCTGAACACCGGAGATCCGTTTGTTCTTACAGGCTTTCCTCTCGTTCTTCCACTGTGACGCTCTTTGTAATGCGCATCTGGTGTGTGACTCTGTGTCAGGCCTGCCGTGGGCAGCCTCAGAATTCAGGGCCCAGGCAGGCATCTCCGGTGAGGGGAGTTGGTAGCCAAGGAGGGGCTGGATAAATTAAACGTGTCCCCAGGCTGTGGGTGAGGATGGGCTCAACCTCCCAGGGAGGATGCTGGGGAGGTGAGGAGGCTGTCTGTGCTCCTGGCAGGAGGGTAAACCCTGTCACATAGAGGGGGCTGCTGTTTGGGGCAGAGGTGGCTGTGTGCGGCATTCTGGACACAGCCCAGGGAGGGGCTGGGCTCCTGTGTGGGGTCAGGAGGAGCCATATCCTGCAGTCCTAGGCCACTGTGTCTCGGAAAGGCCTGGCCAGCAACAGGCATGGGCTGAAGAACCCCACATCCCACTCTCCCCCCACCAAAAGGGGGGTGCCAGAGCCATGACTAGCAGAGTTGGTCTTTTTTCCGTTTTGTTCAAATCTCAAATATTCCTTAAATCCTCTGTGCCCAGAACCAGCTGAGAGCAATCAAGAACTTTAAAACCCAGTATTCAAGGCTCTACCCTCAGAAAATAAATAATGGGCGAGAGAGAGAGAGAACACAGATAAAGCAATATGAGACAGATGATAGATGACAGATAGATACTGATCGAAATTCTTACGCACTTTTCACCTCCCTGAGCAGTTTCCCTCTTTACCGTACTGCTAAAGAATCATCAGTGACCCAAACAACCAACCAGTTGTCTCCTGGTTTCAGGACCAAGGACAGAAAACACAGTGGCACAAGGACCCTCTCTGGTTTGGTTTCTGTTTTTGTTGTTGTTGTTGTTTGAGACAGAGTCTTGCTCTATCGCCCAGGCTGGAGTGTAGTGGTGTGATCTCAGCTCACTGCAACCTCCGCCTCCCGGGTTCAAGCAATTATGCCTCAGCCTCCTGAGTAGCTGGGACTACAGGCACGTGCCACCACATCTGGCTAATTTTTTGTATTTTTAGTAGAGATGGGGTATATAAGGAAGGTGGTGTAGACTCCCACGCCTGTGTGTGTATAGACAGGGAAGGCAATGTAGACTCCCAAACCTGTGCCTGCACACAGCGAAATTGGTGTAGACCCCCAAGACTCCAAGGAAGTGTGGTATAGACTCCCAAGCCTGTGTGTGTAGACAATGAGGGTGGTGTAGACTCCCAAACCTATGTGTGTACACGGGGAAGGTGTGTACACTGGGTTAGGAGATGGAGCCCACCAAATGCATGTGTTAGAGCCCCCCTACCCAATGCAATGCGTTAGGAGCTGGGGCCCCCCAAATGCGGAAGGGTGGTGTAGACTCCCAAGCCTGTCTGTGTGTAGACAGGAAGGGTGGTGTAGACTCCCAAGCCTGTCTGTGTGTAGACAGGAAGGGTGGTGTAGACTCCCAAGCCTGTCTGTGTGTAGACAGGAAGGGTGGTGTAGACTCCCAAGTCTGCATATTTGGACAGGGAAGGTGGCATAGACTCCCAGGCCTATCTGTGTGTAGACAGGAAGGGTGATAGAGACTCCAAAGCCTGTGGGTATTTAGACAGGGAAGGTGGTGTAGACTCCCAAGCCTGTGTGTGCAAACAAGGAGGGTGGTATAAACTCCCAGCCTGTGCGTGTATACACAGGGAAGGCAATGTAGACTCCCAGGCCTGTGCCTGTACACAGTTAAGGTGGTGTAGATGCCCAAGTCTGTGGGTGTAGACAGGGAGGGTGGTCGAGACTCCCAGGCCTATGTGTGTATAAGGGAAGGCTGGTGTAGACTCCCAAGCCTGTGCATATACACGGGGAAGGTAGTGTCGCTTCCCAAGCCTGCAGGTGTAGACAGGGAGTGTGGTGTAGACTCCCAAGCCTGTGTGTATACATGGGGAATGTGGTGTAGACTCCAAAGCCTGTTCATGTATATGGGGAAGATAGTGTAGACTCCCAGGCCTGTATGTGTGTAGACAGGAAGGGTGGTGTAGATTCTCAAGCCTGTGTGTGTACATGGGGAAGGTGGTGTAGACTCCTAAGCATGTGTGTGTACACAGGAAGGTAGTGTAGACTCTCAAGTCTGTGGATATATACAGGAAGGTAGTGTAGACTCCCAAACCTGCGGGTGTAGACAGGAAGGGTGGTATAGACTCTCAAACCTATGTGTGTACATGGGAAAGATGGAAGGCTGGTGTAGACTTCGAAGCCTGAGTGTGTAGACATGGAGGGTGGTGTCCACTTTGCAGGGTTTCTCTAGGGTGTCGGGAGCCCTTGAACGCACATGTCAAGTGCACAAAACTTGTGGTCTTTATTGGTTGTTGTCAGTGTATATAGACACTGTTTTGTGGTCTTTACTGGTTGCTGTCAGTGTATATAGACACTGTTTTG
>NW_012103954.1:915785-922627 GCF_000951045.1 Mandrillus leucophaeus
TGTCAGTGTATATAGACACTGTTTTGTGGTCTTTACTGGTTGCTGTCAGTGTATATAGACACTGTTTTGATCATGAAAGTATCGGGCCATGCACAGTGTCTCACACCTGTAATCTCAGAACTTTGGGAAGCTGAGGTGGGCAGATTGCTTGAGGTCAGGAGTTTGAGACCAGCCTGGCCAACATGGTGAAACCCCATCTCTACCAATTATAGAAAAATTAGCAGGGCACGGTGGTGGGTGCCTGTGATCCTAGCTCAGGAGGCTGAGGCAGGAAAATCTCTTGAACCCGAGAGGAAGAGATTGCAGTGAGCTGAGATTGCATCACTGCACTCCAGCCTGCACTCCAGCCTGGGCTACAGAGTAAGACCTTGTCTCTAGAGAAAAATTATTTTTTAAAAAACAGTATGTATTGCTAGAGTGTATGGTCACCTTTCTCACTGATCTTCTCAGGCTGAGTTAGGAGCTGGGGCCCCCCAAATGCATGTGTTAGAACCCTACCCCTGATGTGATGGGTTAGGAGCGGGGGGGCCCCAAATGCATGTACTGGAGCCCCACCCCCAATGGGGTGTGGTTAGGAGGTGGTGGGGGGGCTCAAATGCATGCATTAGAACCCCACCCCGATGGGATGGGTTAGGAGCTGGGGCCCCCCCAGAATGCATGTGTTAGAGCCCCACCCTGATGCGATGGGTTAGGAGCTGGGGCCCCCAAATGCGTGTGTTAGAGCCCCACCCCTGATGTGATGGGTTAGGAGGCAGGGCCTTCCAGAGGTGATTAGGGTTGGGTGAGGTCCCGAGAGTGGCCCTGAGGCGGGACCAGGGCCCTGTAAGCATCACGGGGGAGCCAGCTGCTCTCCTCCTTCCCACCATGGGAAGACACAGCAAGGCAGTGGCCATCTGCAGTGGGAAAAGAGCCCTCGCCAGAGCCCGGCCGTGCCAGCGTCCTGATCTTGAACCTCCAGCCTCAGAGCTGTGCAAAGCGAGTGTCTGCTGCAGCCGCCCTGCCCTGGTGTTCTGCCACAGCAGCTGGTGTGGATGCCTCCCTTCTCCAAGGGCTCCGTGCTCACGGTCGGTGCCAGTGGACAGGCCTCCTTGCAGCTGTGTCCTGTCACAAATGCCAGTTCTGGAAATGTGCAGTGTGGGTCACTCATGGATGGGATGAGGGCTGGATGTCCGTAGAGGGGTGAAGGAAAGTGTGAAGGAAAACACGACAGCCTCCTGATGGAGTTAAAAGGGCTTTGCAACATCCCCCAGTGTTGGATTTCAGCAGCAGGATTTAAAAACTGAAAAGGGCACTTAAAGAGGAGGTAATTACACTCAGCAGGAAGTCGGGTCCCAGCCCATTAAGGAGGCCTATGAGAGAAATAGAACTTAGACATTGAAAAGAAAACAAAGCCATCGCAAGTAAAGGGGAAGTAAAATGAATAAACGAAGAGGCTGAAAGAATTCCCGGAGATGCAAAAGTCAAACCACCTGGGAGGTGCCTGGAAGCGTTAGGCTGAGCCCCAGGGAGCCTGGGGGCAGGGGTGCTCGGGGGCCTGGACAGGGCGTGTGGAGCCCCGGGCAGGCCTGCGTTCTCGGTCATTGCAGAGTGAGACTCCGTGGGTGGCCACGCCAGCCATGCGTGGGGCTGTGGGCCTGCAAGTCCCACTCCCTGTCCAGACCTCAGCCCTGTCTTAGGGGAGGCACCTGAGCTGGGTGTTAAAGCACGCAGGCCTAGTGCCCTGGGGCCGAGTTCATGGCTTCCAAAAGTGACCAGTGGGGGATGTGGGAGCGTCCTGCTGCCCTCCATCTCGGATCCCCAAGTTTGTTCTTTCTCAGTGGCATCCTCAGGAGATGCCCTGAGGGGCAGGCTGGTGGCCCAGCGTGGAGCCAGGCCGTATCCGTGACCCTTCCTGCGAGCGCCGCAGGCTTCCTCTCGGGACGTGGGCTCAGCCGGCGGGCCGTGGCACCCGCTGGGGCTCCGAGGAGCTGGAGGAGTCGATCCCCACCCCGACGCCTGGGTGCCGGGCCCTCGGAGCACAGGCTATCTCCGTCTTTCATTTTCAGAACGACGCTGGGGGGCTCTGAGGATGTGTGCTCTCGCATGAAAGCCCCGCGAGCTCCTTCCTGACGCCGACCTCTCCCAGCCCCGAGTTCCAGGGGAGGGCGGCGAGGCGCCTGCACAGACCCCAGGAGGAGGGCAAGGGCGAGGGCCCCCAGGCCTGGCTCCCCTTCATGCTGGGCCTAGTGAGGTCACATCATGCACACGTAATTAACCCAAGTCATTTCTAAACTGGTAGTTCTTAATTGGACTCTTGGGAGGAAGAAAGAGGAAGAGGCAGACTTGGAGGCCAGTGGCCAGCCCTCTGGGGACGCGCAGTCCCATCTCCCAGGAGTGCATCGGTGTTCTCCCGGGGTTTTCTGAAGCCGGCTGTATTTCAGAGCTGTGTGATGGAGCGCGGTTCCCACCTGGGCTGATCTCCCCCGGGAGGTGGAGCTTCCAGCGACTGGAGCGAGCCCTGGCTGCAGGCCCACAGCCGCTTCCTCCGCACTAACGGGTGCTCCGGCGAAGCCCAGCCACCGGAGGACTCTGCTTTCCAAAGGAGAAGACGAAGCCGGCAGAACCTCCGTAGTTCTCGGGAATTTTACCTACTGACGGCTGCCCCTGTGCCCTTCGCGGACCCGATGGACCCAGTGAGGCGCCATCCCTGGGGTTCAGGGGTTGGGTCTGGGTCTGGGTCTCACTGCAACAACTGGGGGCCGGTGTCTGCCAGAATCCGCCCGGTGAGCACAGAGCTCCCCAGCGGAGGTAGGGCACGGCGTCCGCGTGGGGGGACCAGCTCCCCGTGGAGACCCCGTCCCCTGCCAATTGGATGTTGGGGAGAAGCCACCACCGTCTGGCTCACTTTGGGAGCTTTTATGTCAGTTTCAGTTCCAAAAAGAAGATTCTTTCATTAAAAAAAGCCTGAATCATTTATGCAGACAATGTTGAGCACACACTCCCTTCTCTCCCAGCATTCCAGCCCCATTCTTTCCCGCCTGTCCTCGCCTTGGACGACAAGAACCTGTGGAAAACCAGCTTCTCAGTCCTGCTCCCTGGGGCCAGGGGGGCACCGCTGTACGCGTCTCCTCTTTGGAGGGAGCTCAAGGCCAACTCAGGCGGGGCCGGGGGTCGGCCGTGCCTGGGCTGGGGTGGTCTTAGCGAGGAGGAGATGAGTGGCAGGTCCCGGCAGGTCTTTCCTGGGAAAGGCTGTTGGCACGGACCACGGTTCCTCTCCTCTGTGGAGTTGTGCCCACTCAACACATCATGCTGTAGAGCCCCCTCCTGCGCTGGCTTTGGTGGTCAGGGCGGCTCCTGCCTCCCCTCTAGAGGCCACCTGGGTTCACGCTGGTCCCACACTGGGCTTAGGGTCCTGCTGGGGGAGTGTAAAGTCACAGGGAGGGCCCGTGTTGTTCCTGGAGCATCCAATGTATCTGAGGAAAAGGAAGAAAACAACTTTTTCATAAAAGGCACGTGGGCACATGTTACAAAGAAGAATGCAACATTTACACTTTTTTTTTTTTTAAAGACAGAGTCTCACTCTTCCGCCCAGGCTGGAGTGCAGCGGCGCCATCTTGGCTCACTGCAAACTCTGCCTCCCAGATTCACGCCCTTCTCCTGCCTCAGCCTCCTGAGTAGCTGGGACTATAGGCGCCCGCCACCACGCCCGGCTAATTTTTGTGGGGTTTTTTTTGTATTTTTTGTATTTTTTAGTAGAGACGGGTTTCACCGTATTAGCCAGGATGGTCTCGATCTCCTGACCTCTTGATCCGCCCGCCTCAGCCTCCCACAGTGCTGGGATTACAGGAGTGAGCCGCCGCGCCAGGCCTGCACTCATTTTTAAGAAAGTCATGAAGACGTGCTTGCAGCGAGAGGCTTTGGTGTATGCCCCCTGGTCATAGCTGAGGGGTCACCAAGAGTGGGCGGAGCTTGGTGGAGTGGCAGGTAGGGACAGGAGCATTGCAGAGCCCACGTGCACCCTTGTGGGTGGTGCTCTCTGGGGAAGATTTTAGAAGGGGCGCAGTTTGACCAGTGCCTTGAAAGAGAAAAGGAACACCAGTGACCTCGGTGGCAGTGCATGGACTGCTTCTGCTAATATTTCCTGGTAACCAAAGACAATCGGGGCCGGCTGCTCCTGGAGCAGGGCGGTTCAGAGCAGTGAGGTTTGCGCAGGCTACTCCTCTTCACAGTATCCGATCCACTAGGCCCGGACGACCTCACATTGTGACAGGATTCTGATCTCCTCCATTGCTTGTCCTGCTCCTCATCCCCATGAAGAGAGCATGGACAACGCAGAGTGGACGTCGCCTGCTCCCGCTGGCCACTTCCAGTCTGAGCCTAGGGTGCTGCATCTTGTGTGTGGATTCCTGGGAAACCTGCTGGATGTCCGGCCTGGAGGCAGGGATGGCACAGCCTGGGGATCCAGGTCCTCGGCCACCCTTGTGGGTCAGAGTAGGTGACCCCACGGAGGCAGGGATGGCACAGCCCCGGGATCCAGGTCCTCGGCCACCCCTGTGGGTCGCAGTGGGTGACCCCGCGGGCAGGCTCATGCCTGGGAGTCACAGCTTCCCTGAGGGAGGTGGCTTTTGATTAATCTTCACGGTTTTTGCTGCAAACTGATACTAGGGCTGGCCCATGACCTTGAGAAATGTTCCCTTGATATTGGGACAGAGTCGTGCTCTTGAGTGCAGCGTTTCAGCCTGAAAGGCCAGGTGGACGGGGGTATGGCGGGGGACTGATGAGGCGTTCCTGGAGCCTGAACTGAAGGTCCCTTGTTTCCAGCGTGAATCAGCCTCTACTGGACCCAGTGGAAGACCCGGGGTGCCTCCCAGGGCTCCAGTCTCCACCGGCAGGGTCCCTGCCTCATCTGCCCTCCAACAGGCCCCTTTCCCTCGAAGCCAGAGCTGGTTTTATTTAAAAATAGACGCGAAGAGCCCTGACCTCTGCGAAAGCATGGATGCACCGTGAGAACATTATGTGGAGTGGCATAAGCCAGACATGGAAGGGCAAGCACTGAGATCCCACTCACAGCAGCCCCTGGTGTTGTCAGAGTCAGAGATAGAAAGTAGGATTGGGGGTGCCGGGGGCTGGGGAGTCAGCGTAGGATTGGGGGTGCCGGGGGCTGGGGAGTCAGCATTTACAGGGAACAAAGTTCAATTTTGCAAAATAAAGGAGTTTGAGAGACAGATGGCAGTGGTGGTTGTATAACAGTGAATGTAATTAATGCCACAGAATTGTATATTAAAAGTGATAAGATGGTAAATTTTATTTATGTTATGTGTATAACATAAATAGCCACAGTTAAAAAAATGTTTAGTTAAAAAAGGCAAAGCCCCAAAAATCAATACAAAGAGAAGCCCACCTTGCCTGCACAGAACTCCTGACATCTGTGGTGTGGGGTGAGTGAGCCCAGGGGCCTTGCCTGGCAGGAGGGCCTGGATCTGAGCCTCTTTCTGCGCTGCTCTGCCATGAGCTCTGAGCTCTGGATGGGCTGGCTGCGGCCTCGCTTGGGGCACTGAAGAGGGCTGGGCTCTCCCCCTAGCCCTGCCCCAGGCACCCAGGCTGCCCAGCGTGCATGAGATGAAGGCAGCCCCAGCGTTAACCATAAGCTGAGCCCCTCTGGAGCATCCATGCCCTGTGTGCGCGTCTACACTTCGGGGTGTGCGTGACACGTGCTCAACTCACAAGAACTTGGCAGGCGCTGGCAGTGGGGTGACCGAATCTCCCAGGCTAGTGGCTGGGGTCTTCACCAAGGCAAGTGTGGCCAGTTCTGCCTAAGACCCTCGGAGCACCTTTATAATCACCCACCTGCTTCTTGGGAGATGCGGTGTCTGCTCTGTGGCCTTCCACGCCAGGGCGTGGCCTTGGAGGGCAACTGGCGATGTGCTTCCCAGGGCGCTTCCTGGCTGCTGGTAGGGATTATCAGGAGGCCCCTTCTCCATGCCCTTTAGTCACTTCGACATCATGGTGCCGGGGACACTGGGGCTTGCCTCCTCCATGAGCCCCTTAACCCAGCAGCTGTGATTCCAGCACCATTCTGGGCTGTGGTGTCCAAAGGACACTGAGAGCTCTGTCCATCCTCTACTGGGAGGGATTCCCTTTGACAGTGCAAAGCTGGCACTTCACGGACCCCTGTCTCCAGGCAGGCGTGAAGTTCAAGCTGCTGGAAGCGCTCTCCACATCCAGTGGAAGCAGTCGCCAGCCCTCTCTGTCCCTGTCACCAGCCCTCGCTGTCCCTGTCACCAGGAGTGTGGTGCTGATACCGAGGCTCCCTGATGGTTCTTCTCAGGGAGGAGACGGGCCCGTGTCCAGCCCCTTCCCCATTCCTGTCCCCATGCTCACTCCCAGCCCTGCTCTTCTGCACGACTGTTCACCTGGCTCACGTGTTTGTGGGCCGTTGGCCCAGTTTTTTTGGTCTCCAACCCTTGCTGGAGGTAAATTACCTCCTGGAATTTTCAAAGTCCTGTAATTAAGATTTGAATCTTCCTTCCTTCCTTCCTCTTTTCTTTTCTTTTCTTTTTTTTTTTGAGACACCCAGGCTGGAGTACAGTGGCATAATTTCGGCTCACTGCAACCTCTGCCTCCCGGGTTCAAGCCATCCTCCTGCCTCAGCCTCCCACAGTGCTGGGATTACAGGCGTGAGCCGCCGCGCCAGGCCTGCACTCATTTTTAAGAAAGTCATGAAGACGTGCTTGCAGCGAGAGGCTTTGGTGTATGCCCCCTGGTCATATCATTTATGCAGACAATGTTGAGCACACACTCCCTTCTCTCCCAGCATTCCAGCCCCATTCTTTCCCGCCTGTCCTCGCCTTGGACGACAAGAA
>NW_012103954.1:927492-941086 GCF_000951045.1 Mandrillus leucophaeus
GAGTCAGCGTAGGATTGGGGGTGCCGGGGGCTGGGGAGTCAGCATAGGATTGGGGGTGCCGGGGGCTGGGGAGTCAGCGTAGGATTGGGGGTGCCAGGGCTGGGGAGTCAGCATTTACAGGGAACAAAGTTCAATTTTGCAAAATAAAGGAGTTTGAGAGACAGATGGCAGTGGTGGTTGTATAACAGTGAATGTAATTAATGCCACAGAATTGTATATTAAAAGTGATAAGATGGTAAATTTTATTTATGTTATGTGTATAACATAAATAGCCACAGTTAAAAAAATGTTTAGTTAAAAAAGGCAAAGCCCCAAAAATCAATACAAAGAGAAGCCCACCTTGCCTGCACAGAACTCCTGACATCTGTGGTGTGGGGTGAGTGAGCCCAGGGGCCTTGCCTGGCAGGAGGGCCTGGATCTGAGCCTCTTTCTGCGCTGCTCTGCCATGAGCTCTGAGCTCTGGATGGGCTGGCTGCGGCCTCGCTTGGGGCACTGAAGAGGGCTGGGCTCTCCCCCTAGCCCTGCCCCAGGCACCCAGGCTGCCCAGCGTGCATGAGATGAAGGCAGCCCCAGCGTTAACCATAAGCTGAGCCCCTCTGGAGCATCCATGCCCTGTGTGCGCGTCTACACTTCGGGGTGTGCGTGACACGTGCTCAACTCACAAGAACTTGGCAGGCGCTGGCAGTGGGGTGACCGAATCTCCCAGGCTAGTGGCTGGGGTCTTCACCAAGGCAAGTGTGGCCAGTTCTGCCTAAGACCCTCGGAGCACCTTTATAATCACCCACCTGCTTCTTGGGAGATGCGGTGTCTGCTCTGTGGCCTTCCACGCCAGGGCGTGGCCTTGGAGGGCAACTGGCGATGTGCTTCCCAGGGCGCTTCCTGGCTGCTGGTAGGGATTATCAGGAGGCCCCTTCTCCATGCCCTTTAGTCACTTCGACATCATGGTGCCGGGGACACTGGGGCTTGCCTCCTCCATGAGCCCCTTAACCCAGCAGCTGTGATTCCAGCACCATTCTGGGCTGTGGTGTCCAAAGGACACTGAGAGCTCTGTCCATCCTCTACTGGGAGGGATTCCCTTTGACAGTGCAAAGCTGGCACTTCACGGACCCCTGTCTCCAGGCAGGCGTGAAGTTCAAGCTGCTGGAAGCGCTCTCCACATCCAGTGGAAGCAGTCGCCAGCCCTCTCTGTCCCTGTCACCAGCCCTCGCTGTCCCTGTCACCAGGAGTGTGGTGCTGATACCGAGGCTCCCTGATGGTTCTTCTCAGGGAGGAGACGGGCCCGTGTCCAGCCCCTTCCCCATTCCTGTCCCCATGCTCACTCCCAGCCCTGCTCTTCTGCACGACTGTTCACCTGGCTCACGTGTTTGTGGGCCGTTGGCCCAGTTTTTTTGGTCTCCAACCCTTGCTGGAGGTAAATTACCTCCTGGAATTTTCAAAGTCCTGTAATTAAGATTTGAATCTTCCTTCCTTCCTTCCTCTTTTCTTTTCTTTTCTTTTTTTTTTTTGAGACACCCAGGCTGGAGTACAGTGGCATAATTTCGGCTCACTGCAACCTCTGCCTCCCGGGTTCAAGCGATCCTCCTGCTTCAGCATCCTGAGTAGCTGGGACTACAGGTGCGTGCCACCGCACCCAGCTAATTTTTGTATTTTGAGTAGAGACAGGGTTTCGCCATGTTGGCCAGACTGTTGAACTCCTGACCTCAGGTGATCTGCCCACCTCAGTCTCCCAAAATGCTGGGATTACAGGTATGAGCCACTGGGCCTGGCAAGATTTGAAATTTTGAAGGAAACAGGGACAGGATTGCTGGGGGTGACAGCAACTCCAGAGCCTCAGAGAATGTGCTGGTCACTTGCTCTGTGATTTCCCCAAGACAAGACTGGTGGCCCTCGGCTCCTCATCAGCCACATGGAGGGGGATGTGAACAGCCCCACCAAAGATATTCCAGAGTGGCACAAACCCCGAGGCCTGCAGACGGCTGCTCAGGGTGGAAAAGTGACCCACATCCATCCTGAAAGGGTGCAGAAAAGGAAGGGAAATGTAGGGACAGTTTTCCTTGGGAATATGAGAAAATGGTAAAAGGAATAAGAAACAGGTATTTGCAGCTGCTGAGGAACTCACATGGCCTCCCGCTGTCCTGGTCTGCAGCACAGGACTGGTCCCTGCATGTGTGACGTTCTCATCTGGAGGGAGCCTCTTACAGCTCAGTGGTGAGGGAGACAGGCAAACTGAAAGAATCTGTTAATTATGCTTTTCTCAGATGAAAACTGGGTGGATAGCGGTGCCGAGATTTTATATCTTCTAGTTCCTTTTAGCAAAAAAGAAAAAATCGGTGAAAGCCGGTTAAGTCCAGTAAACCCAGTGGATGTTGAGGCTGGAAGTGCGGAGCCAGTTCCCAGGTGTGTCTGAGCAGGTGCCTTCCTCACTGTGGTTGGCACTGGGGTCAGGAAGGACCTGGAGCTTCCTAAGGGGGCCTGGGAGGGTGCGGATCACCTTCCCATTTCCGGACAGAGAGCTCCAGATGCCCCTCTGCTCCACGCAGGGCTTTCCATGAGAAGAAAGAGTGGGTGTGATCACGTGAGTGTGAGCACCAGTGTGGGCAGGTGTAAGTGTGAGCAGAAACCTGCAAGGGGAGAAGGTGGCAGCGGCTTTGAACCCCGGGGCAACAGGTGCCCCAGACAGTGCTTCTGTGTTCGCTTTAGAGCAGGGGTCCCCGATCTTTTGGCATCCCTGGGTCACATTGGAGTAAGAATTGTCTTGGGCCACACGTAAAATACACTCACACGGTGATAGCTTATTAGCTTTAAAAATTTGCCAAAAAATCTCATGATGTTTCAAGAAAGTTTATGAATTTGTGTTGGGCCACAATCGGAGCCATCCTGTGGGCTGTGGCCTGTGGGCTGGACACACCTGCTTTAGAGTCAACGTTGCCGTTCCTGTTTTGGGGTTCACTGGCCCAGTCACACCGGGTAACGACAGTCTGTTTTGGGGAGAGGTAGATGACATGGGCAGACTATGGACTGGGTTCTGGCCCCTCCCAGGCAGGTGTACATTTCCCCCTTCCCCAGGTGTACTCCTCAGCGTGGGGCACTCACCGCCTGCCCTGCTGCTTTGCTGTGCAGTGGGGCAGAGCCCAGAGGAGCTTTCCCAGCCAGTTGGGACTGCCCTGGTTTTTGGACCCTTTGGAGGGAGAAATCCGCAGTGGCTCAGTCAACCCACAGTGCAGAGCTGTTTCTTGAGGGCTGCCTTGTGGGCAGGGGCAGCCTGGTGCAGAGGCAGCTTAGCCGGGAGGCTGAGCCCTTGCCTTGTCCTGGGCTCCAAGACCTGGACAAGATCCGGTCTCAGTGGATTTTTGTGAGGAATGAGATTGACTCAACTATGTGTGTATTTTGACAAACTAATTTTAGAGGGTAGATGAAATGTTTGATGAAACATTGACATGGAATTAGCCAATTTTAAGAATATCCACTTACTACATGTCAACGAGACCTCACACATAAATTTAATGTGCTTTTGGAAAATGCAGCACTTAACGTAAGATCACATTTTTATCTGTATGTCCCAAAGTGCAAATATGATAATTTCAAATGTTCTGCCATCTTGGTAACAGTTTTTTTACATTATGCAATTACCCTCAATGCTGTTTTCGAATTACATGCCAGAGTGTTTTTAGTTACCACAAGAAGGGAAACAAAGTGCAAAACTGAATTGAGCTGTGTGTGTGGCAGACAGACCTCCTAGAGGGCTCTGCAAAATCTATCCAAGGACTAGAGGGGCACAGCCCTGCTGGGAATGGCCTGCAGGGCAGTGCATTGTGGGTGGCTGAGCTGATGGCGGCTTCCCTCCGGGCCTTCCTTCTTCCCACCCACCTTCAGGGCCTCAGGGTGGGGAGGTTGGAGGCAGGTGTGTCCGGCATAGCCAGCCCACCAAGTTGAGCTCCGTGCTCGGGAGTGCTGTCCGCGCCACATCCTCGTTTCTCTGGGCCTCACTTTTCTTGTTTGAAAAGTGAATGGATTGAACAAGAGCAGTGTTTCTAAAGCAGAAGATCTTTTCTTCAAATGAAATCTGATAAAGAAGAAAACTGGTTAGACTATTTTGAAAATAAGAGTTTCTAACCTTTCCTTATACTGTCCCCAACCCGGCGCATGACATTCCCTGTCTTTGGGGTGTGGTGAAGACGTGGGAGCTGAGAGCCAGGGCTTTGTGGTCTCCGCAGCTCCCCCATCTCCTGGTGCCCTTTGGAGCTTGGAAGTCCAGGCATTTTGATGTCCAGTAAGAGTCTGGCTCTTCCGTAGACAGTGGGCTTTGGAATTCCACAGCATTGCCCTGACAGGTGGGAAAGGAATCCTCCTCTGCAAACAGAACCCAGGGACACGGATTTGCTATTGACCCACATCAATGTCGTGGAAAACTTCCCTCATTAGTATTTGACAAACTTGGAAACAATTTAATATTAGATGGAGAGGAAAAACATTGCTTGCAGGGTTTTTGACGGAGAGGGAGCTTGCTTGCTTGGGTTGAGTGTTGCTCCACTGGGAGAGGGGCGGACGCTGCTGCAGCCTCTTCAGCTACATTTAAAACCGGCGCTGGGCACGTCCCTTCTGCGCTCCAGTTCATTCTCTCCCATAACTGATGCACTGAAGAATTTTGCATAGCTTTCCTATGTCCCAGGTAAGAGTAGGAAATCAATTTAAAAAGGCCAGGCACCGTGGCTCACACCTGTAATCCCAGCACTTTGGGAGGCTGAGGTGGGCTGATTGCCTGAGGTCAGGAGTTCGAGACCAGCCTGACCAACATGGTGAAACCCCAACTCTACTAAAAATACAAAAAAATTAGCCCAGCGTGGTAGTGGGCACCGGTAATCCCAACTACTCGGGAGGCTGAGGCAGGGGAATTGCTTGAACCTGGGAGACGGAAGTTGCAGTGAGCCAAGATCACAGCACTGCGCTCCAGCCTGGGTGAGAGAGCGAGACTCCATCTCAAACACCAAAAAACCAAAAAACAACAGCAAAAGAAGGCACTGGTTTGAATTAATGAAAAATCTAGAAAACACATGGTTTTGTTTTTTTAAAGACTGTAACTCAAGCCAGATAGTCACATTGTCCCCTCTTCTTCCTTAGGGATCTTACTTGACAAATATATAGAAATGTTAGTAATTAGCATATCAATTGGCAGTCTGTTAATTCTTGCTTGTAATAAAGCCTCGCTGTTCTCTGAAGTAGGCTAGGCCAGTTTACTTCATGAACAGACTTAACGAGCCGCGTGCTAGCCAGTTCTGAGCTGTCCTAATTGGAAGCAGGTGTGACGCGCGTGCGTGGCGCTCTGCAGTCTCAGCCTGCCCGGCAGCCTTGGCCTCTTCTCCTCTGATACTTCTCCTTTCATGCGTCCGCAGCCCTTTTGGGTTCTGAGCTGCGGCAAGCTTTAGCAAGTGTTTTAATTTTCTTCAGCTCACTTAGCTAAGCCTTAAACGGATTAACTAACGTTTGTACCTTGGTAGAATTATAGCCAGATTTTGCAAAGAGCTTGTGAAATGACAGCCAGATGGCTGTGGAATCTGGATATTCACTGCTGAGAACCGAAGCCAGCTTTTCTGCCATGAAGATGTTCTGTGTGAGCTGCACACCTTGCCCAGGGTGGAAGTGATGTTTGTTTTAGGTCCACAGACGAGGGAGGGGACGGAGCCAGTGGACCCTCGGTGGCAGTGTCTGGTGCAGATGTGGGCAGATAACTGCGTGGAATAATGCTTGCTTCGCTGGCATTTTGGCCTTAATTTTAGAAAACAAGTTAGATTTGTAGGGCTCAGGGCAGGTCAAACCTCAGTGCACTAAATGCCACCACAGCCCAAAGTTCTGAGTGACAGTGCCAAGCATGTGCTAATGATAAAAGCCCTAGAGAAACCAAAGAATTTGAATGTCACTTTGAAATTTACAGCAAAAAATTTACCCTATGTTTTCAAGATAAACATAAGAACCGATTTATGAGGTGCCAGGCACACTAGTATTTATGAATACTTAGATGATTTGTGGCAAATAGAAAGGCCATAGGCTTTAGATCAGACCTGGATTCGAATCCCAGCATTGCCAGTTAGCACCTGTGCAGCCCTGGGCAGCTCACTTAACGTCTCCGAGCCTCAGCTGCCCGTCTGCCAAAAAGTGGATTCCTACCCTGTAGGTGGTTGTAGGGATTAAAGAAGGTAACTTGTGGGCAGTACCTGTGTGCTTGGTGCTCGGTAAATACTGGACATGTGGCACACATTGTCACCAGCCACCGGGGCACATTGGCCTTGGTGACCTCGTGGAGAAAGCCAAACCAGAGCGCACACCCCACAGGTCGATGGAGGCCCTGAGAACTTGTTGGTTCTACCACAGTGAAGGAAAAGCTCATGGAATTTTAAGGGCAGAAGAGACCTCGGTGGTGGGAGGTGTCAGAGCCTCCTCCATACAGACACACACAGTGGGGTGTGGGGCGACCCCACCCTTGCCCAGAGCCCCGGGGTCCCTGGTGTTCTCGTCTTGATGCAGGGTGGTGACACCCTGCTGTCCCTCTGGAGGGTACGCGTGTTGGGGGCATGGGTGGGAGCAGAGCTGCCTCCAAAGAAATCCCACCTTGGCTGTGTGCTTTCCTCCCATGGAGCACAGGTGGGGGGCCCAGCCTGGCCTCCGCATTGCCAGCCGAGGCCCGGCACGGGCATGTCCACATTCACAGACTCTCTAGCTGGGCCCAGCCGTAGAGCCCCAGAGGCTGGGGGTTGAGCTCGTGCAGCCCCAGGAACCTTAGCTCTCCAGGGCTCCTCCGGCTCGAGGGAGGGGCTGACAGCTCTTTTGGTTAACGACATTGACAGTGACTTCTGGGCAGGAGACCCTAATATACTTGGAGTAGAAAGGGAGGGTGATGCTTGGTGGGCCCGAGGCTCATGGGAGCCCACGGCTGCAGAGACAAGAACCATGAGGAAATGCAGAGTGAGGCCCTTGGCTAGCCAGGGCATGGAACCCGGTCCCTGCCTGTGTGTGACTGCAAAGGCCACTCAGGCCCCTGCTGCAGCAGCCACATGGGGACGATGACGAGACCACACTGCACCAGCCAGTCCCAGCCAGTCCCAGCTCCAGGCTCACAGTGTGTCCCTAGCCGCCACCGGCTCCAGGCTCACAGGGTGTCCCCAGCCAGTCCCAGCTCCAGGCTCACAGGGTGTCCCCAGCCAGTCCCAGCTCCAGGCTCACAGGGTGTCCCCAGCTGCCACCAGCTCCAGGCTCACAGTGCACCGTCCAGTCCCAGCCATCACCGGCTCCAGGCTCACAGTGCACCGTCCAGTCCCAGCCATCAGCGGCTCCAGGCTCACAGTGCACCGTCCCTTGGGACCTGGGACTCGGCCCTAGACCCCCAGAGTGAGTGTGCTCCAGCGTAAGGCTCCAGGTCTTTCCCTCTCAGAAGGGCCACCCTGTAGAAGTGCCTGCACCTGTCTGTCCTGGAGGTCACGGCTGAGCCCACACCAGGACCCTCACTCATTCAAGCTCCTTGGGCTTGCTTCAAGGCTGTGCTGTTGAGGCCACGTCTGGGACGGGATTCCAGTGCTGGGCCAGGGTCAGATGTTCTCATTTGCAGGGAAGAGCCACTTGCATGCATTTCTCTGTGGAAACAAAAGGCTTGTTTTTGAAGGCAGCAACCTTAAGGATATTTAAAAGGCAAGTGGACAGTTTTGGGAGTAAACCCATTTAACGAAATGCACACAGCCGATGTTGCTGTCACTTGTGTCTTCAGGTGCCTAGAGGGTGAATGTGATAAACAGCAAATCAGTATCTTAGTGCATTTGAATATACATTTTAAAAGATTCTCCGACTCATTGAAATTCATGGTTCCATTTTTAGATGAAATTGAAGACATGGTTCAGGGAAAATGGGACAGTTACTTGTTTGTTACCAGTGTGGTTGCTGCAGGTTGTGTAGCTGGCGGACATGGGGGGCAAGCCTTTTCCCTGAAACACCTTGGAATCTGCAGTTTTCATTCCCTCCAGAGCGTTGAGGGGTGAAGGGAAGCCCCTCCCATTTTGAATTTGGAGAGCTGAGCCCCGGGGGTTCGTCCTGACTCACTTCCAGCGGGTCCTGGGACTGGGCTGGGAGCCAGACCACCCCCTGCCCGCCTGTGAGTTTGGGTGGGTCACGTCTTCATTCTCTCATCTGCGCAGCGGGAATAAAAAGCTGTGCTCCCGGGCCCGTTGTTGGGGTTCTGAGGCTGCGAGAATCCCTGGAGTCTGGGCCTGCACGAGACGAGGCAGGTGTTCACGGACCTGAGTGCTTTCTCCCGCCCCGTGGCGCCGCCTGCTTTGGGATGAGGTAGTGGCTGGGGCGTCTGTGGTGCAGTGCGTGGGAAAGGGCTCGAGGCAGTGGAGGATGGGAGGCCACTGTCAGGTGAGCGCCCACCTATTCTCAGCGCCTAGGGCGCTGGGATGCGTCTCTGCAGGTCCCGTAGGTGGGCTGGGGCACCTCAGAAGCCCCCTGTGACGCTGGGAGAGGCGCACACGGGAGTCACGACCCACGGAGGCTGCGCTTTTTCCTTGGAAACTTGCAGCCGTACCCTCGGTGGTAACAGGAACAGAAGCAACAAGTAGACACACGCCGGAGGTCGCCTGCGAGTGGATTCCCAGAGGGACACGCGGCGCAGGGGCTGGGGCAGCGCTGGGGGGAGAATCCCTGGGGTTAGTGTTGGTGAGGGAGCGCGGCGTGCCCCAGTCACCGGACAAGCAGGTCTCCAAACACTTTCCAAGATGCGGTGCGCCGACCTGGCTGTGGGCTAGGTGGAGTGTGAAAAGTATCCCCACGTTCCAGAAACAAAGCCACTTACAGGGGGCCCCTAAAAAGGGGCACTGATTCTAAAGATGCACGAGTTGTGCTCTTGTCCGCCAGCGTCCAGAAGAGAGCTCCACAGGGGACCCTGCCCCGGGGGGTTCTACTCCTTCCTGCTCGGAAAGCCGGGTTTTGCTTCCAAAGCTAGAAGAAATGAGTAATGAGCAAAACGAATGTTTTCTCTCACCAGCTCTCAAGTGATGGCTTTTCAGCGTTTTAAAATGCAGTTCCGCTACTGGAATTTGAAACAACAAATTACATTTATGAGGTCAAGGTGAAGCTCGCAAATATTACAAGGAAAGGAACATTCATAAATAAAGATGAAGTCATTTATCAGAGACCAAAATAAGAAATAGGCTGAAAGCGCTGGTGAGATACACTGGTAACATAAGGGTCATTCAGCCTAATGTTCATATTTATATGCAAGAAATCGAGTTTGCAGCACAGTCCAGGCTGGTTGCTGGGCTGGCAGGCGAGGCTGGGTGCTCTGTGGTGTGCCCACCATCCCCGCCCTGCTCTGTGCCCCACAGGTCTGGGGTCCTTCGACTTCCGTCCTGACTCCCCTGCCTTCTGGCCCCTGGCCTCCTGGTCTGCTCTGGCTGAGGGGAAGGGAGCGCAGCTTCAGTGCGCTTGTTCCCTGTTCTGAGGCAGGAGAAGGGCAGAGGGAGCTGGAGCTTGGATAGAGACGGCGTATGGGCTACACTTCCTGGCAACACCTCCCGCTGGCCTGTCCTTCCGCTGCAGCTCACCTTTCTTGACAGTCAACTCTCGTGCATGACTCTGCTTCCTCGCTTGGGCCTTGGGTGCTAACGACGACATTTCTGCTGACCTGGAGAGCCTGTTCCTGTGGTCCCTCATGCCAGACCCTCGCCCTTGTAAGCCATCCCTCTCCAGTTACCCTAATTTGGCTGTGCTACTCATCGTCGTCCGCTCAGGATGCCATAACAAATATGCTGCAGCCTGGGGCTTACAGAACTAATGTTTCCTTCTCACATTTCTGGAGGCTGGAAGTGTGGGGTCAAGGTGCCGGTGGACTTGGTGCCGGCAGACTTGCTGTCTGGGAGGGCCCGCTCCTGGTTTGCAGAGGCCTTTCTTCTCACTGGGACCCCACGGGGCGAGCAGAGGGTGGGCTCCTGAGTCTCTTCCTATAAGGGCACTAATCCCATCCTGAGGCTCCACCCTGATGGCCCAGTCACCTCCCAGAAGGCCCTCCTAACACCATCACGTAGGAGTTTTGGGAGGACTAACACGTTCAGTCCAGGGAACAGTCTGGCTCCACCCACGTCCTGCTGACAGCTGTTTGCTCAGTTGTCTTCCTGAGTCCCGTTTTGTCGATGGTGGGCTGGGAAGGCCCTTGTGTCTTCCTGAGTCTTGTCTCAGTGATGGCAGGTTGGGAAGGCCATTGTGTTTTCATCTGTCCCATCTTGGCAATGGCAGGTTGGGAAAGCCCTTGTGTCTTCCTGAGTCTTACCTTGTCAGTGGCGGGCTGGGAAGGCCCTTGTGTCTTCCTGAGTCCTGTTTTGTCGATGGGGCTGGGAGGCACTGGTGCCTTCCTGAGTCCCGTTTTGTCGATGGCGGGCTGGGAGGGTCCTTGTGTCTTCCTGAGTCCTGTTTTGTCGATGGTGGGCTGGGAGGCACTTGTGCCTTCCTGAGTCCTGTTTTGTCGATGGCGGGCTGGGAAGGCCATTGTGTCTTCCTGAGTCTCATCTTGTCAGTGGCGGGCTGGGAAGGCCATTGTGTCTTCCTGAGTCCTGTCTCGGTGATGGTAGGCTGGGAGGGTCCTTGTGTCTTCCTGAGTCCCATCTTGTCAGTGGCAGGCTGGGAAGGCCCTTGTGTCTTCATGTGCCTGATGCACAATAGACAAGGCAGGGCAGCGCGTACTTCTTATTGTTTATTTTATTGAAAACATCCTTAAGTTTATGAAACCAGCCAAAGTTTCAAATCTAAGATCATCACTTTCATTAGGCAAGCCTCTGTCCAGCCCTGTCTGGACCCAGAGGAGGAGGTAATGATTTTTAGCAAAATTTAAAGGGCATTTCAGACCTTCTTCATTTTAGCTTTCATGTTTTATATTTTTGAATTTTAATTGATGGGCTTAATGAGATTTGGGGCATTGCATCCTAACATCCACAACAAAACTAAATGGAAGGTATGGGCTGGAGTTGTGGTTGGTTTGTGTGGTTGTTTTGAGTGTTTTGTGTGGTTATGTGTGGGGTTGTGGTTAGGAAGGTCCCAACCTTTTGGATGTGAACTGACATTTTATATTTCTTCATCTTATCTAGTTTGGAACCAGATTTTTAGATTACTCATTTTTGAAGTACTTTTTCTGATTGTAAAAATGAAATGGATGGAAAACATAGACATTTTGTAGAAAATGAAAGAAAAAATCCCAAATACAATCAAGTATAGCTGCTATATTAAAATTTACTGTATTTCCTTCCAGTCTTTCTTTAACACATGATGGAAAAACAATCATGGTTGAGGACATACACACACTGTGTTCTGTTTTGTGTTGTGTATGCAGCTGACCAACTAACTGATAAAACTTTATTGCCTAATTTCCAATGGTTGCCTAATAATTGTTTTTGTATGATTTCAATAGCCACCTGAATGCTACGAGAAGTCCTCAGTGCCATGGTCTGACCCCCAGAGACAGCCTCAGCTGCTCCCCAGGTGCTCTCTTTCTAACAGGCAGTTGACAAGTATTCTAGCCACAGAAGGCAGGATTCTGACACAATTCTGTATTGGGAGAATGACAACAGCACAGATTAAATGTGGGCACCCTCCCAATGCAGGTTCTCACGATGACCCAGTGAGGGGGGCATTTTAAATCCCCAATTTACAGAAAGGAAAACTGAGGCTCAGCTCATGTGAGAAATTTGCCCGAATTCACGCAGCTGAACGGCGAGGGAGCGAGCACTGACATGAGGTGTGGTTGGCTCAAAGCCCACAACTTCCCTTGGTACTGAGTAGTTAAGAGTATCCGAGATCAAAGCTGCTGTTTTCTTTGACCAGATTGTGGAAGGAACAAGATACGCCTTTGCTGCAGGGTAACTCGGAACTTCAGCACTTCCTTAGATTACATGAGTAAGAGCCACAGAAAAGAACACCCCATGGAATCTGAGAATCTGACGTTCCCAGGCTGGGAGATCATTTGGGAGGCAATGCAGGAGGAGCAGAGACTTCGGAGGCGGCTGGTCTCTAAAGCTGTTGTGTGAAGTGCTCCCTTCTGCGAGGGCACACTGAGGTGTAGTTCTGTCACCTCAGTGACACACTGAAACGCCTGGGAAATGAAGAACAGCACACAGCTGTCCCCGACGGAGCCCAGGGCATGGGCGGTCACAACCTGCCCTCACAGCCGTCCCTAACGGAGCCCAGGGGTGGGTGGTCACAACCTGCACTGGCCAATGGAGGCCCAGGGAGGGTAGGAATTGCCTCTGCATCTTCAGGCGCGGCGTCCCCAGCGAGGGCAGCAGTGGTTTGGGAGAGAGCAGCTGTGACGGCGGCATGGAGGGCCTGACATGCGACTTTGGGATGTACATGGAGTGGGAACTGTGTCCTGACCACTGCGTTCTCCGTGGGAATTGTGTCCTGACCACTGCGTTCTCCGTGGGAACTGTGTCCTGACCACTGCGTTCTCCGTGGGAACTGTGTCCTGACCACTGCGTTCTCCGTGGGAATTGTGTCCTGACCACTGCGTTCTCCGTGGGAACTGTGTTCTGACCACTGTATTTTCATGGTGTTCATTCTGCGTCCCCATCTTCAGAGAAAATTCCCAAGGCATTGTGAGCATGTCCCTCAGGGCAGCCTGGAAAGCTTGGTAAATGCTGTGTGGTGGTGAAAGGATGTCTGTTATAGGTGAGAGCTTCATCGATTGATGGATGATTGATGGCTTGATGTCTCAGGCTAGAGCTTCTGTGGTGTCCACCTGGTGCGATGCAGAGGGCTGGGGTCAGGGCGGTCTCTGCGGGACGTCCCCTCCGGATAGAGACTCCTAGTGTGTTGCAGGGAGACCCATCACGCAGGACAGGGTCCTGGCAGTGCCTCCGGGAGTGAACACAGGTCCGTCTGGCTTCTGATAGCTTCCTAGCACTCCACGTTGGGCCACTCAGTGGAAGGCAAAGGGGTGTTCTCCTTGGGTGGTCTGTGCCTGGGATTTGTAGCCAGACGCAGAGGGTCCTAGAAATCTCCATTTCTGAGCTTCTTGCTCAACAAGTGAGTTTGGCAAAGTTTTGTTGGGATTTAAAGTTTGCACAGATTGCATCTGTGAGAGGCTCACTTTAGCGAGTGCAGGTCTTGGGCGCTGCCCTGTGAGTGAGGGTGCACTGAGGAAGATGATGTTGCTGTAATTAGGACCAAGGCACTCAGCGCGGTATCTCCGGGGATTGGAGAATCAGTTTATTCTGCAAGTAACAAAATTAGGGAAGGAAGTGTTTTTCAAGCTCCTGTGGTTGTTGGGAGGTGAGCTAACCCTTTGCGAGTTATTAATTGCTGGTCTCTTGGAGTGTCGCAGTAGCACAAAGTGACAGGAACCCAAGTCATTTCTGTTCTGTTTGCTTGTGTTTGTTTTGCTTGAAGTTAATGCTTCGGTGGCTCTGGGAATGAGGTCTGGTCCCTGGCTTGATGGAGAGAGGCCAGTCAGTGGGGAGCAGGTGTGGTGGAGCCTGGCCATCCCTGAGCCATCGAGATGGTCTGTGTGTCAGAGCGCAGCACGGGCCACGTTCTCCCTGCCGTGTGCAGAGGGCTCCTGCACGGGCCA
>NW_012103954.1:941261-952014 GCF_000951045.1 Mandrillus leucophaeus
GTTCTCCCTGCCGTGTGCAGAGGGCTCCTGCACGGGCCACGTTCTCCCTGCCGTGTGCAGAGGGCTCCTGCATGCGTTTAACACCAGCACACTCAGTATAGTCTTGTAAGGAGCAGGCTGAAGTGTGCTGTGGTGTGTCTGGAGGAGTGCCCGTTGCTGGTTTTTGTTTTATTGTTACGTGTTTTTTGCCATGTTCCATGCTGTTCCTCTAACCACATCATGTCCTGGGTTTTTGAGGTTTAGTGACTTTTTTGGTCTTTTCTTACTTTTTACCCATGTTTTTTCCTCTTTGCAGGATCAAAGTTGCATACAATAGCACCTTTATTATAACGCACGGTCCACCACACTCCAAATTCCAGTGTGGAGCCATCGGTGGAGGTTTGCTGAAAGCCTGAGCAAATCTCATGGCTCTCTCCTGTCTGCACGACGACTGTGGGGCACGTGACCGGAATGCTCTGATGCCTGTCTGACATCTGGGGCTTCTCAGGAGCCACAGGAGTCATACTGGGGGCTGACAGGTTCCTCTCCCAGTGTCCCTTATGGGCATCTAAGAGCCTGGCGGGAGAGATGTGACGTGGCTTGAGAATGGACAGAGGCCAAGAGCAGATAACAAAGCAAGGTCGTGCCCGATGAGCTGAGGATCTTTTTACACTGGGGGCGTGGACACCACGCAGGTGCTGGGCCAACCCTGAAGCGGTCTGCACCTCCCTCTAGCACTTTAGGGAGCCTCTGTTAACGCGGGATTAAAGTCTGTGGATGGACACGCCCCCATCTGACTTTGTTGTTTTTTCAGTTTTCATTGTGGCAAAAACTATTCTAAGAATAAACTAAGCAGGTTTATCTGACCCTTGAGAAGGAAGGGCCCAAGTTGCTTTGGGTTTTTTGCCTTCCATGTCCTTGTCAGTGGAAACCCCGAATGCCTGGGCTTCTCGGCGCACGTAAGTGTTTAGGCAAGGGTTAGTGCAGTGATGCGTTCAGCTTCCAGGTGCCTGGTAGGTTGGCAGCCAACGCGGCTGGGAGGAGGCGTGCATTTGTGTAAAATATGCTCCTGTTCAGCACATTCTTTCTTAGGATCAGAGGGCAGGCGGCGGGTGATGGCATCGAGCCTGGTGTTTGGAGGTTGTTTTATGTGACACAGATTTCTTCACCTTTATTCTCCAAAGGTGATGGTCCAGCGGTGCGTCGGTTTTGTTCTTTCCTGCACCCGCTGCTGCCTCCTCCTCTCAGCTGGGGTGTTTCCATCTGCTGCCTTCCAGGAGGCTGCGCATGAGACGTGGGCGTCTGTCCACCACAGCAAACACCCGCCTGCCTTGTGAGGAGGCCTCACGGCGCCTTCCCCACAGGTGGGACAAGCTGAGCCTGGAGGGGGCTTTGCCACAGCCCTGGGTCGTTCTCTTAGGGAACACCTGCTGTTTCTGTGCCACCCCTGGGCTCGCAGGCCTGGATCTGGATGCGGTTGGGGCCTTCCTGTGGCCCCTTTTCCCATCAGTTCATGGAGGGTGGCAGCCGCAGGCTTGAGCTCGACTCTGGAGAGGGAGATGTGAACTGACAGCCTTGGGTTCCCTTCCCCGGAGGGTCTCTCGGATGGCAGCATGGGGCGTGGGTAATGGAGTGTGGGTAATGGAGTGTGGCTGGGAAGCCGTTACCTGAGTGCTGTAGGGTGATGTGTCTGTAAATTTGCTCTCTCAGGCACGGTTTGGGGCAGCTGTTGGCCGGGCTATAACCTAAGATGTTAAATTCAGTTCCCTCATCGCAGCTTAGGGCTCCTCTTGCTTTGAACACAGTCTGTTGTGGTTTGTTTCTGTTTGTGTTTAGCCGTGGACGATGAGTGGTGGCTGTGAGTTTCCCATGGATGCGCTCCACCTCCTACAGGAGCTGCCTGGTCACTGTCCTCCTTTGAACAATTTTTCACAACAAACCAGCTCTGTCTGCAACTGTAACATGTCTTAATTATTTTGTGTTTTAAAAATTAACAAAAATAGAGCACAGACCACCACCAGGTTCTCGACTTATGGATGCTAATGTCATGGCCTGAGGGAATGGTGCTGTTGAAATTATAAAGACTTGGTTTATTTATTTATTTATTTATTTATTTATTTATTTTTTAATTTTTTTTTTTGAGACGGAGTCTCGCTCTGTCACCCAGGCTGGAGTGCAGTGGCCGGATCTCAGCTCACTGCAAGCTCCGCCTCCCGGGTTCACGCCATTCTCCTGCCTCAGCCTCCCAAGTAGCTGGGACTACAGGCGCCTGCCACCTCGCCTGGCTAAGTTTTTTTATTTTTAGTAGAGACGGGGTTTCACTGTGTTAGCCAGGATGGTCTCGATCTCCTGACCTCGTGATCCGCCGGTCTCGGCCTCCCAAAGTGCTGGGATTACAGGCTTGAGCCACCGCGCCCGGCCAAGACTTGGTTTTAAATATCTTGTGTGTGTAAAGTTGGTTCCCTTGTGCTCTTCCCCTCCTGGCAGCACACGCTCATGCATGTGCTCACACATGCACACGCACACACACACGCCCATGTACATGTTCACACATGACACTCATGCACACACATGCCCACATACATGTCCACGCATGATACACACATGCCCATGTACATGTCCACACACAAAACTCACACATGCGCACATGCCCATGTACATGTCCACACAACACACATGCACACGCACACACATGCCCATGTTCATGTCCACACATGACACACATGCACACACACGCCCATGTACATGTCCACACATGACATACACACATACATGCACATGCCCATGTACATGTTCACACGTGACACACATACGCACACGTCCATGTACATGTTCACACATGACACATGCACACATGGCATACATGCACACACATGCCCATGTACATGTTAACACACGTTCACACATGACACACATGCACATGCACGTGTTCCTATGTACATGTTAACACGACACATACTCATGTTCATACATGCCCATGTGCATGCCTGCACACAGTCACACACATGCACACACATGCCCATGCACATGCTCACACATACACCCCTGCTCACATCACACATGACCATGAACATGTTCACACACACGCCCATGCACATGCTTATATACATACTCACATGTGGCCACACACATCCTCATACAGATACATCCGTACACATGCTCACACACAGACATGTGTATGTTTTGAGGTAACTTGATCACTGGCTCCCTCCAACCTGGCATTCCCCTGCTCTGCTGAGTGAACATCCTTCCCGGAGCCTGCATGGGACCCACATGGCCAGACACCTCTTGCCTCGCCCCTCAGGAGCGGGAAGGAGTGGGTTCTGCTGTGAAACAGAACTTGGGAATGTGCATGTTTCTTTTCCTTTGCCACCAGCTCTTTGTGATCTGGGTCATTCCAACCCCAGCATTCACTCTGTTTCATATGTTAGTGTAAACCTGCACACACACACCTCACATGGCACAAGTATGTGCACACACGGGTGCTCACAGGCACACGCTCTCACACGTGTGCTATAGCTGGTTCCATTGTGGGTTTTCTCTTCACCTTGCCCACAGCCCAGGAGAGACCCCCACCCCTTGCTCTATGTGTTTAAGTCGTGGGATACCAGAGCTCCCTGTCCCAGTGCGTGAAACCTGTTCCTGGGAGTAGAGCTGAGTCTACGGCACACAGAGAGGCTGGCGTGGGATGTCCAGGTCCCCAGCATTCCCAGGAGCTCCTACAGAGCCTCCGAAAATTGCCACCTTCCCTCATTCCGTCCAATTACGCTTGTTCTGTTTTCCTGATGTATCAGCATCAGTATTGAAGAGAAACAAAAAATAATTTTGGATTCAATTTCATCGCTTCACTTAATTATTACTGTAAAGACCTTGCTTTCCATTGCTTTTTAAAATTGCAAACATGTGGCATTTAAATTGTATTTCGGATTGACAGACTTTGGTGGACTAGCCAGGGAACCAAATCACTGATTCCATGTTCTAAATATCTGACTTAATTCTACTTATTTGTGGGGGCAGCCTGCCCTAGAAACGGATCTCACTTCTCTTGCGTTCTCTCTGTTTTCCCTCTTGGTTGTGACAGAAACTTGGAGCTAGGGTTTATTTATTTTTATTTTTTATTTTTTTTGTTGAGACAGAGTCTCGCTTTGTCGCCCAGGCTGGAGTACAGTGGCCGGATCTCAGCTCACTGCAAGCTCCGCCTCCCGGGTTCACGCCATTCTCCTGCCTCAGCCTCCCGAGTAGCTGGGACTACAGACACCCGCCACCTCGCCCGGCTAGGTTTTTGTATTTTTTAGTAGAGACGGAGTTTCACCATGTTAGCCAGGATGGTCTCGATCTCCTGACCTTGTGATCCGCCCGTCTCGGCCTCCCAAAGTGCTGGGATTACAGGCTTGAGCCACCGCGCCCGGCCGGAGCTAGGGTTTAAGTTAGGGGTGTGCATGTGGCATGTGTGTGGTGTGTATGGCATGTGTGGTGTGCACGCTTGTGTGTGGTATGTGGGATATGTGTGGTGTGCGTGTGTGGTAGTGTGCATATGTGTGGTGTGCGGTATGTATGTGTGGCATCTACATGTGTTGTGTGTGGTGTGTGTGTGGTCTGTGGTATACGTGTGTGTGGTGTGTGTGTGGTGTGTGTGTGGTGTACATGTGTGTGGTATACATGTGTGTGGTATGTGGCATATATGTGGTGTGCATATGGGTACATGGCATGTGTGATATGCACGTGTGTGTGGTGTTTGTGTGTGTAGAGGGAGATACTGAGAACTCATGCTGGTTGGGGAGGCCTGGGGAGACTGTGAGCTCGTCCTGCTCCCACCTGGCCCCTTCTGGTGACCGCCCCTCCCCACAGTCCTGGGGCTGGTGGACGCAGCCCAGGTGTGGAGAGTGAGTGCTGTGTCCGCAGAGGGAGGCTGCTGTCATTCCCACACAGCATCTTTGCTGCTGATTGGAGCCCAGACTCACATAGTCCCCACTCTCCCCACATGTGATTCATTTTGGTCAAAAATACACAACATATCTCATACAGAGCACTCTGTGGTTCCAGAGGCAGCGACGTGAGTTTGCAGCTGTGTGTGAGCTGTCACCATGACCCGTCGGCGCTGGCCGTGGTCAGCAGCACCTTCCCTGTCAGTGGGGGTGTCCTGGCGAGTCCGTCCTCCTGCTGGCCTCCCCTGGGCCTTCCCACCTTCCTCTGCCAACACAGCCGATGCCTGCTCTGGGGCGCGTCAGCACCTGCACAGCAGAGATGCCACGCATTCCAAAGCAAAATGGAGATGATTTTTAAATGTGAAAATATTTAGAAGTAAATATGCACGCAGCGGCTCCTCCCATCAGCGTTAGCCCAGGACCAACAGTGACAGGTGCTTACTGCCCACCAGGTGCCGTGTGAGTGCTGCGGGGGTTCTAATGTCCTGTGTCCCAGGCATCATTGTTGTTACTGTCTGTCTGCCTGTCTGAGAAGGGGACTGAGGCATCCGGGGACTTGTCTCAGGCTGCAGAGCTGAGATTCGCCTCTGGCTGTGTGATCCCAAAGCCCCTTGGTGGGCTCGAAGGCCAGGCTGACTTTTGTGGCACACGTTTCCCTCGCAGTGCCGGCCCCCGAGGAGCCGGTGTTTCCACCCCTCATCAGCTCAGACTCAGGCTGCGTAGGAAACCCGATGCTGTGTCGTCCGATTCTGGCACTTTAATCCTTGTTTGCTTCCTGTTGTGGACTCTCCGAGGCCAGCGTCCATTGTGCGCAGTTCTTTTTTTTGTTGTTTTTTTTTTTGAGATGGAGTCTCGCCCGGTTGCCCAGGCTGGAGTGCAGTGGTGCGATCTCGGCTCACTGCAAGCTCTGCCTCCCGTGTTCACGCCATTCTTCTGCCTCAGCCTCCCGAGTAGCTGGAACTACAGGCGCCCACCACCACACCCGGCTAATTATTTTTTTATTTTTTATTTTTTTTTGTATTTTTAGTAGAGACGGGGTTTCACTGTGTTACCCAGGATGGTCTCGATCTCCTGACCTCTTGATCCACCCACCTCGGCCTCCCAAAGTGTTGCGATTACAGGCATGAGCTACTGCGCCCGGCCCAACGTGTGTGGTTCTAAATCAGCCAAAATGTAGGCATTCACAGGTCTGAGACAGCAAGAGAACCTGTTCCTGATACACCAGGCGACGCTCTGTAAATGCACGTTTCCCAGGGCGAGAGATGGCTGACTGGCTCGGGGGAGTGACTGGGTGGCCTGTTTTGGGACGTCACCTGGAGTTCATGCCCCATGGCAAACCTCAGCAGCATCTGGAGGCTTCCCAGGTGGCTGCCCCCGCCTGTCCTGCACCCAAGCTCGGGTACCCCCACCACACTGTACGAATGCACCTTCTCAGGAGCCTCTTGTTTAGGCTGATGCCTCTAGAGCTCTGTGGAAACATGTTGTGTTACTTGGCAGCTGTTACACAGCCAGTTGCCAACAGCTTCACTGCTTAGTACACACCGACTTCTTCCATGTGCTCACACAACACAGGAACACCCAGGAGCCGCTCCTCGGCCATCCCTGCCTGCCGCCCACCCTGTTGTTCAGACTGAGTGTCCTGCTGAGTCCCTGTTGTGTGTTGGGCGGGACCAGAGATGGGCTTTAAACCAACAGTCATAGCACAAGGAACACAGGTGGTCCCAGCTACCAGGAAGGTGGTGGAGACAGCAGCACCGAGGTGCAGCTTGCGGGGCAGGTGAGATGTGGCTGGTGCTGATGGATCTGGGAGATGGGCAGGAAGGCCAGGGGTGCCTGGGGTGAAAGCTGGTGGAGGACAGCCTGGCCCCAGCCCCATGCACACAGACGATTCTGCTCTCTGCAGAGGTCTCAGTGAGGGAATGGCCAGCTTCGTGTGGCTGCTGTGAGGCCCCCACAGAGTGGAGCCCACACCTCAGAGCCCTGCCCTGTGCACACCCCCAACATGGCTGAGCTGCCAGGTGCTAGGAAGGACCAGCGGCCTGGGAGGGACACTGACCGCAGTCCCTGTAAACACAATGCCAACTCCACGGTATTTTCAGAAGGAGGAGATGGAGAGGCCAGCCCAGGGCCTGGGGCTGGTGAGGCCTCCATGGACTGAAGCCGGAGGTCAGACGTCTTCCTTCACCTGCTCATCACATGTCTCTTGGCAAACACCGGCTGAGGATTTAGCATGTCCAAGGACTGGACACAGAGACGCAGGCTGGCCCCGTCTTCAGGGAGCCCCGTCTTCAGGGTCCACGGGGGGCAGACATGCTGTGAAGTGGCTCCGGCGGGCCGTGGCCCTCCCCCTAGGAGGCCCAGGACACGCCTCGCGGGGAGGAGGCCCGGGGAGCTGGTGGAGAAGCTGGGTGTGGGGTGGGGGAGGTGAGGGCCAAGCCCACGGTGCGGGAAGGACGCAGCTGCATTTGCTCCGGGGACCAGGAGGCTGTGGGGTCCTCGGAGGGATGCTCTCCCAGGCCTGAGCCAAGTCGGCTTGTGTGGTTTCTGCTCATGTCTCGACTCTGCTTGGGCTTCTGGTGATGTTTGTCACAAACCATAACCTGTGTTGTTACAAGTTATGCCTTTGTGAAGGTTTGAGGAGGTTACCAACCCTGTCTTCGTTGTGTTAGAAAGAAAGTGGCAGAATCCACTGTATGACTCGGCTCAGTCTCCATAACAAACCCCCACAATCCGGGCGGCTTCAACAACAGACGTTTCTGAATCCTGGAGGCCGAAAGTCCAAGATGAGAGCACGGCAGGGCAGGTTCCCCTGGAGGCCTCTTCCCCTGGCTGGCAGATGCCGTCTCCTCCCTGTGCCTCACGGGGTTGTCCTGTGCGTGTCTGTGTCCTCGCCTCCTCCTCCCTAGGACCCAGACAGCCTGGATCCGGGCTCACCTGGTGACCTTGTTTTACTGAAATCACCTCTTTCAAGACTCATCTCCAAATACAGTCTGATTCTGAGGTCCTGGGGGTCAGGACTTCAACGTGTGAACTTTGGGGTGCACAACTCAGCCATGACACCCACAAACAGGAAACGGGGTCAGGAATGGAGAACAACCGAGTCAGTTTCCCAAGTCACAGTCCAGCATGTCGGAATTCCGAGGCCGTGGCCAGCGGAGAGGCCTCCAGACCCTGTGTTTGTGGGAACATGGCTGCCTGTGCCCCGTCCTAGCTCAGAGTGGCTGGTGGTTCTCGTGAGCAGCGGCTCTACCTGGTTATCTCTGCAGCGTCACACGGGAGAGATGCTGCCCTGCCAAGCTCAGCGGGAAGGAATGGCGTCAGTTCCCTTCGCTGCCACAGGTGGACAGGGAGGGCCTGAGCCTGCAAGAGGGCAACCCCTTCACCACACACAAGTGAGTCCTGCCCTGGATCCCACCGATGGTATCGCGCCAACACCGGGAGCCGTGTGTCTGCTGACGTGCCCCCGCCCCCTACCCAGCGCAGGCCCTTTCAGAAGCTGTAGGAAGTCATCGTCTCCTCAGGGGCTGGGCAGAGAGTAGCCGTTCCCACGCAGCGCTGCCGAGGAAGGACTGCACAGTGCTGGCCAGAGAGGAGAGTAGGGGCCGGGCCGCAGGTCTGTGGAGAACCGAGTAAGTGGGGGGCGCTGTCAGCTTGGAATGTTGAGACCCTAAGGCCTCAGGAGAGCTGGGTCTTCCTGTCAAGGCTGTGGGACAGGTCTGAGGTCTGTGAGGGGAGGCGTCTTCACCCCGTATCCACGGGGCTTTCCTCTTGCTGAGCCGGGAGCTTCTGCACTGTCTGAGCAGAGCAGGGAGAGGTGGTTGTGGAGCGGGTGCTGTGGAGAGAGACCAGCAGAGATGTCCTGGGAGATGGGGGCATCTGCCCCCGAGGGCTGCTTGGGAATGAGGAGGGCACTTTAGACAAATAAATACTCACTGTGCATGAAAGGATCTTTAAGAATCCCCGTAATACGTGTGATTTTGCTGAAGAATAATTAAACATGGCACTATTAACACTCCATGCCCTAGGATCTCTCAGGAGGAAGGGAGGAGGTACGGTGAGCGCCTGTTCTGGGCCAGGGAGGCTGGGGTAGCCCCGGCTTGGGATTTCTGCAGAGCCCACGTCCAGCTGCAGAGCAGGGGGTGCGGAGCAGCTCAGCCTCTGTCTCACTTTCCGTCGTAAGTCTGGATGGGGCTGGCAGGCTGGAAACGCAGCCTGTGCGCCGCCCGTGGCCCTTGGGGCCAAGCGTCCTGCCCATGCTGCCTTCTGCTGCGGCTTCTGCTCGGGTCTGACGGTTTTGTTTCACATTAGGGGGCCATGTGTTCTCCTTGGCAGATGCCCAGTTTCCAAAATAGAGAAACTTTCACCTCTGGACCACTTGCCAGAGGTGCTTTTCCTTCCGGAGCGGTCAGGGCCTGCCTCACGCTGTGCTCTGCAGCCGGCTCCGGAGCCTGGAGCCGGGAAGTCCAGCACTGTGCAGGGCCTGGGACGCGGCATTTCTCGGCATGGAGGGCCAGCTTGAGGGTTCAGTCAAAGCCTTGCATCCTGAACCACAGTCTTCCATGGGCTGTCTTTTCGGAGGGTGCAGATGACCGCTGCTGGGGCAACCCTTCGAAGGGCAGTGATGCTGGCACCGGTGGTATTGGCTGTGCTGGAGGAGCCCCCACGGCCTCATCAGAACTACAGCGGGCCCTGGACAACACGGGGCTGAACTGCACAGGGTCATTTATTCACAGATCTTTCCAACCAAATATGGATCAAAAATACAGTATTTGAGGGTTGCGAAAGCCATGTGTACAGAGGCCGACTTTCCGTGTAGGCAGGTTCTGTGGAGTAGCTGTGGGACTTGAGTGTGTGAAGATTTGGCATAAGTGGGAGTCCTGGGACCAATCCCCACCCCATGCTGAGGGTTAACGCCAATTTCTCCTGTAAAAACCCGATTTCCAAATGCAGTCTGAGGCACTGGGCTGGGGATGTCCATCTAGGAGTTCTGGGGCTTGACCATAATAACCAACAGCTTTCCTCACACTCCTGAGCGATCCGGCTTCATTTCCCTCCACTCCAGGGCAGACTCACCGTTGGCACCATGGTGGCTGCCCCCTTGGCTAATCTCTCGTCCGCACCAGCCCTCACCGCGGGACCTGTCTGCACCACTCCTGCTGCTGAGGCTCACCCACCACCCCCGGCCCCGGTCACACTGGGGTTCCCCCGACCCCAGCCCGGCTGTAACCCGTCTGGCCCCTCCAACTTGTGCTTCCTGTGATGTCCCCTCCTGGACCCCAAGACCCACACCCCAGGCTCCTGCGCTCTTACCTTACTCTTCTGAGACCCCGTTTTCCAGTTTTCAAGATGTCAGCAGCCACTGTGTGCTGAAAATCCCTAAATCTAAGTTTCTTCTCATCCTCTTGAAGCCCATGGCTATTCATGAGTATTCCCATTTTTGGGTAACCTTTGTTCATCTCAGTCCCAGCACGTTCCAGGTGACCCTTGCTGCCCTCTCCCTTCTCACGGCAGGTCTGTTCTCTCCGGCTCCGCATCTGCCACACACAGAAGCAAGTGTGTGGAGATGAAGACTTGGGCCATTAGAAGGAAGAACTCGTGACGTGAGCTGCTCTCAAGACAGGGAAGGCCACTGTCCACGTGAGAGCCAGGGGAGACGCTAAGCCCCGCGGACCGTGCCAACCCCTGGGCTGGCTCTGGTTGCCCGAGTGCCTCGCGGACTCCAGACCGTGCTGATGCCCTCACTTCACCTCGATCTGTGTCCACAAACTGCATCTAGCCGCAGCAAGGTGCATGTTGTAAGTGCGCCTGGTCACGAGGGGCCTGGTTACAGAGAGCGATTCACTGTGCAC
>NW_012103954.1:952064-968438 GCF_000951045.1 Mandrillus leucophaeus
GACGTGGACCTTTCTCCTGAGCCAGCACCAGGACAGTCCACCATTCTGACGTGGACCTTCCTTCTAAGCCAGCACCCCGACAGTCCACCATTCCCATGCAGACCTTCCTCCTAAGCCATTACCTGGACAGTCCACCATTCTGATGCAGGCTTTCCTCCTAAGCCAGTACCTAGACAGTCCTTTCCTATGTGAACCTTCCTCCTAAGCTAGTACTCAGCGTGCTGCTCCTGACAAATCATTCATCAACTGATTTTGGAGTTACTGCTTCAGTATCTTGCTGGTTACTAATACATTTCCTCATTGTTAAATTTAGATGCAGGGAGAAAAAACAATTTCCAGAAATAATTCACCCAGTTGGGAATCCAGACACCTAGTTCTGTCTCTAACTCAGCAACTAACTGTGTGGTTTTGGGTGAATCACAGCCCTGTGAGTTGGTCTAGATGTTGTCTCAGGTCCTTTGGGCAAGAATACAGCCGGCCCTGCATCCCTCAGGCTGTGCCTCCGGGGAGTCAACCAACAGAGGATTGAAAGTATTGGGGAAAAAATATAAAATAACAATACAACAATAAAAATAATACAAATAAAAGTACAGTATGACAACGCAGACAGCACTCCAGCTGCGGCGGGAAGTCACTGCTTCTGTAGTGCTGAGTACCTCGCACAGAGGGAAGTCACAGAATAGGGTCCTGGCTGCAGCACTTGGAATCCTGCTGTGCGAGAGATAAGAAGGACGTGGCTGAATTCTCCTGTTCCTTGGCTGGAGGAGATCTCGGCCGGGCCCTCATGGCCTGCAGGGTGCCTGTGGTTTGCTCAGCGTATCCAAGTGTATCCTCCTGCTGAATCTTTGCTGCAGCCTCGTGAGAGTGAAGAGGCTGGGGTTACCGACCTCGGGCTCAGACCTGGAAACCAGGACGTGCTCACTGTGGCCTGGCTGGGCGTGGCCGAGGCAGGGATTAGGATTTTCTGACAAGCAGCTATCCAATCATTCTCCGTATGTTTGTTTCTACTGGTGATACAGTTGAAAAAAATCCAGGAGCTATATAGTCTTTTCTAAAAAGACCTGTAAGTGCTACTTTAAATGGTATTATCACCACGCACAAAGCAGCGGAAGGCCGCCCAGAGCTTGGAAGTCGGGTTGGGGCCACCGTTGCTCCTGGCGGAAGGACGCCTTCTCTGGAGATCCTGCTCCGGGAGGGTTTCTCCAGGGGCCTCCAGCTGAGCTGAAGGTGGAGAACCTGCTTCAAGCATCCAGGAAAGACTCATCTAGAAACTGTCCACCGAAGGGCATGAACTATTTTAAATGGTAGTGGCAGTAAACATGGAAACACCATGTAGATGGACATAAATAATAATTTTCAGGAAAAATAATTTATCAGAGTCCGTTTCATTGCTGAAGGGGGAATTTCACAATAGTGGAATTTCACTCTCCTTTCCACACCTTCCCACCCTAGAAGGGACGGGGTGAGACGCAGGCTGCCGACGCTCCTTCTTCAAGATCCCGAACTGTATTTTTCTTAGGGGATGGAAGTCCTTCTGCCTCCGTGTCAGGGCTCCCCCTTGGAAGGGGAGATGAAGGGCCCACTCTGTGACCAGAAAAGGCGTTCCTTCCTTGGCATTGCGGTTGTTTTGTTAAAAGAAATGACAAGTTTGAGTGGGGGACATCCCCGGGATTTAAAAAATCACTCTGTGTTGCGTTGGAAAAGCTCATTAAATTGAAATGTTTCCCATGGCACATGTCCTGTTCAGAACTTGTGTGTTTGGCAGAGTAGTCACTGCACTGAACAGGAAAACTTGGTTTTGGTCTAATGATAGTAAAATTGGAAAATGCAAGGAGAACAGATGGGTGTCGCTTGCAGTGCGACCGTGCTGGCGTCGCGGGGAAAGTGGAGAATTTCCATGCCGTGGGGGAGGCATTGGGTAACCCTTCTTCCCTTTTTCTTCTTTCTGAGGTGAGTCACTTCTCTCCCTTGGCAGCTTGGGATGGGAGAAAGTCCTTACGTGGTAGGAAGCAGCATCAGCCGCGTTGGAGAAGAAGGGCGCCGTTCTCCCGTGGGGATGTTGTGTGGCCACTAGATTCTTGAGCGTCTTTAGAATGAAGGTCCGGAGTCACCCAGATCAACATGGAGAGTGCCGGAGAGTGATGGAGAATGCCAGACAGTGCCGGAGAGTGATGGAGAATGTCAGACAGTGCCGGAGAGTGATGGAGAGTGCTGGCCCATCCCATCACCTTCAGAACCACCCATGCAAAGCAAAGGCTCAAACACAGCTTGGCCCTCCATGCCCTGGGAGCCACCTGCAGATCGGGCAGGGAGGGAGCCTGAGGTGGAATCAGCACTTCTGACTCAGCCCTAGCACCTCTTTACTTATTTATAGACTAATTCTGTTCTCAGTATGAAAAAGTAATTTAACTGTCATGGCCAGCTGAGTGTCTCACCCAGATAGCTGGGATGACTCCGACTTCATAAAACGAGGAGACGTGCTGGCTGGCAGGACAGTGTCAGTGCGAAGGGACTTCTCTTAATGTTTTCTCCCTCTTCCCACTTAGATGCCAAAATAGCCCCAGAGTTTGAAATGACTTTTCAGCTGAAGAAGTTCTTGGACACAGTGATGACGCCTGTGTACTGTGTGGCCTGAGATCTGCACAGCTGTTCTCTGCTGCAGTCTTTGGGGACCCTGAGCCTGTTGGCATAGAGGGAGCTCAGTGCAAACGGCGGACGTCCTGCAGGACGGCGGGCATCCTGGAGCCCGGGTAATGTTTGTTGTTGTTGTTGTTGTTTTTAAGAGACAGAGTTTTGCTTTATCACCCAGGCTGGAGTGCAGTGGCATAATCTCAGCTCCCTGCAACCTCCACCTCCTGGGTTCAAGCGATTCTCCTGCCTCAGCCTCCTGAGTAACTGGGATTACAGGCATTCAGCAACACGCCCAGCTAATTTTTGTACTTTTTGTAGAGATGGGGTTTCGCCATGTTGCCCAGGCTGGTCTTGAACTCCTGACCTCAAGCAATTCATCTGTTTCGGTCCCCCACAGTGCTGGGATTACAGGCGTGAGCCACTGCGCCTGGCCCCAAGTAACATTTTTAATCAGCTCGAATGTTTGACCCTGAGCCCTTTGGAAGGTGCATCCTTCCCTCTCGTCCTGCTGTGGCCTCCTCAAGCTGGTCCCTCCTCTGTGGTCATGCCGTCCTGGTAATCTGGAGTTTTACATCCTCTGTTGATCTCAGTCCTACCCTCTTTTAAAGGTAGAGCTTGAGCTGTATTCTTCAGCCTCTGGGGACGTTCTGGCCCAGCTTGGCTGTGCGTTTTCTTCACTTCTGGCTTACGTGGCATCTGAGCTACCAAGTGTGGCCTTTGCTAAGTCCAGAAAGGACGAGCACTGATGTCCCTGTATGTTCATATCCTTCTCCCACCCTGTGAAATCTGTATTGTCTCTATTAATTAATTGATAGATTCAGTAAGAACAATAGGGCTGTAACTGTTTTACAGACATCATGGCAGTAACTGAGATAAACCCACCCTTGCCCTCCTGGAGTCTATTTTCTTGTAAGAGAGAAGCAAGTTCTTCAGTAATCACAACGCAGTGGGCGAGAGTTGGGCCAGGGAGAGTCCAGGGAGCTGGGGGAACGCTGCAGGGGTGCCCACCTGGTCAGGAATTAGGGAGCCCTCTTGGAGGAAGCAAGGTGCAACTTGGTACCTGAAAAATGAGTGGACTCTAGTCAGACTGGGGGGAGGGAAGGTTTTTGTGCGGCGGCACGTTAGTGAAGGCCTAGTAGGAACAAACTGGGGTGTGTGGAATGTGTGACGAGGGGGGTGGAGGCGCCTGGAGGCCTGTCTGGCTACGGTGGGGATGAGTCTGGAAACGCTGTCCATGAGGCTGGCTTGGACTCCACCCTAAAGGCCGGGGACTGCCTGAGGGCATTGCAGCTCAGGAACAATATGGCCTTTGCATTTTGTAAAGATGATCTTGGTGGCTGGCGGAGGAGACTGCAGAGGGGCAGCAAGGCCAGTGAGGAGGTGGAACAGGGTCCAGTCTGGCGGGTGGTGGGGCTGAGGCAGAGTCAGGCCCCCTTAAGAGATGTGCGGGAAAGAACTGAGTGAGACTTGGGAACTGCAGGGATTTAGGTACAGGGCCACGTTCTGGAATTCCCCGTACGTGGTCCCCCCGTCAGCCCACAGTGCAGCTGTGGTAGGCAGTGACAGGTGTTGTTGCTGGGGTTCTGTGAAGGGGTGCTGCCCGCACTCTGCCTCCTCCAAGGCTGTGGGCTGCTTGGTCTTGTGGGCATGCACCCGGAAAGTGAGGAGGAAGCCTGTGGGGCGGCCCTCAACTGTGGGATAGGAGTGGGGGTAAATGCCACCTGCCGTGTCTTCAGTGAGGACGAAACTGTGGAGCCCACGTTGTGCATCCTTTCTGTCCTGCTGGCCTTTGTAAAGTGGTGTTTGGGGGAATCATGTTGTGGCCAGCCCAAAATCAGAGTGAGGCACTGTGCTGGGGCCCAGGGTTCCCCGGGTCCCCTGTGGTTCCAGGGTTCCACAGGAGTTCTAGTGGTTTGGAAGGAATCACAGGACTCACGAGTGGTTCTGCTGGGCTATGGTTTACTAGAGAGGCCTTTCCATGGCGTAGTGTGGAGAAAAGCCTTGCAGGTCACAGGACGAGCAGAAGCACCAGGAACAGCACCAAGAACAACAGGCAGAAGCACCAAGAACAGCACCAGGAACAACAGGCAGAAGCACCAAGAACAGCACCAGGAACAACAGGCAGAAGCACCAAGAACAGCACCGGGAACAATAGGCGGAAGCACCAAGAACAGCACCAGGAACAATAGGCAGAAAGCACCAAGAATGTGGCTGCCCAGGGCTGGGCGCAAGGCAGGCTGGGAGGCGGCCGGGGAGTGGAGGGCACAGGAAGGAACAAGGTGGAAGCACCTTTGTGTCTTGTAAGGAAGTTTTGGCGTCATACAGAAGAGGCTGCATGTTACTGGAGGATTTTCATTTATTTTTTAAAATTTAAATTATGTGTTTTTTTAGAAACAGGGTCTCACTTTGTTGCCCAGGCTGGTCTCTAACTCCTGGGCTCAAGTGATCCTTCCATCTCAGCCTTCCAAAGCCCTGGGGTTACAGGTGTGAGCCACTGCGCTGGCTGGAATGATTCACTTTTAATTGTAGGAGAGAGGAGAACGAATTGGAAGGGAAATTACTTAATGCTATGGAGACTCCTCAGGAGGCCTTTGAGGCAAGAGATGGCCGGGCAGCCAGTGCTTGGGGAGAAGGCCCGAGAGCTTCTGCGAGGTGGAATCACCAGCCTGTCCGTGGATATCGTGGTAGGTGGGGAGGGGGACAGCGAAAGGGGCTCAGCCTTAGAGTATCGAGTATGAAATATTTGTGTGATAGAGGTTACAACATCCAGCAAGACTGGACTCTGCAGGTGGAACTCTTGGAAAAGGTGTGGAAACATATTTAGGAACCATTCCTGACTACAGTTATGGCTATGGAGAGACAACCAGACAGAGGATGAAGCGTGGGAGGCGTCGATAGTGAAAGTTTGGTAGACGCTGGTATTTCAGTGGCATGTGGGTGAAAACAAGCTGAGGAAAGGAGTCGGGAGAGGAGGTTGGAAAGTAGGGAAACAGGAAGGAACCGGGAAGAGGGATCGCCGATGGGGAGGCCTTGAGCACGTAACAGGCCGTGTAGAAAGGCGAGCATGGAGTGAAGAGGAAAAAGCCCCGGGACTCACCTCCCGTTGGGAGCAGTGGGTGACGCGGCCAAATCAAGTGGGAAGGGAAACTGGCCTGTAAGGTTCTGCCTGATGTTGAGATGCGGGGGTTTAAAAATTACACTTGTGTGGCCAGGCGTGGTGGCTCACGCCTGTAATCCTAGCACTTTGGGAGGCTGAGGCGGGCTGATCACCTGAGGTTGGGAGTTTGATACTAGCCTGACCAGCATGGAGAAATCCCATCTCTACTGAAAATACAAAATTAGCCGGGTGTGGTGGCACGTGCCTGTCATCCCAGCTACTCAGGAGGCTGAGGCAGGAGAATCGCTTGAACCCAGGAGGCAGAGGTTGTGGTGAGCAGAGAACATGCCATTGCACTCCAGCCTAGGCAACAAGAGTGAAACTCCATCTCAAAACAAAAAAAATAATAATAAATAATAAATAAAAATAAAATTACACTCGCTGGGAGGGAAACACCGGCTGGTGCACGTGGCTGCTTTGTGCGCCCGGGGCTGCCCCCTTCTCTCCGTGTCCCGGTTCTCCTCGCCATCGTGCAATCTTGTTCTGCCTGTTGTTTCCTGATCATGGTCTTTGTCATTGTAAATGTTCAACACAAATTATTTAGGCAAGAAACGGTACTGTGGAGATAAACTAAGAGTAGTCATGGAATCCTTTTCTTCAGATGATTTTCTTTCCTCTGGCTCCACAGAGGCCTCACGATGATGCCCCTGAGAGAGAGAGCGGGTCTGGGGGCAGCAAACCAGACATGTGACCGTGACTCTGAGACAGGTGGATGGTGATAGTTCTGGAAGTCAGCCATGGCTGTTACATCTGCGAGGTGTTTTCCTGTTAACCAAATGGATGGGGCAGGTTCATCCTCTGATGTTTTGTTTTCATAAATATCTTCCAAATGACCTCATTAGCTTTAAGTAAGGAAAAAGCAAATTCCAGTAAACAGCTGTGTGCATGTCGATGGGTGATGTGTTTGGAAAGTAGTATCCTTCTTTCTTTTGTTTCTCTTTGTCGTGAGCACCCGTGAGCACTGAGGAGGAGGTGGATCCTTTTTGCCAGTGGGAGGCGTTGACATCACCTGGGGTGTGGGGATGTGTCGTGTCTCGCAGGGACACCCTAAGTAGACACAGCTGAGATTGTTCTCTTTTGTGGCCCACAGAGGTTTAACTGCATCACAAACATCTGAGGAACACCCCTGCCAGGCCCATGTTTGTTCAGGGACTGGGCAGCCCACGTCCTCCTGAGGAACGCCCCTTGCTGCCATCCTGGGGTCATCTCCATGCAGCTGTGCGTTCTCCGTCCCCCTCTCCCTCCAGCCGCTCCCCTTCGTGGCTGTCCCTTCTCATTGATAAATGAGGAGAATGTACAGCTGTGTTTTCAAGAGCTCTCCACAAACAGCCAGAGGTATACCAGATATACATGTGATGAGGTAAGGCTGCCCTCAGCGGAAAAAGAGAAAGATTGGGGCCCTGTGAATAATCCTTCTATGTCAGTCCTGGGCAAAACAGTAAGCTGTCACTGATGGAGGGTTGTAGGCTTCCATCTACCTCATTCAGTGCCCGTGGTGTTGATGCAGAGTGCTGGGTACTTTAGAGCTAAGACAGACCTGTGCAGTCATCGTGCATTGATAATGCCTGTAGTGAGAGGGCATCTAAATCACACCTTTGAAATCTTAACTTAGTGTATCAGTGGTTTTTTACTGAGCTTTGAATAACTCATAACTTGTATAATTTTTCATAATGGGTTAAAAAGATGTTAACATGTTCCCTGAAGAAAATTTGAAACACAGATAAGCAGAAAAGGAAGATCAAAGGCCAAAATACGTTCCCACCGCCCGGCGATACGTTCCCACCGCCCGGCGACACGTTCCCACCCGCCGGGCGACACGTTCCCACCCGCCGGGCGACACGTTCCCACCGCCCGGCGACACGTTCCCACCGCCTGGCACAAATGACCACTGGTAGGTTTTGGGGCTGCCTTTTCTGTCTTCCACATTTACATCTTGTTTTTTAAAACTTAATGTAGCATAAACCTATTTCTATGTTAAGAAATATTAACCTATAGCACTTTGATGGCTTCATATATTCTACCACGTGGCTATTTCTCTCTCTCTGTCTGTAATAAACTATTTTTCAGAACAGTTTTAGATTTATAAAAATAACTGAAGGTAGAACAGAGAGTTCTCATATCTTCACATCCAGTTTCCCAATTAACTTCCTACATCAGTACACAGTTTGTCATAATTAAGGAAGCAGTAACTGATATGTGACTGTTAACTAAATTCCCTACTTTATTTAGATTTCCTTAGTTTTCACCTAATGAAGTTTCTCTGTCCCAGGATCTCATCCAGGATTCTACCATACGTTTCCTGGTCCTGTCTCCTGGGGTCCTCTTGGCTGTGACATTTTCTCAGACTTTCCTTGGCTTTGATGACCCTGACAGTTTTGAGGAGGCCTGGTCGGTCTGTAGAATGTCCCCTGGCTTGGATTTGTCTGATGTGTTTGAGTTCTGGGGAGGAAGACAGGGGCAAAGTGCCTTCTCATCACATCAGATCAAGGCCACACACTCAACGCGTGCCATCACGGTGGATACCGACCGTGCTTGGTGGCTTGGTGGGGAGGGTTGCAGTTTCTCCCCCCACCCTCCTTCCCTCTTTCCCTCTGTCCCTGCTGCACTCTCTGTGGGAAGGCACGGTGTAAACCCACACTTGTGAGTGAGGCGTCATGCTCTGCTTCCTTGAAGGCAGAGGATAGACAGAAATTGTTTGGAATTCTGCACAGGAGATTTGTCTCTTTCTTCCCATTTATTTATCCAACACTTTATGTTATATTTTGGGCTATAACATAACACTTTCCATTTTGTTTGCTCACATTGTTCCAGCTTCGGCTGCTGGGAGCCCATTCTGTGGTGTCACACAAACTGTCCCTTTGAATACATCCATTATTATGGCTTTTTGAAAACACTTCCTTCCTTTCTGACACTACAAGAGGCTTTAGGCTCATCTTGTGTATTTCCTATCTCAGTCTTAGAATTAGCCATTTCTCCAAGCAGCCCTAGTTCCTTCTGTCTGAGAATGGTTTTAGAAGTCAAGATCTGGGCATGGCGTGTGCTCTTTACTGCGGGGTTGTCCTTGCCTGTAGGACATGTCAGCTGATGGAGCGAGAAGACGAGTGTGTGGGTGTGGGTATGACTGTGCATGTGTGTGAGTGTGTGCATGTGTGTGTATGAGATCTGGGAATATACACATATTTATAAATATTTCTATCTGTTACCATCTGTATCTATACGAAGCTAACCATGAGCTCTTACTCACGTCTCCAACTCCAGGCTCTCACCATGTGGATCATTCCAGATGCTGCCTCCTGGTTACCTGTAACCTCCGCTCCAATAGGGAGAACCTGCTCCCACCACCTGCCAGCTGCTAACCTCGCTGTTCAGTTCACACACGTGTGTGGCAGAGTCAGAATTGCCAGCTGGTACCTCTGGGGAAACAACTTTATCAGCTAGAGCCCAGCGCTTATAGACAGGACCTTTTCCCTTCGGTTTCATAGGCTCTGCTTGTTTCCAGAGCTATGTAGGTCAGCACTTTTTCTCCTGCCCTGTTGGTGTCAGTGAGGTGGCTTCACACATCTGTGATGCTGCAGGATTCTGTCGTCACCGTCAGCGTGGCATTCCATCCTGGGATCTGCTGCCTCCTTGATTTTGTTTGTTAAACTTGCATAAATTAAGGTTCCTCTTTGTGCTGTAAAGTTCAGTGGGCTTTGATACATGCGTATCCTTTATCTACAGTTACAATAACACACAGAATAGCCTCACTGCCCTAAAAATCATCTGTTTCACGTAGTCACAGCTCCCTTCCTCTCCCTGAATCCTTGGCAAACACTGATCTTTTCACTGTCTCTACAGTTTTGCCTTTTGCAGGATTTTCAGACTGGCTGCTTTCACTTAGCAATGTGCATGTGGGAACCCTGGCTTCTTTCCGGCTTCTGTGAGAACAACCCGTTTGTACCCAAGGAGCCGTGAGCACCCTGACTCCTACCATGCCTTGCGCGGATGCCCAGGGGTGTGCCGGGACACGATGCTTAGCTGGAAACATGGGTGAAGCTGATGCGTGCGATTGTGTGAGAGGCACAGCTGTGCGGCCAGGGTTGCCTGGAGAAGTTTCCATTTTCCAAGCAAGGCACAGAGCATGTTTACAGAGGCAGACTGGGGAGGGAGGGCACCAGCCTGTGTGGATGGCCTCCTTTCTCGTGTCGGGACCCTTGTTCTTTGTCCTACAAGATGCGGATGGTTCAGGAGAACTAGGAGGAAAAGCCCCTTTGTGAGCTGCGGGTTCTCCCTTCCAAGTTCTGCAAAGGTTGACATGATGTGTATGTTTGTACTTCAATAGACAGTCTCTGTCCAATCCACTTAAATGACATCACAAACCACACTGTGCTCTTTAGGTCTTGGCCCAGGACCCAGGATAGGGGGTAAAGCTTGAAGTACAAATAGCATTATGTAGCCACCCTGACCACCCCAGCACATCCAGCTGCCTCTCAGCATTTTGAGGTGAGGAGGGAAAGGAAAAGGTGAGGGCATTTAGGGTAGACACGAGGAGGTTGTGCCACCATCTTATCTCAGAAGTGCTGGGTCAGAGGTGCCAGAAAATTCCACCGTCAACTCCTGACCACCCGTTTTCAACATTTTGACTTGAGAAAAATAAATTCAAAATCACCTATCGATGGTATTCTATTACTCAAGGAAGGTTCTTTGCCAACCCCATGTGACCTCACTTGGGTGGAGGGAATCCCCTGTGGGAGGTCGGGAAGCAGGTGCATTTCTTCGGCTTCCTTGACGGCAGCCCTCCCACTGCTGGGAACTCGACACATGTCATTTCTCAGCAAGCGGCCCTGAGGAGAATCTGACTTTATCCTGCAAAGTGCCCGTAGGATCCTGTCTGCTGCTTCTTTATATTCACTTCTGACCCACTCACGGTTTTTCTCTTTCTCTTCTTTTCCGCAGTTTTTAGAGATCATGGCTGTTTCTCTTGTATGAAATTACAGTATTTTTTATCCAATGGGAGAATTTCTGATATCTGTGAATTATTTTGTGATTACAATATGAAAATAAAAGAGAACAGGGGTTAGGAATAGAAGAGGTAGTTCAAAAGGATGCAAAGAAGGGTAGAATCTTTTTAAGAAGTGAAATCTTGGAAAAGATAAAACTGAAGAGAGTGAGATGGTCTTAGCCTGGACTCTGGGTGAGAGAGAGAGAGAGACAGAGAGCGAGGAGAGAGAGAGTAAACACACACACTTAGCGTGAATGAGGTTTTTGTGGGGTGTGAATTTGAGAAAGCATCATTAATTCACTCATTTCTTTAGCAGCTGTCTGTGGGCACCTGGCGTGGGTACTGTGGGATGAGTCGGTGAAATAATGTTTCCTCAGAGCACCCTGGGCTTCTAAGTTGTTCTGTCACTGGGGCTCCCCCAGGACCCAAGAGGGAGAAGCCGAGAATGCCGAGTTGTAACATTGAAACTATGTTAAATATTTCCTGATAGAACCAGGCCCAGCTAAATGTGTCCCGCACACCAGGAAACAGGTTTACGGGTGTTGCCTTGAAATCTGGAAAGTACAGGCTCTGAGGTGTCTCTCTCAGGGTGTCTCCACTGATCAAAGATCTGGGAACACTGTCTCCTCAGCAGCTTTGGGGAACAGGCAGCGTGGTTGTGTGCACCTGTTCTTCTCTGCTGAGAGAATGGCTTTTTAAGGCTTGACTTGTGTCTCGTCCTCTATCATCGTGCTCCCCTCATAACCTGGCCTCACATGCATATTTGAGGGCCATGAACATCCTTGAGTTGGTGCTTGCTGGATAGAATGACTATCTAAGATGCACCGAATCGTGTACAGCCCTCTCAGCTGTGGAACAGAGCACTGCAGGTCACCATCCCTCTATGTGCACACCAGCCCTCTGCTGCCACTCTGCCCATGTGGCCTCAGGCGTGGGCAGAGGACAGGCCCTGCTCCCCTGGTCCACCTGCCTGTGGGCACTGGCAGACGTGTGGTCTCTTCCACTAGCGTGTTGTCAGCAGAGCCTATGACAGAGATGGAGATGAGGCTGGGGGACAATGGAGCAAAGGAGATGGGCTTCGAGGTGACTACGTATCTGTGCTTTTCCGATCCTGGCTCCTAAGCTCTGGTTCTGTGTCACTTTCATCTTTAACTTGAGTTTCCAGAAGGAAGAATTGGGGACTGGATACCAAGTCCCAGCGTGGCCTGAACAGCAGACTTGAGGCCGGGATGCTGAGCTCTTTCCTGCAGGGCAGGTGCGTGGCTTGGAGAGGCCTTTAGGAGATGCGCTGCCTGAGGCAGCCCACCGGCCCTGACTGCAGGGGTGGAGGGGTCTCTGACTGCAGCCCCGATTGCACGTTAGGGAGCAGGGAGCACTCTTCCCATGCTGTGACTGGCGGGCTGGCAAGGAAAGGAAGTGAATGGTGCATTTGCTGCCGCGTTTAACCAAGGGCCCTGTGAGCCGCAGCCTGTCCGCTGGTCCCGCCTGCTGGGTGGAGGCTGCGTGTGGCGCCTCTCTCTTCAGCAGAAGCTCATCCTCCTGCTCTCTCTTTCCCTCTCCCCTCCCCCTCCCCTCCTTCTTCCTCCCCTTCTTATCTTTAGAAACCACCCACCTCCACCCGCATCAGCTTCCACCTCTGAAGAGATCTTGCAATCCGACCCCTTGTGAGCTCAGCTTCCTGCGTGCTAAGGCCCCCTCCTGAGCATCCCACGTTACCCCAGCGCCCACAGGAACGGAGCCACTTCCGCACCTGCTCCTCGCCAGCTCCCTGCAGGCCGCCTTCACCACGCCCCTGAAGCCGGGCTCCTGCGTTCTTTCAGTTGCTGAGTCAGAGCCATACCCTCGTCCTGACCCTGACTTCCCCGTTCCTTCTCCATCATCCTGGCCCTGAGGATGCAGGCATCCTCCTCACTCCTGACTCTCCTTGTTCTAATCAGCTCGGACAGGTGCCAGATACACCTTCTCAGATGTCCCCTCACTGCTCAGCAGCCTGCAGAAGCCCCCGCTGACTGGTTCAGTTCATAGTCCTGCCGACCATCGAAAGCCTTCAGATGACCACAGCATCATCTCCTGCCCCCTGCCCACCATGGGGCTGTCCCTTGGACGGTCCTCACTGACCTCCATGCGTGTGGTCCCTTGCCCCCGCCCACCGCGGGGCTGTCCCTTGCATGGCCCTCATTGACCTCCATGCGTGCGGTCTCCTGCCCACTGCAGGGCTGTCCCTGGACGGCCCTAACTGACCTCCATGCGTGCGGTCTCCTGCCCACTGCAGGGCTGTCCCCTGGACGGTCCTCATTGACCTCCATGTGTGCGGTCTCCTGCCCACCGCGGGGCTGTCCCCTGGACGGTCCTCATTGACCTCCATGTGTGCGGTCTCCTGCCCACTGCGGGGCTGTCCCTGGATGGTCCTCATTGACCTCCATGCATGCGGTCCTTACTCCACATCCAAGCCCTGGGTCCTGTGAGATCCTCATGGATGCCTGTTCTGACCCATAGCTTACCCATCCCTCTCCCTACCTCTCCACCCTTCAAACCCAGCTCAGAGCCCATTCCCCCCCCAGTAACCTCCTGATGTTCTTCAGCTGACCATGCTGGGGCTTCTCCAGTCAGGTTGGAATCCCTGGTATTGGCCAGCAGTCAAACCGCCCCGAACCAGAGCAGCATCCTTCATGAGTGGTTGTGGCTGCTCCGGGCTGGGCTGACTTGAGTGTCTCTGCCCATGCACCTGCCATCCTGCTCTTGTGACCATCGAGCTGGTCCGGGTGTGTCCTTCCTATGGCGACGGTGGAGGGGCGGGGGAGTGAGTAGACACCCAGGCCTTCGGAGGCCCCCCGCATCCGCCTCATCATGTCACAGCAAGCCTGGGTGGAAGTGGGGCTGGGGGAGGATCGGGGCCCTTCGTGCCAGTCCTCCGTGACCGTCACCATCATCACACCACTGCTTGGTGGCCAGTAGTTCACTGTTCATGGAGCTCCTGTAGGCCCTGGGCCTGTGGGCTTCCCGTTCGAGGAGAAGACGGATGTTAAGCAAAATAAAGGAAGTGTGGGTGTTAGATGCAGTAGGTGCTCGGCAGGGAAGCATGTGTGTTAGATGCGGTAGGTGCTCGGCAGAGGTGGCCTGGGTCGGTTGCTGTCTCATGTGCTTGGCTCAGGAAGCCTCTGAAGCGCTTTGCTCTGCAGAATTCCCACCACACCCATGTGGCCGGTGTCACTCACGTCATTCTACTGAAGGACGACAAAGCCGGGCCCAAACTCGGGTTCAATCCGCAGCCTCACTGTGGAGCCGGCAGCCTTGGCCACGTTCTTCACAATTGCTGCCAGTGGCAGCCCTGCCTGAGGCTGGCATCTCCGGGGAGAGGGGACTTCCTCGTGTGTGCCTCACTTCCCTGTGTTCTCCTAATGGCCTGCTGTTCTACTGGAGTTGTCCTAAGCCGCAGTCTCGGATGGAGCCTCTGCTTTGTCTATGCTTCCCCACAGAACTTGCCCTCTCCCAGCTGCACAATGGCTCAGCACCAGCCTTGTGTGCCCCGTACCATATCACATCCAGCTCTTTGCCCTCCTCGCCGTCTGCACCCCTGAGGTGGCCCCTCGGCCATCACATGTGAGGATTTACGGCAGGCTCTGTGCTTCGTGCTGTACCCGGTGCAGCGTCTGACCCACTGTAGCTGCTCGGCGGTACTCAGTGTGTTGTTGGCAGCAGCTGCTCAATTACTGGATGCCTGCTTATGGCAGGCACTATTTGGGTTCACGTTCTTTGGCATCACATTGAACCCCTTAAGGACGCAGGACATGGTGATGGCATCCACATGTACGGTGGAAGAACCAGGGTTCTGGGAGTGAAGCACGTGCCCGGGTCACCCCACCCCCTTCCCACCCCGGCTCCTCCGTTCCCTCCTACTTCACGCTCCTTCTCTTCCCCTTCCTCTCCCCGTTCCCTTTTCTCACTGTCCAGGGCAGAATGAAGTCCTCTAAGCCAAAAGGCAGAGGCAGAAATACATGCTTTCAAATTAAATGTGCCTTTGTGTTACAGCTTAGGATTTTTAAACTTTTGTTATTTAACCGTAGAAGCCTGTTGACAGCCCTGCATTAATTTTTCTCTGGTAGTGAACGAGGGACTTGGACCCCACACAGGTGTTCCATTGTGCATGATTAGATGCCACCTTTTTAGAGAAAGAACGGCTTGGGAACCAGCCAACAGAGGATTCTGCACGCTCATGGCGCACACGCAGCTGCGCATGGAACGAAAAGCTTTTACGCCGTCTTGGTGGTTCTGGAGGTGGCATTACATGGCATCAGCAGATCCTAAAACGTGGCCTTGCCCGGAGGCTTCATTTTGCCAGAAGTGTCCTGTGGGCTTATATTATTTTATTTTATTTGTATATTTTTTGACTAACGATGGTTCAGACTTATGCCTCAGTGATATAGTGGGAAAAAAGAGGCAGACCTCTGAGTGATTTATGATGCGATGATAGTCCTACCTGCATCAGAATTCTTGTTTTAACTTTTGTTATAGCCTTAGATTTTCCTGACAACCCTATAGGGTAAGGAGGGGAACATATTTTATATTTTAACAAATTAAGAAGCTGAGGTTTCAAGGTTCACTCATATTCTGTTGGTGACAGGGCAATTTGGCAAGATATTTTGGAAGTCTTATATATATATATCTTTAAAAGATCTAGAATTCTTTTTATGGGAATTTATCCTAAGAGGAAAAAATCAGAGCTATCTCCAAGGACTTACAATCAAGAGTGCGTATTGCAGTATTATTTTTAATGGGAAATATTGGAAATAATGTAAAGTTTATTCAAGAGGGAATTGGTTAGATAGATGATGTACATGTGTAGAAATAGTTATGAAGCAGTGATTAACATTCATGATGAGGAGAAATACTAAGGACAGGGAATTGTTCACAATGCGTTGTAAGTAAAAAGTGCAGGTTATAAAGTTGTGTGTACACAACGGCAGAGACATGGAACCAACCTAAATGCTCCTCAGAGAGAGGCTGGATAAAGAAAGTGTGATGCAGACACACCCTGGAATACTATGCAGCAGTCGAAAGGAGTGAGATCGTGCCCTTTGCAGGCACGTGGATGGAGCGCGAAGCCGTTATCCTCAGCAAACTAACGCAGGAACAGAAAACCGCCTGTTCTCGCTTATCAGTGGGAGCTGAATGATGGGAACACATGGACACGTAGGGGGGAATGACACAGACTGGGCACCTGTTGTGGGGTGGGGGCAGGGAGAGCGTCAGGAAGAATGGCTAATGGACACTGGCCTTAATACCCAGGTGAGGGGATGCTCTGTGCATCGGACGCCCACGGCACACGCTCACCTGTGTGACAGACCTGCACATTCTGCACATGGACCCCAGAATGTAAAAGTTGGACAAAAAATAAAGGTGTGTGTAGAGTATGACCCCAGGTCTTTCATCTATGCAAAGAAAAGCAGCTGAAAACCAAAATATTAACAAGGAATTTATCTCTGGGTAATGAGGTAACTGGTATTATTTTATTCTTTGTGATTTTCTGCATTTTCTTAATTTTCTAGGCTTTTACGATATAAAACAATTCCCAATGTATTTTTTTCCTTTTTTTTTTTTTTTTTTT
>NW_012103954.1:969937-974568 GCF_000951045.1 Mandrillus leucophaeus
TAGAACTTGACTCTCTGACGCTAAGCAGATCGATGATGAAAGCTCCAGGCAGGTCAATGTATCCTCAATAAATAAAACTTCAAAAAACCCAGGGCTGCCGAAACACGCGTTGGCCTCCTCGGTGACTTTTCTACCTGGCTACACAGAAAAGGCTGCAGTGACAGCACTCGCAAGGCGGTTCGCTCCTGGAGGCTGGCGCGCCACGCCCTCGCTGTAGGCTCTTCCAGCCCCGGCCCCTCCCCAGGGTGGCACTTTGGTGGTCTCTGACCCCAACACGGGGTGGCTGGGGCTCTGGCGCGGCCCCTCCCTCTGCTGTGCTGTCTGGAGGTGGGGGGCCCCCGCTGCTGACAGAGCTGTCCTCTTGGATCCGCCTCCCAGACTCGGGACGGGGGAAGATTCACACGAAGGCAGTCTCAGCCTCAGCCTCGCCTTGTGTCGGGGATGGGACCAGGGCTTCCCAGCAGAAGGCAGGCTGTTCTCACGTTCAGGATTAGCCCGTTGATCACGTCCTGGGTGGAGGAATGTGAGCAGCGGGGCCTCCTGGACTGGGACGGTCTGTCTGCTGAAACTGGGAGGTACAAAGGCTCGGAGACCCTTGGAGTCACTGGGCAGTGCTCTGTCTGCTCGGCTGTCGCACCAGGCGGGGAGAGGGTCTGAGGATAACTTAAAACAGAAGAGATGATGCAACACACCTTTCCTTCCAGGAAGGGGTAAGCGATCATTTCTCCTCTGCGGCTCCACAAGTGGGTTGTTGCCTCTTTGCCTGGGAAGGCACGAAAATGTCATAGTGAAAAAAGTTTTAAAATAATGAAAATAGAAAAGCACCAGACTTCATAAAGCTGATGAAATTCCCATTACCAGAAGAGCACCCTGAGTGCTCAGTGCCTCCCACACATTTGGACTCTGAGCGGGAGGCGGGAAGCTGCAGAGCCCAGCTCCCAGCGGACTTGGCCCAGAGCCTCTCACACCCTCGCCTCTGCAAGCTGCCTTGCCTGACCCGCCGTGAGGAGCGGGGCCCAGGAGCACTGGCCTCGCCTGGGAACTGGTTAGATATGCAGATTCTCTGGCCTGCTCCAGACCGTTAGGTCAGAAGCTCAGGGAGTGGGCCTGGCAGCCTTGGTCTAACAGGCCCTCCAGGCGCTTAAGACTGAAAACCGCTGGGCTAGATGGCGTTTGACAGTCCTGGTCATGTTTTTCAACTTCAATTCCATTGTCTTGGTTGCTGCACCCCAGTGAGAGGCAGTGGATGGACGTTTTTGCGGCTGGGGCGTTTGGCGGCGTCTGTAGGATCCTTCCTGGGAAGCCAGCGTGGCCCTTTGGAATAGTGAAGGTTCCGAGTTCTGCAGAAAAGAGTGTGTGAAATTTCAACTCACAGTTTTCAAATGTTTTTGAGCCCAAGCCCGATTTTGTTGATGACCCACAGCACCTGTGCCCTCCAGAGCTGCCACTAGCCGAGACTTGCTAATTCCCGGGAAAATTTTACAGAGTTTTCAGTAGTTTTTCTTCTTTGTCCTGTGTCAATTAACCGGTATCTACAGTGGACGGTGGGAATTCCAAGCACACTGGAAATGTAACAAGCTCCAGAGGAGGATAGAAAGAAATTACTTTTCAAATTCACCTCAGACCATCCTCCTAAAGTATCAGTCCCATCCTCTGATAAAGTCTCACGTGGCATATCCAGTTGCCTGTAGCAAGTATCAGGGTTAAAAGGGGAAACTGTAGTAACAATCGGATCTAATTTGGTTTTTCATCATTGGAAGTGAAGATTCCTCTCACCCACAATGTGAGTGGTGTTTGTGGACAGGGGTCTAAAGTAGCAGAAGGCAATATTCTTTCCTATCTCATCACTTAAAGTTTTCAAAATAAACCATTTTTTTTTTCTTTTAGCTCAAGTGTAAGAGTTCTAATCATCAGGGCCAGCAAGCAGTTTTTGTCTTTTAAATCTTAATTAAATTACAATGTATATTTAAATATACATCCAGTCTTAAAACTGAACCTATTTGTAAAAATTAGTTGATGTATGATTTTCCCGATATAATTTAAAATTATATATATGTATATGCACACACACACACACACACACACACACACACATATATTTGAGATGAAGTCTTGCTCTGTCACCCAGGCTGGAGTGCACTAGCACATTCTTGGCTCACTAAAACCTCCACCTCCCAGGTTCAAGTGATTCTCCTGCCTCAGCCTCCCAAGTAGCTGGGATTACAGGCGCACACCACCATGCCTGGCTAATTTTGTATTTTTTAGTAGAGACTAAATACCATGTTGGCCAGGCTGGTCTCGAACTCCTGACCTCTAGGCCTCCCTCTAGGTGTGAGCCACTGGGCCTGGCCTAAAAGAATTTGTATAAGGCCCATCATGTGTTTTCTGGGGTAATGAAGACTTTGGATCCAGAAAACAAATTGTAAAGAGTTTGTTAAATTTACTTTTAACAATTTTCATAATGTGCTGACCCAAGTTTTCAATTTAAGGATGATTTCTACATGTGATGCCCGTGCTTCTCAGTGTGTTGGGCAGCCCAGCGGACGAGTCACCAGGAAGTACCCTGGAAATGCTGAATCTTCGGCTCCATCCCAGGCCCAGGGAATAGAAATGCCCATTTAACAGGGTCCAGCTAGTTCACGTGCACATCAAAGTGTGGCAGAGGCTGTATCCATGATGATGATGATGGTGGTGATAATGATATAACTTACATTTCCTAAGGGGAATGTAAGATGAGATGGTCTTTTTGTTAGAGGGCTTGGTGCTTTAACAATGACTGAGAAACTATGAACTGGGTTTTTCCTCTCTTTCATCTGAGACCACGACTAAGCCCAGTACTGCTAAAAAGCTTGCTTACCTCTTAAACCGTGCGTCTGAGGTTCACATTTACAGCAGGGCAGGCTGTGTGGCTCTCGTGTGCCATGTCTCAGCAATCCTGAGCAATACGTCTATTTTTCTTCACTTTATTCTCACTTTTGGTATTCTCACTTATTCTCACTTTCATGGGGCATACTATATTTTAACCCAGCACATAAGAGTTACTGGTTGGAGTTCTCTGGGATTAGCTTAACCGTTTCATCCCCGGCATAGCCTGGCTACCTGCACCTACAGTATTTAACGTTCAAGGATTTTCATCAGGTACTTTTTCAAAACTTGTCTTGAACGTCTTATCTGTGAAAGCAAGATTAGAAATGTTTTCTTAGTCTCAAAGAATGACTCAGCAAAATTCCTTCTTTTGAAGGTATTATCCCATTTCAGGAAATTGAGGACAAAAAACCAGAACCGATTAAAAACCAAGAGCTGATTAAAACCAAGTGCCATTTAGAATAATTATAGTTGAGGTTGCTGCTGTTACGTCCTCAAACTAATGAAGGAGGAATGTGTAGCGTGGAGAGCACATTTCCCGAAAAGTAACTCCTGTACTTTAAAATAAAACAAAAAATTCTGGTAGGTATCCTGAATTTGGTATAATTTCTTATTCTTAAGAGAGTTTAAATAAATCTGTGCGACGAGGAACCCAAAATGAGGAAATTATCAAAGTAAGAGGTTTTGTTTTTGCTAAAAGTAAATGGCGGGACTTGATGGTTGTCCCGGTACCCAGCTCGCTGCCTGTCTTCCGGCGTGGAGTGAGCTGGTTCTTTTCCTGTGGGAAGCTGATTTTGTGAACAGGAGGAGTTGAAATCAGGAACTGCCTTAGAATTGTGTCCCCAGCTTCAAACAAGAACCGACTTTACAGACGCCAAAGACATGGGGAGGCCCTCGGCCTTTTCTGCCCCTGCTGAGCACACACACGTCACTGTTGTGATGGAGTGGACTGACAGGCGTGTGGGGTGGAGGTGAACTGGAGGTGGCCAGTTGTGGCGTCCCTGATCCCCAAGGATCCACCTTTGCAGTAAGGCACGGTCACTCATCCATGGTTGTGTGCCCCCCAGTTTCTGCTCACATGTGACATCTGTGCCCGGCAGAACAGTCCCAGCACGGAAGGAGTGTGAGCCTCAGGCCCCTCCTCCCAGCACAGGGGACAGACAGGTGTCTCTGCAGGAACAGGGCCAGCAGTGTGCCCAGAGGCTGTGCAGTGGGCAGGCCCTGGTGCCTGCAGGAGAAGCCTTGGCCCGAACTTGCCAGCATGGTCAGTGCCTGCTGTTCGTGGTAACTGAGTGTGCGGCAGGGCAGATAACATGTCACTCATAACCGATGTGGGGACCTGCCTTATAGGTCTAAGATCCAGGCCACCGTGCAGTCCTCAGGATGGGGCACCCATCTTCCTGCTCTCTGAGGCATTGATGCTGAAGTTTCCAGAATCTTCCGGGTGATTCTCCCTCCCCCAGCTACCCAGTTTGACTGCAGACCCTCCCCTGCGAGGAATGCAGCCATGTGTGTCAACCTCCAGAAACGGCCTGCGCTGAGAGTGTGGCCAAGGCTAGGAAGGGACAGGTCCCCAAAATGCTGGGCTGGGGCCGTGACTGAAAGCCTCAGAATAGGGGATGATTTACTAGGGGGCTCCATACTCTGGATCAGCAGATGAAGGGGCCTGAGCAACACCAACCCCTACGTGCAGCGGGCAGGGTGGGGCCGGGTCACCTGGCTGAGGTAGGGCTGCACGTCACCCGACGGAGCCCCTTGGTTGGCAG
>NW_012103954.1:974991-978832 GCF_000951045.1 Mandrillus leucophaeus
GAGATGGAGTCTCACTCTTGTGCCCCAGGCTGGAGTGCAGTGGCCTGATCTCGGCTCACCGCAACCTCCGCCTCCCGGGTTCAAGTGATTCTCCTACCTTGGCCCCCCCAAGTAGCTGGGATTACAGGCACGCACCACCCCTCCTGGCTAATTTTTGTATTTTTAGTAGAGACAGGCTTTCTCCATGTTGGCCAGGCTGGTCTCAAACTCCTGACCTCAGGTGATTCACCCACCTCGGCCTCCCAAAGTGCTGGGATTACAGGCGTGAGCCACCGCGCCCGGCCAGTTCCAATAATGTTTTAAGTGAACAGGTGTAGACAAAGTAAGTGATTCGTCCATGGCAACATGACTAATATCTGTAACTTTTTATTCGTAACCAAGAGCTCTTTCGATTCTCTAGATAGAATCGTCAGTGTTCGGTACAGTTACTTCCAAGTCCTCCATTCCTGTGGTGCCAGCTCTCCTTCTTCAGAGAGGTGCAATGAACAGCTGCTTCAAGTTTGGGAAACCTGGTGGGGAGATGGGCCAGGGGAGGAAGGGGCGCTGTCCTTCCATCCACCTCTTCTGCCTTCTTTTTTCAGCGACTCAGGTGAAGACATCAAGGACCTGTTGATTAAACCTGCACATGGTGCACAGCTGGGAGGCTAAAGAGAAGCTGGTATTGCACAGTTAGAATCCAGAAAGGTTTAGACTGGGGATCTGAGTCAGATGTGAGTTTGGAATTATACATGGATGAGAAGAGAGTCCTGTCCTGGAGTCAAGGGGCCAGTGGTGAAAGTCGTATGGACACAGTGGCTGATGGGCACAGTGGCTGATGGGCACAGTTGCTAGGGATGAGGGAAAGTGGCTCAGCTGTGAATTTGACAAGAAGAGAGTCTATTTTCTATGGTAAAATCAGGCTGTGGAATCAACAGTGTGGTGTGTGGTGGTCCAGGTGTGGGTGTATCCACCTAGCCTTGCTGTGTGAACTGGGGACGTGAGGCCACTTGACACAGGTGAGGCCTTTCCCGTGCTCCAGGGGACTCGGAAATGCGGCCAGAAGGAAGGCGTCCCGAGGAGCAGGGACTGGGGCTGGGGCTGTTGCCTGTGGACCCCTGAGGGGTGGCTGCGTCCAGGGCTGGTCCAGATGCGATGGTGCTGTGTGGTTGTGGCCATGTCCTGGTGGGCCCCTGTCTTGGTTCCTGCCCATTTCTCCAAGCCAGTTTTCTAACCTTCTTTTGATCCTATGGAGAACCTGATCTTCTAATAAATCAAGAGTTGGCTAAGATTTCTTGTAAAAATTGTTTCCTTTCAGGCCAGTTTCTGTCACAACTATTGAACTATTATAGGACAAAAGTGACCGTAGACAATCTGTTAGCAAGTGGGCGTGGCTGTGTTTCCATAAAACTTTATTAATAGAGAAACATATGGCAGTGGCAGACCACGGTTTTCCTACCCCAGAGCAGGCCAATTCTTCTTGTGCTTGAAGCTGCTAAGATTAATTTCTCTCACTTTTCTCCAGGCCCTGGGATGGAATCAAGCTCTAGGGAGAGGAGCAGAGGGTTAGAATGAGGAGAGGATGGTGTGTTTTACTCTGTGACGGCTTTATCACTCCTGAGGCTTTGTGTTCAGCTCTAACACGCGCCTCATCTTAAGGCGGTTTGGACATCGCAGGCATCTGCAGAGCTGGGAGGATGATGATGTGGTTAGAAGCCATGATGCGAGCTGGGCGCGGTGCTGGTGGCTGAGGCTCTCTCACTTTAAGGCATAGAACTTGACTCTCTGACGCTAAGCAGATCGATGATGAAAGCTCCAGGCAGGTCAATGTATCCTCAATAAATAAAACTTCAAAAAACCCAGGGCTGCCGAAACACGCGTTGGCCTCCTCGGTGACTTTTCTACCTGGCTACACAGAAAAGGCTGCAGTGACAGCACTCGCAAGGCGGTTCGCTCCTGGAGGCTGGCGCGCCACGCCCTCGCTGTAGGCTCTTCCAGCCCCGGCCCCTCCCCAGGGTGGCACTTTGGTGGTCTCTGACCCCAACACGGGGTGGCTGGGGCTCTGGCGCGGCCCCTCCCTCTGCTGTGCTGTCTGGAGGTGGGGGGCCCCCGCTGCTGACAGAGCTGTCCTCTTGGATCCGCCTCCCAGACTCGGGACGGGGGAAGATTCACACGAAGGCAGTCTCAGCCTCAGCCTCGCCTTGTGTCGGGGATGGGACCAGGGCTTCCCAGCAGAAGGCAGGCTGTTCTCACGTTCAGGATTAGCCCGTTGATCACGTCCTGGGTGGAGGAATGTGAGCAGCGGGGCCTCCTGGACTGGGACGGTCTGTCTGCTGAAACTGGGAGGTACAAAGGCTCGGAGACCCTTGGAGTCACTGGGCAGTGCTCTGTCTGCTCGGCTGTCGCACCAGGCGGGGAGAGGGTCTGAGGATAACTTAAAACAGAAGAGATGATGCAACACACCTTTCCTTCCAGGAAGGGGTAAGCGATCATTTCTCCTCTGCGGCTCCACAAGTGGGTTGTTGCCTCTTTGCCTGGGAAGGCACGAAAATGTCATAGTGAAAAAAGTTTTAAAATAATGAAAATAGAAAAGCACCAGACTTCATAAAGCTGATGAAATTCCCATTACCAGAAGAGCACCCTGAGTGCTCAGTGCCTCCCACACATTTGGACTCTGAGCGGGAGGCGGGAAGCTGCAGAGCCCAGCTCCCAGCGGACTTGGCCCAGAGCCTCTCACACCCTCGCCTCTGCAAGCTGCCTTGCCTGACCCGCCGTGAGGAGCGGGGCCCAGGAGCACTGGCCTCGCCTGGGAACTGGTTAGATATGCAGATTCTCTGGCCTGCTCCAGACCGTTAGGTCAGAAGCTCAGGGAGTGGGCCTGGCAGCCTTGGTCTAACAGGCCCTCCAGGCGCTTAAGACTGAAAACCGCTGGGCTAGATGGCGTTTGACAGTCCTGGTCATGTTTTTCAACTTCAATTCCATTGTCTTGGTTGCTGCACCCCAGTGAGAGGCAGTGGATGGACGTTTTTGCGGCTGGGGCGTTTGGCGGCGTCTGTAGGATCCTTCCTGGGAAGCCAGCGTGGCCCTTTGGAATAGTGAAGGTTCCGAGTTCTGCAGAAAAGAGTGTGTGAAATTTCAACTCACAGTTTTCAAATGTTTTTGAGCCCAAGCCCGATTTTGTTGATGACCCACAGCACCTGTGCCCTCCAGAGCTGCCACTAGCCGAGACTTGCTAATTCCCGGGAAAATTTTACAGAGTTTTCAGTAGTTTTTCTTCTTTGTCCTGTGTCAATTAACCGGTATCTACAGTGGACGGTGGGAATTCCAAGCACACTGGAAATGTAACAAGCTCCAGAGGAGGATAGAAAGAAATTACTTTTCAAATTCACCTCAGACCATCCTCCTAAAGTATCAGTCCCATCCTCTGATAAAGTCTCACGTGGCATATCCAGTTGCCTGTAGCAAGTATCAGGGTTAAAAGGGGAAACTGTAGTAACAATCGGATCTAATTTGGTTTTTCATCATTGGAAGTGAAGATTCCTCTCACCCACAATGTGAGTGGTGTTTGTGGACAGGGGTCTAAAGTAGCAGAAGGCAATATTCTTTCCTATCTCATCACTTAAAGTTTTCAAAATAAACCATTTTTTTTTTCTTTTAGCTCAAGTGTAAGAGTTCTAATCATCAGGGCCAGCAAGCAGTTTTTGTCTTTTAAATCTTAATTAAATTACAATGTATATTTAAATATACATCCAGTCTTAAAACTGAACCTATTTGTAAAAATTAGTTGATGTATGATTTTCCCGATATAATTTAAAATTATATATATGTATATGCACACACACACACACACACACACACACACACA
>NW_012103954.1:983242-985681 GCF_000951045.1 Mandrillus leucophaeus
AAGGGGGAGGGGCATAAGGAATGGGGAGGCTGCAGGGAAGGGGAGGCTGCAGGGATGGGAGAGGCGGCAGGGGAGAGGGAGGTGGCAGGGAAGGGGGAGGCTGCAGGGAAGGTGGAGGCTGCAGGGTGTCCCCAGGCTGTGGCTGGGCTTCCAGGGAGGTGGTCAGTCCCTCTCATGTGGAGGTGGCTGGCTTCTGTCCGGGCCACTGCCAGGTCCCTTGGTCATGGGCTCTTGGCAGAGGGCTGAGCACTGTCTCCTGCTGCCCCCTGCTGCCCCCTGAGCCCTGTCTGCAAGTCACAGGCAGGGATGGGCAATTGAGCCTGGCAGGAGCCACCAGGGCTGCCTCCCTCTTCTCAGAGACAGATCTGGGAGGAGCCAGAAGCCTTCCTCCTCCCTCTCTCCCTCTTCCTTTTGTCTTTGAATTTGCAATCACAGCTTTCATCTGAGCCTTGGGCCACAGAAGCCAGACGCTCTGCCCGCACGGGTGCCTGAGAAGAGGGTCCAGGGGGTCTCTGTCCTCTCACGTCCAGCCTGGCAGAGGCAGCCCTGCCTCCAGGCCGAGGTGCTTTAATCTCTCACTTTTCAGGCTTATTCCTAGAATAGGGGTTCTTAATGTGGAACTGGCTTTCCATTCCTGCCTGGATACCGGCCCTGGTTTAACACGTTGTTTTTGATCCAATAGAAACATTTAGAAAACCTCAGTGGGGTGTGGGGACTCCTTGGTCCCAAGGGTGTATGCTGCTGGTGAGGAGATGCTGAGATTGCGGGAGTAGCTATGGCCCAGGCACTGCCCACCCATCAGCAGGCAGGCGCCTCACCCTCACCCCCCTGCAGTGGGCAGGGCACATCCCCATTTACATCTGAGAATGTGAGGGAGGGGGAGGCTTTGCCAGGTGCACAGCATTGTGTTTGCCACACAGGAGGTGGAGCTGGAGCCTGGGCACCCTGCTCTCTCCAGAATGTTAAAAATGAGGATGATGTTTAAAAAGAGCATCTCTTCAAACACCGCACCTTCCTTTTCTATGGTGACGCGTTCCTAGAAAAGAATGTGATTTCACATAACCCCAGAGCCTCAGGCTGTCCTAAGCCGTAGCGTTTTCTGCAGGGAGGGGTGGGAAACATGGCTGTGATGGGAATCACACCTGGGATGGGCTCTGGCATTGACACCCACAGTGGTGAGACCGCCACTGCTGCAGGTGACAACATCAGTCATCGGAGGACCTGCTCTAGGCAGTAGGCACTGGGGGTCCTGGGGTTCTGGCATGTTTTTTTGTAAGACTGTAGAGGGGGACAGGACAAAGATAGAGTGACCGACAGTAAGAGGGTCGGATCAGGTGTGGGGGCTGTGAGCTCTGAAGAGCGGAGGAGGCTGGCAGGGCCAGGTGTAGATTACTTAACTCTCCTTCGTTATATTTTTTAGATGAGGAAATCTGTGTGTGTTCCTTGTACCAAGTGAGTGGTGGTGACACAGGTGAAGCCCCCGCATCCCCTTCTCAGAGGCTGTCCCAGTTCAGCTTCAGCGACTTCCCCAACAGACCCGCATCTCCAAGTTTGCACAGCCACGGGGTCCTGGCATTCCCGTTAGTGCGTGAGTTGGTGCCGTCTGGGAAGATGCTTTCCTGTTTGCAGTTGGATCCAGGGCCTTGGTCATTCCGGCCTCAAAGCACGGTCTTCAGTGAGCCCCTCTCAGGAAGGGAAATGAGCGAGTGGCCAGCAGCTCACAGGCCTCCGAGGAGTCCTGTCTGCGGCTTGGAGGCAACAGGTGCTGAGCCTGCCATCCAGGAACCTCCCCTCCTCCCTCTTCGGTTCCTGCTGTGGGACGCCAGCTCACATCAGCCAGCTTTTATGGGCCTCAGTGGAAAGTACAGCACACAATTCAGAAGACTTGTATGTCCTGCTGCTGACTACAGCCTTCCCCTGCCCTTACAGCAGAGTCAGGCGAGAAGCCTGAACCCAGGAAGGACCTTCCACCGTGGCAGTAGAGACAGAGTCGGGCGGGGGCCATGGATTTTTAGGCCATGCTTGCCTTGGCCACAGCGACGCCCAGAGATGGGAGAGAGCAGAGCAGGTGCATATGGGACAGGATGTGCTGAGCTTGCTTCCAGCCAGTGAGAGAGGTGGTGGGCTCTGTTCACATTTACTGTATTTCCACAATGAACTACAAACTCTCCATAAACATCTCTTAGGAGTGATTGGGGTGTGAGAGGCAGATCCAGCCTGGCTCCTTGCAGACCTGGATCCATTTTCATCTTGAGAAGGGTAAGAAAAAAGGGGCACCACAATGGTGACAAGATACTGCTTAGAATTCTGAGGACACAGTAGGGAAGCAGAATCAGAACAAGATCAGCATGCATGCATGAGTGTACCCATGTGCGTGTGTGCATGTGTGTATATCTGCACATGCTTGTGTGTGTATGTGTGTATGTATATGTGTGCACA
>NW_012103954.1:991356-991723 GCF_000951045.1 Mandrillus leucophaeus
TATGACCACCCGCCTGTTCTGGGTGTCCACCCGCCTGTTCCATATGACCACCTGCCTGTTCTGGGTGTCCACCCGCCTGTTCTGTGTGTCCATCCATCTGTTCTATGTGACCACCTGCCTGTTCTGTGCGTCCACCCGCCTGTTCTGGGTGTCCACCCACCTGTTCTGTGTGACTACCCGCCTGTTCTGTGTGACCACCTGCCTGTTCTGTGTGTCCACCCGCCTGTTCTATATGACCACCCGCCTGTTTTGGGTGTCCATCCGCCTGTTCTGTGTGTCCACCCGTCTGTTCTGTGTGTCCACCCGCCTGTTCTGTGTGTCCACCTGCCTGTTCTGTATGACCACCCGCCTGTTCTGGGTGTCCACC
>NW_012103954.1:996858-998430 GCF_000951045.1 Mandrillus leucophaeus
TATGTGTGCACATGCTTGTGTGTGCATGTGTGTATATGTGTGCACATGCTCGTGTGTGCATGTGTGTATGTATATGTGTACACATGCATGCATGACTGGATGTGCTTGTCTCTGTGCTGAAGCGGGAGGGATACCCTGTGGACACAGAGTGAGGAGGAACCCCTGAGCGCCACAGCCCTGCTGTGGGGTTCAGCAGAGGAGCAATTTGAGAATTTGGGGAATGTCACATGTTTTCATGCAAAAAGGTGGCTAATACATTGAAGTGAAGGATTCCAGTTTTAAGTGTTGGGCACACACAGTTAAGGGCCCCACAGGCCGCTGTTGGCTTTCCTTGTGGATTTAGCTTCTTGGCCTCAGAGTGATGTCTGGGCTGTAGTGTGTGCAGTCTGGGAGCCGACAGGGTGCACAAGTCCAGGGCGCCATTTGCTGCCACACGTGGGGTGTGGAGCCCACTTGAGGAAGGCGTGTGCCCGAGGCTCCGGGGCTGGGTTGAACCAGTGTCTGCCGGAGAAAATGTCTTCTCTGGATGATTTATGGTCATAATTACTATTAGTAGGTGGCTGATATTTAAAATGAAATTTGCTCTTTCATAATTTTAGAACAAATAACACAAGTAACTTAGCAGTCAAATTAGCATATCGACTGGCTGGGTAAAATATGCATAACATTTGCAGCTCTGGTGATAATGTGAAACGCTGCTGCTGTGTTTGCCTCTCACCATGGAGTGCTGCAGGTTTTCACTGTTGCTTCTCATCAGTCTTCTGGAGTAATGAATCAGGCTGGGCACATGCCAGTAACAGGTGGTTTTCCAAGGTCAGGATCCAAAAGATCATTTGATGCACATCTCGTTCAGATCACATCTAATTGTCAGCCACGATTAAGGCAGAGACAGGAGGAAAAGAGGCTTTCTTCCTGGTGCCTCTCCTAGCAGAGCTCCATCATCTGCCATTTCCACATGACAAACAAGGAGTTAGAACGAGAGCTCTGCCTGCAGGGTCCCTGCGTCTGCCTTCCCCCAAGGTCTCTGTTCCTCCACACTGGAGATGCACCCTAGAATTCTGGGCAGAGTCCTGTACTCCTGCCAGAGCCGGGACCAGAGACGTTCCACGACGTCGGACTAACCTCCAGCCCGTTTCTGGTGTGGTCACTCCTTACTGTTCCCAGCTCCTTCTCTGTGAGCCTCTGTGTGCCTGGGGTGGAGGGACCCTCACCGCTGAGGCTCTTCCCCTGGGAGGCAATGAGGGGAGCCTCGGATGTCAGTGTGTGAGGATCTGAGAGGTCCGCTAACCTTCATGCTGACCTTTTCAAGGTCATTGCTTTTGTGGGGAGTGGTGTCTGCCTCTCCTCCTGCTGTTCCAGTGCCAGGTGTGTGTCTCTCAGAACGTTCCCTGCCACGCTCCTGTTGGCCGTTCACCTCCTCTGCCTGGCTCAGACACCTGTTGAATGAATAATGCAGAGAATGCAGACCCAGTGTGGGGTTAGCTCATGGGTAAATGGGATTAAGAAATGAAATGTTGGCCAGGTGCGGTGGCTCATGCCTGTAATCCCATCACTTTGAGAGACCAAGGCAGG
>NW_012103954.1:999470-1000845 GCF_000951045.1 Mandrillus leucophaeus
TCCACCTGCCTGTTCTGTGTGACCACCCGCCTGTTCTGGGCGTCCACCCGCCTGTTCTGTGTGTCCACCCGCCTGTTCTGTGTGACTGCTGGCAGGCGGTGGTGGTGGGCATGGGCTGGGCAGGCCAGGGCTGCACCTAGGCCACCTCCTGGAAGGAAGCAGACCCCAGCCAGGGGCCACCCTGCGACTGTGGAAGGCTCCCGAAGCTGTTATGAGATGAGGGAAACGACTTCCTCCCGTGAACTCCCAGCATTGGGTCCTGCTAGGCTCTGTCCTGCCTTAGTTCCGGAATGATGTTTAATTTTAAAGCGTCCGCATGTGCTGGTTTAAGGCAACCGATTGCTTCCTCTGTAAGGCTTTTAGGCCAGCTCCCTCATGAGGAAGTAGTGACTGGAAACTTTAACGTGACCCTGTTGGTGAATCTGTCAGTGATTCATAACTTTCTCCGGATTCCTCAGTTTCTTTGTGTACCGATTTGCTCCTGGGCACCTGCCCTGTGTCAGACACACAGAGAGCATGGGAGGAAACGGTACTGAGGGTGGAAAGAGGCATGCGCCCGGCTCCTGAACTCCAGGAGAGGGAGATACACCCTAATCCACAGTCACTGCACAGTGTGGTGAGTCTGGAAACAGACGCCTGGGCAGCGGTGGGGGGAGAGTCTGGGGCTCCTGCGGGGATCTTAGCGGATGAACAGGCGTTTGTCGGTTGGTGAAGCAGGATTGAAGGCACTATGCTTCGCAGGAATGAGTGAAGGACACGGCGTGTTCAGACCACACCCGGCCTTCGCTGGCAGTGAGACTCCTGCGTCATGACCCTGGGGGCCCCCCGGTTCTAGTGTCCTGTCTGCTCACGGCCTTGCCAGAGCCACTGCCTAGCGGGGTGGTGCTTTCTGGACCCATCTGTCTGTGTTTTAAGATGGGCGTGGACATGGAGCCGAATGCCAGCCTTTGCCAGACTGCCCGGCCGCGGTGGATGCGCGGCTTGGGGTCGCCCGGCACCACGGAGCTTTTGGAGCCCCTTCCTGGGTGCGGATCGAGGTGCTGCCTCTGCCCGGCGTCTTCTCCAGGGCCTGGCCCTGCCTCTCTGGCTTTTCCTGCCCATCTTTGTCTCCGCTGCCTCCTTTCCTCTCCCGACACTCTCATGTGTCTCTTGTCTGTGGCCACGGATGCCACGGTTTGCTTCCCACGCAGATGGGCTCTCCGTGGAGCGTGGTACCTCCCTGGAAGCCTCCGCTCCCCGGGGCCCTGCAGCCTCACTTCGGGAGACCCGGTGTGCGCAGTGGGCACCCGGTCCAGGGGAGGCGCTGGGCCCAGGGGAGTCCCCGGCCCCGCTGCTGATCCTGCCGCCCAGGGTCTCCTACGCTCCTATCATGACG
>NW_012103954.1:1001481-1009256 GCF_000951045.1 Mandrillus leucophaeus
GCAAGTTTTTCATCCTTTTTTAAAAAAATTTTTTGAGACAGAGTCTTGCTCTGTCTCCCAGGCTGGAGTGCAGTGGTGCTATGTCTCACTGCAACCTTCGCCTCCGGGGTTCAAGCGATTCTCCTGCCTCAGCCTCCTGAGTAGCTGGGACTACAGGTGTGCGCCGCTGCACCCGGCTAATTTTTTTGTGTTTTTAGAAGAGACAGGGTTTCACCATGTTGGCCTCAGGTGATCCGCCCGCCTCGGCCTCCCAAAGTGCTGGGATTACAGGTGTGAGCCACCACGCCCGGCCAGGGTTTTTGTGCTTTAAGCCACCTATTTTCCTCTCTTATCAGGCGGATAAGAAAACACGTGCAAATGCTGCATTTTCAGGCTGGGCTGAAAGCCCATGAGGAGGGCAGTTACTATGAAATACAGGGAGCAGCGGTCCCGCGGAGTCCCTTCCGTCTGGTGGGTTCAGACAGAGGGCATCTCCAGAGCGGAGGCCGCCCCGTCCTGTCTGATGCTAATGAACTGGGCGCTGTGCGCTCTGAAGGCGCAGGGGAGGCGTAAACTCCAGTATCCTCAGAAAAGCGCTGGGCAGAGCCGCCTTTCTCCAAGTCAGGGGCTGCGTGTGGGCCCGGGACGCGCTGAGCGTGGCCTTCTCTTTCCCCAGCTCCCGGCCCATCTGTCCTCAGACTGTGGGCAGGAGCAGATTTAATCCTAGCCAGGATGGAGGGGCCTGCCCAGAGGCCCCTTGCACCCACTAATCTCTGCACAGACGTGGGTGCCGGCGGGGTGCTGGCCTGGGATGCCACCCTCCTGAGGTATTTCAGGACAGGCCTCACCTGCACTGATGCATCCTGGGGGAGCCGAGGTGGATGCCTCTGAGGGTCCAAAAAGCGAAACCGAGGAGCTCATGCGCCCTGGGGTGGGACCAGTCCTGGGTTCCGGACCGAGCCTCTTGTGTCTGTGCCTAGGCAGCTTCTGGGGTCGGGAGGGGAAGCCACGCTGGAGGCGCCAAGAGGAGAGCAGGTCCTTGGCCACTGCAGCTTCTGCTGTTGTCTCTTGTTTGGGGAGATTCCTGTGCCGAGTGTGACAAGTGGGCACTGGCAGCTGTGGGGTGCAGTGTGGGTGGCGGGTGAGGTTCTGGCCCAGCCCAAGACCCCCGGGGCTCCCTGGCATCTACTCCATGCAGCTTTAATTTGGAGGCAGCCTTAAGAAAAATAGGGATATTGAAAAGCCTACGTCGTCTGCCTAGACTCAACAGCGTTTGATGATAATGGAAGCAGGTGTGTGTGTTTAATTTAATTGGAGCTGTAAGTAGCTCCAGCAGAATAAAAGCCGAGGCTGTTTCCCCAGCTCCTTGACAAAGGCCAGCCTGGGTGTCTGGCTGTGATCATTCTCAGACGTTTTTCTCCCCAACCTTGACTTGCCTCCCGGACATGGAGTCGTCTCAACATCATATCCAGATAATGACTGTGGATTCTTTGGAAGAGAAAAGCAATTTAAATGTAAATACCCATATTCAGGCCTTGATTTATAGAAACAGATGATATTTGATTTTTTTTTTATGATGCAGTGGAGGTCTAGGAAACAGCGAAGCCAGAGGCGCCCAATCTTAGAAAACTGCTTTGCGAGGCTGACGGGAGCGATGGGAGAAGTGGTTCCTGCGCTGCTGGCTCAGATTTATGGTTGCCATGGTGACTGGTTTAGCCTGAGGCTGGTGGGCCAGGGGTGCAGCAGCCCAGGGTGCGGTGGGGGGTGGCTCCAAGTACAGAACATTCTGTCACCAGCCGCAGGGTCTCTTTCTCTGGCTCCCTCTCTCTCTTTCCCCCTCTCTTTCCTTAAGGTACGTGCAGGAATATATAATCTTATCAAGCTTGGATATGTTTTTTAAAAGCCCAACAGACCTTGTTAATAGAAAGAAAGTCAAAAGATAAACATACTGCCTCACACCCATTAGGGTGGCTAGTTTTTAAAAAACCCTGAAAATCGGTGTTGGTGAGAATGTGGAGAAATTGAACACTTGTGCGCTGCTGATGGGAATGTAAAATGGCGTTGTTGCTGAGGGAAACACTATGGTGGTTTCCTAAAAAATTAAAAATAGAGTTTGTAATTTGCCTCAGCAACCCCACTTCTGGGTACGTACCCCATAACACGGGAAGCAGAGACTTGAAGAGCTGTTTGCACACTCACGTTCATAGCAGTTAATGCGCAACAGCCAGAGGCGAAAGCAGCCCAGTGTCCGCTCACGGGCAGATGGACAAGTGGAACGTCCATCCACGTGATGGAATAGTACGCAGCCCCGAAGAGGAAGGGAGCGCTGACCTGCTGCAACATGCGTGGACCTTGAGGCTGTTACGAGGAGTGAAATAAGCCAGTCACAAAAGGACAAATAATGATTCCACGCATGTGACGTACTAAAGACAGTCAAGTTCATAGAGACAGAAGGTAGAGTGAGGGGACCAGGGGCTGGGGGACGGTTGGGGTATCAGTGTGTAATTGGTGGAGTTTCAGTTTGGGACGATGGAAAAGTTCTGGGAATAGATGATTGTGATGACTGATCAAAAGTGTGAATGTAGTTAACACCACCGAACTGTACACTTAAAAATGGCTAAGATGGTACATTTTAATGTGACATCTATTTTACCACAATATGCAATTGAAACTATGAAATTGCAGCCTCCGCATGTGCGTGTTTAATGTAATCGAGTGCTTCAGCTGTGAGGGTTTTAGGCCAGCTCCCTCAGGAGGAAGTGGTGATTAGAAACTTTAAAGCGACCCTGGGGGTCAATTCCTTGGTAATTCATAACTCTGGAGTAACTTTGATTACTATAGAAAAGATTGTAAGTGTTCTGGAAGTGAAAACTTAAGATAAAACAATCACGTAATCCTGGAACAGCTTGTAGAAAAGAGAGTTTAGATGCTGTTACATGGGCATCCTAAATATGAGGAAAACAGGTTTCAAATAATTTTTAAAGTGGATCTGATTTCATGGTTGATAACTTTAAATGGGACACATCCAAAAACAGGTGGTATGTCCTAAAAATTCTAAAGCTATAATAACTACTCCACGATAGAAAAATGGAAAACAAATCTATAAAGATTAAAATAGATCACACTTATGTCAGGAAGCGAGCTGGTTGCTTTCACGCCCTGCTGGTGGGAGCATGGCCTGGCATGATCGTGATGGACGCTGACTGGCCAGCGCGTTCACGCCACGTAAGTGAGGTAGCCCGTGACTCAGCAATCCGATTCGTGAGAATATGCCCTAAGAAAATAATCCATTACGCAAAATACTAAAGAAAACTTGAAGCACAAAGTTGTTCTTTGCAGTGGTGTTGATATTAATTTTAAAACAGTAGACAAATCGTTAATATTAAACAAATGAGAATGCTTCTTTAAAGCCATGTTATGGTCACATGATTCAAATGTTAAGCAGACATTAAAAGGGAAGTGTTCAAAAAGTTGTTAATAACATCAGAAAGTGCAGGTGGTAGAAAGTAAATGAAAAACTCAGGATCCAAAACTGAACGTCTAATACGATGACAGCTATGCGAAAATATGGATAGCAGAAAAAGCTAAAAGAAATATACGAAACTGTGAATAGTGGCTCTCTCTGGGTAGCGACTTTTATTTTCTTCATATTTCTCTGGTTTTCCAATTTTTCATGCCAGCGTGTTCCTGCTAAAAGAAGAGAGGTGGGAAGGAGGCACATGAACGAACCACCACTCCCTTTTAGCTCAGATCCCTGGAAACAGCCACCCAGAAAGGAGGAGAGGCCTGTGCAGGGGGGCGCGCAGAGGGGTGGCTGAGCAGGGGGGACGCAGAGGGGTGGCTGAGCAGGGGGGCGGAGAGGGGTGGCTGAACGGGAGGGGTGCAGAGGGGTGGCTGAGCTTCTAAGAGTGCGTCACGACCACACCACAGCGCTGGAGCCCAGGGGCAGAAACCCCGGACGTCCAGGAGGGCAAGAGGAGAAAGTTGTGCTCCCTGCTTGGAGGGAGGTGAAAGAATGGTGACAGGTAGGGGAGGGATGGCTCAGCTACACACCTGTCGGCTTCGTGTCTTGTGGCTCAAGGCTGAGTTATGCTGTGACGACCCACAAGCCCTGCGCTCGGTGGCCCAGGTGCCATGGGCCTGCGGGCCGTTGCAGGGTGTCTGCCTTCCCTCCGCAGGTGCCCTCCCGGGACGCTGCCAGCCAGGGCCACAGCAACAGCTGCTGGGAGGGGGTACCCTCGCGCTTGTGGCTCACTCTGCCGGCCACGCTGATGGTGGGGAGGCTCCTCCTGCAGCTGACTCCCCGTGGCGGGATCACAGCCACAGCCTTCATGTCTGCAACGGCAGCATATTCGATTCCAAGCCCTTTCTCCGCTGAAGAGGGCAGAAAACCACCAGGAACCGAGGACGTCTGCGGTGCTGGACTGTTGTTCGGCCGTGGAAAGGAAGGAAGGAAGGAAGCACCTGCACACTGACGCGAAGGAACTTGGGAAACTCTGTGTTCAGTGGAAGAAGCCGAGTCACAAAAATCACAGGGGCATGATTTCATTTATACAAAATGTCCAGGTGGCCAGGGGTGGAGGCTCACGCCTGTAATCCCAGCACTTTAGGAGGCCGAGGCAGGTGGATCACTTGAGGTCAGGAGTTCAAGACCAGCCTGGCCAACGTGGTGAAACCCCGTCTCTACTACAAATACAAAAATTAGCTGGGCGTGGTGGTAGGCATCTGTATTTCCAGCTATTCGGGAGGCTGAGGCAGGAGAATCGCTTGAACCCAGGAGGTGGAGGTTACAGTGAGCCGAGTTCGCACCATTGCACTCCAGTCTGAGCAGCAGAGTGAGACTCTGTCTCTAAATAAATAAATAAATAGGTAAATAAATAAGTAAGTCTAGGAGAGGTAAGTTGGTAGAGACAGAAAGTAGGTTGTGGCCGTGTAGGGCTGGGGAAAGTGTTGGGGGCATGGGAAGTGATGGCGGAGGGGCAGGTTCCCTTTGGTGGTACTGAGAGGCTCTGAGGTGGACGGTGAGGTGGTCATGGAACTCTGAACATTCAGCAAACCATTGACTCCTTAAGACAAGGACTTGTTCTGTTGCTGAGGTTGGCGTGCAATGGTGCAATCCTAGCCTACTGGAGCCTTGAACTCCTAGTCTCAAGTCATCCTCTTACCTCAGCCTCCCTAGTAGCTGGCACTACAAGCACACACCATCATGCCTGGCTATTTTAAAATTTTTTTGCAGAGATGGAGTCTCCCTATGTTTCACAGGCTAGTCTTGAACTCATGACCTCAAGTGGTCCTCCCACCTTGGCCTCCCGAAGTGCTGAGATTACAGGCATGAGCCACTGTGCCCAGCCAACTCCTATACTTTAAAAGGCTGAATTATATGGTATATGAATTATGTTTCAATAAAGCTGTTTTTAAAAAGAAGAAAAGAGAACTGAGGATACAGTTAGGCAAGGAGGTAAGCATAGTGGAGGATATAGCCAGAGAATTGCTTTTCCTTAATAAGGGGTTACTTCCCTGACCCCAGACAGATGAGCTTCCTCCCAGGACGTTCAACCCGACACAGAACAAGATGGTTGAAAATGCTGGCTCCACCATCTGGGCACAAAGCAGAACAATAAACCCGTCTCTCTCAGATTTGGGAGTTTTTCTAGCAAACAATCACCTCCCAGTGCAACTTAGGCACTGAAAGCACTAGGGTTGTCCCCTAAGTGGAAGACTTTAGAATATTCAAATCCAGAATGTCTCCCTAATTCTTCGAAGCCATGCGATTAACCCTATTTGGATTTTCGGCCACAGCAAGCAGTGAGGGCCATCTGTGGGAAATTATTGATGGAGTGAGTGGACACAAGATAAAAGAATCATCCTTTCATGGCATCCTTTCACCCCCATAACCCTCAAATAAAAAGTTTATATACCACAGTGGGGAAAAAGTAATTTCTCACCCCTCTCTGGGTTCATGGCTGAGACTTGTAACAAAAGACAGATTAATAAGAGAAAACCCTACCCACTTATTGAATGTTGTTTTTATATGTCACATGAGAGCCTTCAGAAATGAAGGCCCAGGAAACAGGAAAGGCTGTTTTTATGGACAGTTGTGTCGAAGTGTGATCGGAGGGCAAATGGCGTGCTCTGATGTCATAGGCTGAAGGGCTCATGTCATAGGCTGGAGGGCAAATGGCGTGCTCTGATGTCATAGGCTGAAGGGCTCAGCAAGGCCTGTCCAGAGTCTTCTAGCTGCTTCTGCTGGAGATAAGGACATTCCCCTCTGGGCATAGGGAGGCCCCTCTGTCATGAGGGGCTTATGACCTGCCTACGAGGAGAAGGGGCCGGGGGAATTCTGGTTTCTGTGGTCTGCTTCTGCCGTTTTCTCGAGGGCCACCCTGCCATATTTTGAGGTAGCGTGTCCCGAATCCAGTCTATATAAATTTTGCATATCAGTTCCCAAAAGTGTGCTTCAGAAACTACCCAGGAAAAGCTAGTGAATGGGCTCATTTGTGAATATCAAAAAACCACTGATTGAGCATCTACAGGCAGACCCTGGAGATACAGTTGGTTCAATTCTGGGCCACTGCAATAAAGCAAATATGACAATAAAGTGAGTCACACAGATTTTCTAGTTTTCCAGTGCATATAAAAGTTACATTTCATTAGACTGTGTTCTATTCAGTGTGTAATAGCATGATGTCTAAAAAGCAATGTACAGGCCTTCATTAAAAATGTCATTGCCAACAATACGAATGATCACCTGAGCTTTCGGTAAGTTGTAATCTTCCTGCGGGTGGAAGGTCTTGCCGCAGTGTTGATGGCTGCTGATTGATCAGGGCCGTGGGTGCTTGAAGGTTGGGGCGGCTGTGGTAATTTCTTAAAATAAGACAAATAAAGTTGACTGCATCAGTTGACTCTTCCTTCATGAAAGATTTCTTTGTAGCATGCAATGCTGTTTGGTAGCATTTTACCTTTCCATAGTAGAACTTTTTTCAAAATTAGAGTCAATCCTTTCAAACCCTGCCACTGTCTTATCAAATAAGTTGATGTGATATTCTGAATCCTGTGTTGTGGTTTTCACAATGCTCACAACCTCTTCACCAGGAGGAGATTCCATCTCCAGAAACCACTTTCTTTGCTCATCCCTAAGAAGCAGCTCCTCACCTGTTAAAGTTTTCTCATGAGATTGTGGCAATTTGGTCACATCTTCAGGCAGCTCTGCTAATTCTAGTTCCCTTGCTGTTCCCACCACATCTGCAGTTCCTTCCTCTGCTGAAGTCCTGAATCCCTCAAAGTCATGAATGAGGGTTGGAATCAGCCTCTTCCAAACTCCTGTGAATGTTGCTATTTTGACCTTCCTCCATGAATCACAAGTGTTCTCAATGGCATCTAGAATGGTGAGTTTTTTCCAGGAGGTTTTCAATTTACTTTACCCAGATCAATCAGAGGAATCACTATCTATGGCAGCTATCATCTTACAAAGTGTGTTTCTAAAATATAAGTCTTGGCTGGGTGCGGTGGCTCATGTCTGTAATCTCAGCAATTTGAGAGGCCGAGGCAGGTGGATCACAAGGTCAGGAGTTCAAGACCAGCCCGGCCAACATGGTGAAACCCCGTCTCTACTAAAAATACAAAAATTAGCCAAGCGTGGTGGCATATGCCTGTAATCCCAGCTATGTGGGAGGCTGAGGCAAGGAATTGCTTGAACCCGAGAGGTGGAGGTTGTGAGCTGAGATTGCACCACTGCACCAGCTTGGGTGATAGAGTGAGACTCCATCCCCCCCAAAAAATAATATATATATATAAAA
>NW_012103954.1:1009671-1030485 GCF_000951045.1 Mandrillus leucophaeus
TCTTAAGGGCCCTGGGATGAGCAAGCGTTGGCCTGGGCTCAAAGGCCTTGGCTGCATTAGCTCCTCACAGGAGAGCCAGCCTGTCCTTTGAAGCTCTGAAGTCAGGCACTGTCTTCTCTCTAGCTGTGGAAGTCCTAGATGGCATCTTCGTCAACGTAAGGCTGTTTCATCTACATTGAAAATGTGTTGTTAGAGTAGCCACCTTCATCACTGATCTCAGCGCGATCTGGAGAGCTTGCTGCAGTTTCTCCGTCAGCATTTGCTGCTGCACCTTACACTGTTATGTTATGGAGACGACTCCTTTCCTTAAACCTCGTGAACCAGCCCCTGTGAGCTTCGGAGTTTTCTTCCGCAGCTTCCTCACTTCTCTCAGCCTTCATGACATTGAAGAGTGAGGGCCTTGCTCCGGACGAGGCTCTGGCTTAAGGGAATATTGTGGCTGGCTGGCTCTATCCAGACCACTCAGACTTTCTCCGTATGAGCAGTAAGGCTGTTTCACTTTCTCATTTTCTGGAGTAGCGCTTTTAATTTGCTCCAAGAACTTTTCCTTTGCATTCACAATGTGGCTGTTTTACACGAGAGGCCTCGTTTTTGGCCGATTCTTGGCTTTCGGCCTGGCTTCCTCACTAAGTTTAATCTTTTCTAGCTTCTGATTTAACGTGAGAGAGGTGTGGCTCTTTCTTTCACGTGAACACTTGGAGGCCGCTATAGGGTTGCTAATTAGCCTAATTTCAATATTGTGTCTCAGGGAATAGGGAGGCTGGAGGAGAGGGAGAGAGATGGGAGAATGTGGAGGAGAGGGAGAGAGATGGAGAATGGCTGGTCAGTCACGCAGTCAGAACACACACCTTTTATCAGTTATGCTCACTGTCTTCTATGGGCACGGTTCATGGTGCCCAAAAACAATGACAATAACGCCAGAGTACGGATCACAGCTCAGGGATCCAGCACTGTGGAAATTACCAAAACATAGCACAGAGACAGGCGATGAGCCTGTGCTGCTGGGAAAATGGCGCCGACGAACTCCTCCACTGGGTTGCCACAGGCTTCAGGGTGAGACGCAACCCCCACAACGTGGAGCGAAGCTGGAACGTGCTCCTAGGAAGGTCTTGCTCCTCAGACTCTTTATTTAGGTTTGATCAAGCAGTGAACTCAATTTGTGCTGCAGAAACAGTTACCAGACCCTACCTTCTTGGAATCTAGAATCCCAGTTGGGAAATTGTTGCCAATTTGTGCTGCAGAAACAGTTGCCAGACCCTACCTTCTTGGAATCTAGAATCCCAATTGGGAAATTGTTGCCAAGTAGAGAACCAGCAGGTCAGTCATTGCACGGTGCTGCTGTCATTACCCAAACAGAAACAGCAGTCGGTCTCCAGAGCCGGAGTCCCCGCCCCCACAGCAGTGAGGACGACGACCACTGCGCCACGGAGCTGGCTTGCGCCTGCCATCCCGTGGTACCCTGTGAGGTCTCTGAGAATTAGCCTTCGGGCGCTGGAGGGTCGGGGAATGCAAGGCTCATTCTGCCCACCCCCACAGGCAGCAGCCAGGACCTGGCCTCTCCGCCGTGTGGCCTCAGCATTTCCAGGCTCTCTGAGTGGTTTGTGATTCACAGAGCGTAGATCTCTCAGTTGCTACCTCATCTGTTTTTCAAATCCACTGTGCTTTTCCGCAGCCTCCCAGGTGTCAAAAGTTATCTTATTTTTTTTCCAGTTCCATAAAACAGAACAGCTCTGAATATCAGAGTTGCTGCCATACTCTGGGTGTCCCCCAGATCACAGCAGGAGCTGGCAGACCCAGCCTGCGATTGCTAACCATGAAAATGAAGAGGAAAAAAAGTTCTGAGCTCATCCAATGGAAGCGTTCACTCGATCTGCTTCCTTCAGACCTCAAGAAGGCTTTAGTCAGGAAAGAAGAGCAGAGGAGAGGGGGAGGGAGGCTGTCGGCAAGTGGGTCACCCTTCGGGAGCTCCAGTCCTCTTTGCAACAACATCCAGGCTGTTTTGAGTGCTCACAGAAAGTCCAGGCTGAGGACCTCCTGTGCCTCGCCGCCCCACTCACGTTGACTAACATGAGCCCCACTCACAGCCTTAGGGTGAGGAAACTGGAATTCAGAAGAGTTCGGTGACTTGCTCTAGGCCACAGCCCTCAGGCAGCCACTTTGCACCAGTCTGTCTGCATCTCTGGCCTCTGTTCTTTACCTCTTCTGCCCCCGAAACACTCACTCGAGGGTCCTGTTCTGTGGTTGTCCACAGCTGAGAAACACGGGAGCCGCTGCCCCCAACAACATGGGTATTGTTAGATGTGTGTTTCCCCAGTGACTGTCGCGGTGACACGTGTTATGTCCTGTGGGGCCTCTTTCACCTCCCTTCTGTTTCCCCAGTGACTGTCGCGGTGACACGTGTTATCATGTCCCGTGCAGCCTCTTTCACCTCCGCTTCTGTAAGTTACTGCTCCCATCTTTGCCCCCTTCCCACTGAGTTTTGTCTTTTTCTTGGACTGTGTAGGAGCTCCTTGTCATTGAGAACAGGAATACGTCTGCCATACAAGTTGCTAATTAAAGAGTCACTGAATTACATCTCTGTATGGCATGTACACAAGTCAGAGTCCGCTTTTATAAGTTGTGTATCTTGTCTGCCCCCTACAGTCATCCTGATGTGAAACCTTCAATGGCTCCCACTTTCCCACAGAATCAAGTCAAAACTGAAGGGCAGCCTTGGGGTGTGTGGTCCTTCTCCATGTGGGTCCAGCTCAGGGACGCATTGAAAGCAGCTTCCTTATCAGGTTAATTTCAGCATTATTCCCACTCCACTTTCTGGCCCATGCCCTTGTCACGGCTCCACATCCCACCCGTTCTTCGAGAGGCAGAGCGGGCCTCTGCCTCCTCATTCGTATGGACATGCTGAGCCTTCCTTTCCTGCTCTTCCCCAGTGACGCCCATTGCTCGCCCTACGCTCAGCACCAAATGCCAGGAGAATGATCAAGGCCTTGTGCTTTCACGCCCCTTCCAGTTTGCAGTTTCCTGAGTGTCTGTACGGTGCTCCTTTCCCTCCTCTAGCCATCCACTGCAGTGCACCTGCAGGAGTCCTGCTTGATTTCTGGACAGTTTGGGTCCTGGAGTCTAGACGTAGCAGTCATGGGCTGAGCCTTCTTGATTCAAGCAGCACCCGGGGCTGTGGCTCCCGTGCCGTGTGATGACCCACTCGGCCCACTCTCTTTGCCACCGTGCCTGCCCCATGCTCCATGGTGACTCTCCAGCAGCCTGGCCTGCCTACCACCCCTTGCTCTTCCCACTCGGTTTCCTGCCCCACAGGCTCTCAGTCCTGCCCCTGCCCTGCTGACCAGCACTGTCGGTCCTGCCCCTGCCCCGCTGACCAGCGCTGTCTCCCCTTCTCTGTCTTCAGGTGCCTCCCTCTTTTCTGGCCAAGGGTGGATGTGTGGGGACAGAGGTGGGGACACCCCCTGAGCTCCCTGCCTGTCGGGGCAGCCATGGGGACTGAAAAGAGCAGCCTGGCTGAGGCTGGGCTGAGCTTTCAGTTGCTTTTTCCAGAAAGGCCCTTCTGCAGCCCGCAGGGGGCCTACCCCATCCCAGGCCACTACCCCATCCCAGGCCAGGCCGAAAACATGGGGTGAGGGTGGGTGATGCTGCCTTGGAAATAGGCAGATTTCTTGAACTTACAGGAAGTGTACACTATTGGGGTGTCAAAGAGCTTTATATTTTGCTTTAATAGAAAATTCAGCACATTCTTTAAAATCAAATTCTCAGTTGCCTCTACTCTTGAGCCCACTTCGGTATTATTTTAATAGTGGACAACGGCAGCAAAGTCTGATTTTATGAAAAGGGAAGATGTTGGCCATTACAGCATTACCCATTTTTCTCTTTCAGGTGTGTCAATTAAAATCAATTAAAAAATGAATTATACATATATGGATATATTCAAAATGAACAGTTTGGAACTATCTAAAATAAAAAGTAGAAATTCCTTTCGTGTCCCTTCACCAAATCTCACTCTGACTTAGAGGTAATAGACATTTTCCATTTGCTGTATGCCCTGTTTTTTGTGCGTGTTAAAATATGTCAGGCAGGACTGCATGATATGTGTTTAATGAAGAAAATCTAGCAGCCAGGGCACTGAAATGGTCTAACCATCTTTGCATTATTGGTTAGCAATGAACGGGACCATCTAAGTTGTTCCAGCCACCTTGTGAGCAGGGCCCCGCCCCTTCGTCCTCTCAGAGGGGCTGAGGCAACAGGAAGACCCACAGCTGTGACACACGAAACTGCATCACTCCGTGTGACTGGCAGTCTCATTCCACTCCCAAATTCCAATTAAACCTAAAAGGGGATGGAAGCAAACGACTGAATTGAACTGTGTGAAGCTCAGCTTTATCTGGTGTATTAACGGAAAAAGTAACGTGATATTGAGACTTCAGATTAGTGACTTGAGGTAAGTTAAAATCAGTTCAGCTCAGTCTGGGTCTCACACACACATGAGCTCAAATGTGCGTGTGTGACCCCAGCCTATGGCTCTGAAGATACCATTCGCTCCTCAAACTTTCCAGGCGCTTCTCTCATCAGAAGTTTGCTGGGAGGAAGGAGAAGCGGGAGGAACAGAACCAGATTGACATTCTCGCATCTCCTCTTCTTTGGCGTATTTATAGCATCCCGGCTGAGGATGCCCTCGTTTTAGAGGAACACGTTTTACATTTTTTTCCAGCCTCCAGGCTGCCTGGCAGCCTCAGGCGGAGAAGCAGATTGACTCGGTGTCAGGGTCACACTCACAGGCCCCTTGGCGGCACAGACAGGGTGATGGTGCCTGCTGGGGCCCCTCTCTCCTCTCCCTCCCAAGCGGCGTCTGTGCTGTGAATTTTCACGGAGACTCGGGCTGATCCTTCGTGCGTCCTTTGCTGGCAGTTGTTGGTGACTTACAGTCATTCACGTGCTGGCGATGGACGGCCCTGCTGTCTTGTGTTGGGACAGCTGTGCGCATCGGCGTCATTGATATGATTCGAATTCGATGCTATCTGGTGTGGCTTTGTAACTAAAATCATAAATACTGGAGAAATGATGTGTCTTGTTCTAAATTAACAGTGGGGCCGGGTGCAGTGGCTCATGCCTGTAGTTCCAGCACTTTGGGAGGCCAAGGCAGGCGAATTGCTTGAGCTCAGGAGTTCAAGACCAGCCTGGGCAACATGACGAAACCCCTTCTCTCCAAAAAGTACAAAAGTTAGCCAGGTGTGGTGGCAAGTGCCTGCGGTCTCAGTTACTCTGGAAGCTGAGGTGGGAGGACCACTTGAGCCCAGGAAGAGGAGGTTGCAGTGATTAAGCCATTGAACTCCAGCCTGGGTAACAGAATCAGACTCTGTCTCAAAAACAAACAAAGCAACAAACAGCGGGAGGAATACAAATCATAGTAAGTATGAGATGCAGGTTTCAGAGCCCAGATGTGCAGCCCTGGATTTTGAGGTCTTCCCTCAAGTCAGGACTTTAAGGAGAGAACTCTGGGTTTTGTATTTCTGCACAGTGAGGTTCTAATATCTGACTCCCAAACTTCTTCCCCATGAGACTGCCTTAATGATGCTTATGTAGACTGAACTGGAATTCCCACTAAGAGAATGAATTACCCGTTAACCAAGACGGTCTCCAGGTGTGTGTGTGTGCCTTGGCTTGGAATTCCAATTTCACATTAGTTAGAATAGCTACTTTACCCCACAGGCCTGAGAGGAGAGGTAGGATTCAAGGAAGCTGGAGAGTGAGCCCAGCAGCGGCACATCCTAAAAACCCTGAGAAGGTGTTGGAGTGCCCGGCTGGGGCGGGGGTGTCAGCTGGGGGTGGAGGCAGGCGTATCCTCCCGAGGAGGTGTTGGATTGCCCGGCTGGGGCGGGGGTGTCAGCTGGGAGTGGAGGCAGGCGTGCCCTCCCGAGGAGGTGTTGGAGTGCCCGGCTGGGGCAGGGGTGTCAGCTGGGGGTGGAGGCAGGCGTATCCTCCCGAGGAGGTGTTGGATTGCCCGGCTGGGGCGGGGGTGTCAGCTGGGGGTGGCGGCAGGCGTGCCCTCCCGAGAAGGTGTTGGAGTGCCCGGCTGGGGCGGGGGTGTCAGCTGGGGGTGGAGGCAGGCGTATCCTCCCGAGAAGGTGTTGGAGTGCCCGGCTGGGGCGGGGGTGTCAGCTGGGGGTGGAGGCAGGCGTGCCCTCCCGAGGGCGTTTTCCTGGGGGTTCCTCTGCTGAGTGGGCCCGTCCTTGGTGATTGTCCCTGGTGCACGACAGGCTTGTTAAGCAGGGGCGAAGCGTGCACAAGGTCACATTTCTCCAGCATCCTCATCTTCATGGTCTCACTGGGAGAGTGGCCGGGGATGCCTGAATCAAGGGAACTAAAACAGGTGCTGAAGCTCTTCCCACCCACAGGAGGAAGAGCACCGTCTGGCTCCAGGCAGGGGAAGCCGGGAGTCCTGGGGCCCTTCGGGGCCCCCCCAGAACTGTGCTCTTTGGTGGCACCCACAGGCTGCTCCTCTGGGACCTTGTTGCTTATCGGGTCCCGAACCCTCCCGCCTGCCACTGTGGCGTCAGGGAAACTCATTTCTCCCAAGCGCCCCCAGCTCTTCTGCATGAGAAGCTGGAGACTGTGCTGCAGTTGGGGTTCTTACGACCCCCTTCCTCCCTCGCCAGCGTCTGCCCTGGAGCTGAACAAGGACCACCAGGCTCCTCAGGTCCTGTCTCCGTGGGGCACCGGGAGGTACAAATGCCAGTTTGCATCATTGCCCTGTGTTCAGCTCTCCAGGATGCCCATGTTTGTAGAATGCGGTGTGCACGGTCCCACGGGGCGTCCTGTGGCGTCACCCGGCCTCTCTCCGTGACTTCTCTCCCGCTAAACAGTGAGTGCTTCCCCGGAGCCAGGGGACAGCCCCACTCCCGACTCCCTCTGTGGTCAGACAGGACCCGCCTCGTAGCCGACCTTGGGAAGGGGGCCCCTCTCGGAGGAGGGGTGCCCACGTTCTGCTGGGCGGTTGACTCCAGTGGAGGTGGCCCCTATTTGGGGTGGGCACCTGGGCAAGCTCCGTGCCACCTGCCAGCATTTACTAAGTTGCTCCTGAAAGACCATTTTCCCCTTTATCTCTAGATGCTGGATTGACTTTCCCGTTTATCAAATTAACTTTCTAAAGCCTTAAATTTCAGAGATTTGAGAGGATAAGGAATGGTTTAGTAGATGAAACTTATTTGCATATTTCCAGTGGCATGTCCAAAAACTAAATGGGGTTGAGCATTTCTCAGGGAAAAGTTAACTCGGAGTGCCAGTTACAGGCAGTGTTTTCCAGAGGTCCCGGGGTCCAAGGCCTTCCTGTGGCTGAATCTGCTGGTTTAATCCGCTTTTTGATGAAGGAGCAAGTTCCGAACGTGGAGTCCTATAGAGTTCGCTGTGCCTCTTGCGTTGGCCTGGCTTTGCTGTGGCTGATGACCAGCTGTGAGGGGACATGGTGGGTCTGCACAGTGGGGACTGGGCCAGTGCTACTCCCGCCCAGCGCCAGGGCTGACCTCATTTGCTTATACCCTGCTTTTGCTTTTGGTGTCGTAAGCGCGAGATCTTGATGTCTACCTAGGAATGTCACTGACTTAGGAGAAAGGGATTTTTTTCTTTTACCATATGAAGGGGCGTCATGGGCCTGGGTGAAAGAAATTAAGTAAATTAGAAATCAGCCCCAAGGAATGTTAATATCTGAGATTTATACTGGAGTAGTTTTTGCTTCACAGTTTATTTTCTTTTAAATACTTAAAACATTTGGTTTTTAAGCTATTTGTAGCCAACCTTTTTTTTTTTTTTTTAATTAATGTTTAAAACATTCCCCCCCCCGCCCAATCTATCATGGTCGACTGTTAGACGGTTGGCTGTGCTGTTTTCAAGGCTGAGGTCAAGTTTGAATGAGCTTGTTTCAGATCACTGTAGATTTTCTGAGGCTGACAGTGTCCTTGGGACCCCATGTTTGGGGATGTGTTTTGCAGTTTACGAAGCTGAGGCTGACAGTGTCCTTGGGACCCATGTTTGGGGATGTGTTTTGCAGTTTACGAAGCGAGGCTGACAGTGTCGTTGGGACCCATGTTTGGGGAATGTGTTTTTGCAGTTTACGAAGCTGAGGCTGACAGTGTCGTTGGGACCCGTGTTTGGGGATGCGTTTTGCGGTTTACGAAGCTGAGGCTGACAGTGTCGTTGGGACCCATGTTTGGGGAATGTGTTTTGCAGTTTACGAAGCACCCACTGCTCAGAGAGCCGGGAAACCTTTTCCTTCTCTTTCCTGGAGTCTAGTTGCCGTGGAGATTGTCACTAAATTATGGACGCGGGAGAGGCGAGCCGCACTCCGAGGTCTCTGACACGCGGCTCCTCAGTCAGGGTGTGCAGACACAGCAGGGGCTGCGCAGTGGGTGCGGCTGGCCGTCCCCGCTGTCCTGGGCGTGGATGCAGCCTCCCCGAAGCAGCTCATTAGAGGGGTTTATTCAGAGAGTGGAGTGCGCTTGTGGCAGGAGGAGCTTTACGGGTTTTAACATATGTTTACAGCTCCTCTTTCTCCTTACCAGGACTCTGAGTTGCTGCAGTGTTGAGAGAAATCTGCCAAATCCTGATTTAATTTTGGTTCGTTTGCTAACAGGATTGGAGGAGATAGGAAATTGATCTTGGGGACGAGGAGTTTGGATGGATAATGTCTATGTGTGGTCATACCATTTTGGAAAACACAAAACCTTTTATTATTAAAGCAAAAATATCAAACCAAATGTGGATTCTAAAGATTATGCATACAACAAACATATTTTTTGGTGTGTGGGTAACCCATAACTAATTTCAGGCCTAATCTCAGTGGCTCAGCAGTGCAGTATGGGCAAATGCGTAAGCACTAGTATTTGCAGCCTTTGGGACCTGATTTGCGGCCGGGTTCTCTAGTGTAAGGCCCCCCCGCCGCTGCCGACGCCACCGCTGCCTCCCAGTTACCGACGCCGTGTCACTGAAGGTGGAGTTGGGAGGAAATGTGGACGGCCAGCTCTCGGGCCCTTGCATGCAACTGCCTTGGTATTTCAGAGGTGCCGTCTAATCATTCTTGGGACATCGATCTGCTCTCTCTTTTGAGGCAGTTTCCATAGTGGTGGGGTCTGCGTTAATAGTGGATTGAAGGGTGAGTGATTTCCCTCTAACTGATGGGGGTGTTCATGGCCTGAGTCTGTGTGCAAAGCTTAGCCTGGGGCTGCTTTGGAACCTACTCTCTCTATTCCAGGCCTGGGTGCTTTGAGATATTCTTGAGCTGGAATAACACCCAGCACCTGCTCTTGTGACTGAAATGGAATAAAGTAATAATAGTGTACTTGCATGGGGGTTTATGCCTTTCTGAGTGTTTTATGTGTGTTACCTTGTTAGATTTCTGCACCGTCACTGAGCAATAACAGGGCATATATTTTTGTTCTCATTTAACAGATGACAAACTTGGTCCCTTAGTGTTAAATGTGGGTGACACGCAGGCAGAATCTGATCTGGAACCACACTGATCGGGCATCTTCCCATCCTTCCTCCAATCAGCTCACCCTTCAGCTTCTCAAAGGCCCACGGAATTTATGGTGGTTCATCATTATTTGTCTTTAAGATACAGGTTCTCGGTTTGCTACTGGGACCCGCAGTGACCTTGATTTGTCTCTTGTGAACTCTCTATGATGCTGGCAAAAGAGAGGAAATGGTCACGTATTGGTCAGATGAATATTGCAGGAAAGAATAATTGCATTACGTGAAATGCCTGCGGGAACTGTGGCGGGGCCGGAAGCATGATTGGAGCCAGCTGGGCCACCTTTCCTGGCTGTCCCATGTCTTCTCTTTGCCCTGGCAGTGGACTCAGCAGACAGGACGGGCAGCAGACACGCACCCAGCCTGACAGGAGCCCTGGGGCCGGGGCACCCACCAATTGGCAGAGTCTTCTTGGTTGCTTTTCAATTCGGAAATCAGAGAAATGATTTGTAGAGAGTTTTCCCTTTCTTTATTCATTTAGCTTGAAGTCAATTTTGTTAGTAAGGTGTTTTTTTTTTTTTTTTTTTTTTTTTTTTTTGAGACAGAGTCTCGCTCTGTTCCCCAGGCTGGAGTGCAGTGGTGCAATCTCGGCTCGCCACGATTTCTGACTCCCTGGTTCAAGTGATTCTCTTGCCTCAGCCTCCCTAGTAGCTGAGATTACAGGCACCTGCCACCACATCCAGCTAATATTTGTATTTTTAGTAGAGACAGGTTTCACCATGTTGGCCAGGATGGTCTCAATCTCCTGACTTTGTGATCTACCCACCTTGGCCTCCCAAAGTGCTGGGATTACAGGTGTGAGCCACTGTGCCCAGCCATTAGTAAGGTTTTAAACTTGTCCTCAGAATTAGAAGAAATCCCAGAGACTGGAGACTCAGCAGTGCTGTGTGTGGGTTAGGCCCTGCTGAAGATCCTTTGGTAAGTCCGGTGGGCGTGCTCCATAGGAGGGGGAGGCGAGAGGGGAGCTGGCTCGGGAGAGGCTGGCTTTGCCTCCACAGAAGAGCCCCACCCTCTCGTGCTAGCCTTTACTGTTGTCCTTCAGAGGGGAGGAAGGTTTGCTCAGCTTCTCACCGGCTAAAAGGGCACTGTGAGGTTGGACAGGAGTGCAATTTATGGAAAAAAAAAAAAAACCCTTTGATTTTTCTTGAAATAAAACTGATCTTCAGAAAGTGCTTGATGAGAAGGAAGGAGAAAACCACACTCGTCTGGCACACAGAGGACTCTGGAGTCCTAGCAGCCTGCCCCCGGCTCCCCAGACCTCCAGGCACCTGAAGCCTCCTCCGGCCCTGTCTGTGTCTGGCCTGGCCGTGCAGAAGGCAGGTCAGCCAAAGTGAGGTTCCAGTTTTTTTGGTGAAGAGATTAAATATAGAACAAGATTAGTGGATGCATTTAAATAGCAGCTGCCCCAGGCCACGGTTAAAATGAGCACTTGGCAAGACCGATGAGCACTGAGGCTTTAAAAGTCTTCTGGGCCCCTGCAGCAGAGACCATGAAGGGAGGGCAATGCTTCCTGGCACCCCGCAGGTCCTAACGGCCCCTCCCTGCAGCAGCAATGTCTCCAGCTGCCTGGGAAGCCTCCTGTGGGCCAAGCAGACCAACCCCTGGTCTTCTCTACTTACCCACCAAGATACATTCCTGCCTGCTCCTCAAAATTCCATGTGATCTGGCCAGGTGCAGTGGCTCACGCCTGTAATCCCAACACTTTGGGAGGCCGAGGCAGGGCGGATCACTTGAGGTCAGGAGTTCGAGACCAGCCTGGCCAACATAGTGAAACCCCGTCTCCACTAAAATATAAAAATACAAAATTAGTCGGGCGTGGTGGTGCACTCCTGTAATCCCAGCTACTTTGGAGGTTGAGGCAGGAGAATCGCTTGAACCTGGGAGGCGGAGGTTGCAGTGAGCCGAGATCTCGCCACCGCACTCCAGCCTGGGTCACAAAGTGAGACCTCATCTAAAAAAAAAAAAAAAAAATCCGTGTGATCTATAAAACCTCACGGAAACACACACCTAAGGTTACGTATTTCACTGTAACGTGAGCGGGAAGTTGTACTGAGCCTGTTCTCCACCTCAGTGAATGCTCTGACCCTTCTGGCCTCACCTCCCACTGTATACATTTGTTCCTTTTCAATTTTTTGAAGACTGGTCAAGTGCAGTAGTGAGAAGGAGGAAAGGGTACAGCAAGGAGCTAGATTGGTAACTGAGTATGAGCAGTCGGTCGGGATGACGCAATGCTATCTTCCCACCAGCACCCTGTGCTCCTGTTGTTGCTGAGTTGTGCTCCACCGAGGGACACACCGCATCTTGCTTGTACCCACACTGGTTGTTCTCAGCATTTGGTTGCTGTGAGCATCCTTGCATGAACCTTTTCAGGAGCTGAGCTCTCAGAGGAGAGGGCAGAGCTGTGTTGAGCACCCACCGGGAGAAGTTCCCTCGAATCCAGGGTACTTGAGATTCTGGAAAGATGCAGAAATGTAAAAAATAAAAACAAGCAACAAGCAGTTTATCCCATCAGTCACTAGGAAAATGTATTGCTGTCTCTCTAACAGTCAAATCCGATTGGTCAGCCTTAGCTTTTCTGTAAAACAGAATACATTTTATGTTGTTTTTCCCCAGTTGTTGAAATAAAATGCTATAACCGTATTTGCTTATAAACCATGTCCAAATGAGATTCTTTTATTTCTACTGTATGATTTTCCACCATGTCAGACCCTGTTGTGACGGCAGCCCGTTATGATGGCACTAGGACAAATCCCAGCTCTCAATTCTTTGCATTTTTTTTTTTTTTTTGGCTGGGTTTTCTCTTTCACTTGCTGGGGCACGAACAGATGCTCTTTGGTGTTTTTAATGATAGAGGAGCGTCTTGCTGTTGTCATTCTCATTTGTTTTCAAGGAACAGAAACACTCTTGAGTGAGGGCTCAGCGGGGCTGGGAAAGCTCCTGACCACAGGGGAAGATGACTCAACAATTGGGATTTTGCTTCTTTCTTTAAAAAGAAACAAGCAAAAGAACGAGACCCACACTTTACACACCTTTTTGGGTCTGTTCATTGTGGACTAGTGTTGTTGTTGCTGTTACTGTTGTTGTTGGGACAGGGGAGACAGGGTCTCCCTTTGTCGCCCAGGCTGGAGCGCAGTGGTGCTATCTTAGCTCATTGCAACCTCCCCCTCCCGGGTTCAAACGATTCTGCCCCCTCAGCTTCCTGAGTAGCTGGGATTACAAGTGCCTGCCGCCACCCCTAGCTAATTTTTGTGTTTTAGTAGAGACAGGGTTTCACCACGTTGGCCAGGCTGGTCTCGAACTCCTGACCTCAAATGATCCACCCACCTTGGCCTCCCTAAGTGCTGGGATTACAGGTGTGAGCCACTGTGCGCAGGCAAGGACAGTGTTTTCCTTTCCTCAGTCTGAAAGCCTGACACTGTTGATCCACCCGGAGTGTGCCTGTCTCTTATACACATCTAGATGTGTATAAGAGACAGGAGCCGGAGTGTGCGTGGGTGTGCACGCTGTTGATCCACCCGGAGTGGGCGTGGGTGTGCACGCTGTTGATCCACCCGGAGTGTGCATAGTGATCCACCCGGAGTGTGCGTGGGTGTGCTCGCTGTTGATCCACCCGGAGTGTGCGTGGGTGTGCATACTGTTGATCTACCCGGAGTGTGTGTGTGGGTGTGCATACTGTTAATCCATTGGGAGTGTGTGTGGGTGGTGGGTGTGCATACCTGTATGCACAATAGAGTCTTGATCTTTGTGGGACAAACATAGGGGACTGGGCATCAGTCAGGAAGCTCGGGCTTGTCTTGCCCTGCCACCACCCTGCGTGCCCCCCTCTCTTTGAGCCACAGCTCTGTGCGTGTTGGATTTCTTACGTGCAAAACATGGGGGTCAGCCATGCTAGTGGTGAGTAACACCTGGAAACACCTGGCAGCTTTGAAAAATACTGATGCCCAGGCATCACATGTCACTAGTGAATCAGAATGTCGGCTGAGGGTGGCAAGGGGCGGAGCAGAACCCAGGCTTTGCCGTCCTTTCTTTTCCTCTTCAGCTTCCTGAGGTGACTGTAATATGCTGTCAGAGTTGAGGAGCTCTGGGCAAGATGATCCCGATGAAACCCTCCCACCCTAAAACGCCAGCTGTGCTTTGTGTAACGAAGCCAAAGGTGTGGTGAGGGAATTCAGTCTCCTCATTATTACTTCTATGGTTTGTTAGCAAAAACATAATTAGCATGAAAGATATTTCTCTGTGGACATGCAAATCAATGCAAATGACTAATTTGCCATTTAAGAATTTGCAAATTGCAATGCAAAATTGTCTTAGGTAAATAACCCTAGTCTAATTGAGTGACAATATTCTGTTTTGTTATTAAGGCTATTAGCTGAAGACATAGGAAGACTGTAAAAATGCCACAGTTTTTGCTTATACATGCAGGGTGAGTTATAATTTACAAGAGATTTTATGCACATTGTTTCACTTGAGCCCCACAATTCCGGTTGCATCCTAGACTAGCTGCTGGTAAAGTAGCACAGGGGAAATGGGTGGTGGTGAAAGCAAGAATGTGAACACCTTGCCACAATGTAACAAATGCAACAGCAGCAGCAATAGAAACAGCAACAGGGACTGCCCAGGGGCTCCCAGGTCTTTGGCAGCAGAATTACCTAAGTTTTGGCCAGCGACTTAAACACACGCCATGTAAAGGGATGAGATGAGAACGGAACAAAGAGCCCAGAAATAAGCCTGACCATATATGGTCAACTAGGTGTGAAGAAGACTCCGGGAAAAGAGCCGTCTCTCCAATAAACGGTGTTGGGGAAACCGGACATCCACACTCAGAAGAATGAATGAGACCTTATGTTATACCATTCTCAAAAATCTGCCCCAGATTGGTGAAAGACCCAAACACAAGATCTGAAACTGTAAAACTCCTGGAAGAAAACATACAGGAAGAGCTCCCTGACATAGGTGTTGGCGAGAAGCTTTGGACAAGACCCCAAAACACAGGCAACAAAAGCAAAATAAATGAGTGGGGCTACATCAAACTGGAAAGCCGCTGTGCAGTAAAGGAACCATCGACAAAATGAAAAGGCAGCCTACAGGGTGGGAGAAAATGTTGAGAAACCATAGATCTATAAGGTGTTAATATCTAAAATATATAAGGAACTCACTCAACTTAATAGCAAAACGGACAAAAAAACAACAAAAAACAAACAAACAAAAAACCCCAAAGCTAAAAACCCCCAAGCCCTCCAATTTTAAAAAGGGCAGAGGACTTGAATAGAACATTTTCCCAAAGAAGACATGCAGATGGCTGACAGGTATGAGAAAGGCGCTGAACATCACTCATCATTGGAAATGCACATCAGAGCCTCAGTGAATTATCATCTCACACCTGTGAGAATGGCTTTTGTCAAAAAGACAGAAGATAACGAGTGTTGTCAAGTGTGTAGAGAAAAGGGACACGTGAATGCTTTGTTTGTTTGTTTTGAGACAGAGTCTCACTCTGTCGTATAGTGGCATGATCTCGGCTCATTGCAACCTCTGCTTCCTGGGTTCAAGTGATTCTCCTGCCTCAGCCTCCCGAGTAGCTGGGATTACAGATATGCGCCACCATGCCCGGCTAATTTTTGTATTTTTAATAGAGACAGGGCTTCACAGTGTTGGCCAGGCTGGTCTTGAACTCCTGACTCAAGTGATCCCCCTCCCTCAGCCTCCCAAAGTGCTGGGATTACAGGCATGAGCCACCACACCTGGCCAACTTGCACGCCGTTTATGGGAACAGTGTGTAGGTTCCTCAAGAAATTAAAAACAGTGCTACCAACAATGCCTCTTTTGGTTATAGATCCAGAAGAAATTAAATTGGCAGAAGAGGTGCCTGCACCCCCATGCTCATTGCAGCACTATTCACCAGGACATGGAGGCAGTAGAGATATTTCTGATGCATGAATGGATAGAGCAATTGTGGTATACATACACGATACTATTCAGCTTTAAAAAAGGAGATCCTGTCATTTTCAAAACATGGATGAACCTGGAGCACATGATGTTGTGAATATGTGAAGTGGAAGCCAGGCACAGAAAGGCAGACACTGCACGATCTCGCTCATATGTAGAATCTTAAAATAAAAAAAAAGTTGACTGCATAGAAACAGAGAGTGGAAAGGTGGTTATGGTTTAGGGGGTGGGGGTGGCGAGGAATGGGACAACTTGGGTGAGAGCATAGGAAGCTGCAATTGTGTGGGAGGAGTGAGCCCAGAGCCCTAATGCACAGCATGAGGACTGTAGTTAACAATATTGGATTGTTTACTGGTAATTTGCCCAGAGGGTGCCTCTAGGAGAGGGTAGAGGGAGAGGTGTTAACTCACTTGACCACAGTGACCACCTCAGTGTGCATATACATATCCAACGTCATGTTGCACCCCTCAAATGTACATCCAAAAATTTCACAAAATGATGAGTTGGATTTTGTTATCTGCTTTAAGGATGTCCATTTTATTACTGCATGGATGTATCATGTAACAGGAAGTGGGGTGTGTGAGGCGTGAGGCAGGGATCTGGGTTCAAGGCCTGAAAGTATTTAAAGCAGCTCAGCGCATGTAACTGCGGGTCCCCAGGCAAAGTAGCTCAGCCCATGTGGCTGCACCCATAACTGCTGGCTTTCTGGGTTCTAGGCTTACGTGATCAGAGACCGGGTTTGTTTTTGCCCGGCCCAAGTCCAGCACACATGTGGCGGGTAGCTGGCTCTTCCCAAGCATCCACTGGAGGCCCCTGGATCATTGCATTCAGGGCAGTGTCTTGGGAAGGATATAAACTGTGCAGTGGTTAAACAGCTGGTACCTTGGACTGTGAGAGCTGAGCCTTCCAGTGCTTCCAAGTACTGCCTCTTTCTGAGCCTCAGTTTGCTTGTCTCTAAATTAAACATAGCAATAATACCTTCTTTGTAGTAAGATTTAATGTGATACTGCAAATAAAATATTTAGTACAGTATCTACTAAAGATTAGATAGCATAGATTAGATGCTCAGGAATGTTAGTGAAAACAGTTATCATAATGAAAAAGGCCCTCAGGAGCTTCTGTCTACTGCAGGGATAAAGTGATAAATAAATGATGTGTACAGGAGATGCAGTAAGCGAGTAAGGGGTGTCATATGAATGAAGAACCAAGAAAGCATTTTAAGAATTCAAAGGGGTCACAGGGTGGGAAAAAAGAGACATCCAGTGGGAGAATTGAGATAGTCTCTGGGGGAGGAATCATGATGGATCTTGATAGGACTGGATTTGAAGTCTGGAGAGACACCAGAGTGTCACTTTGCACAAACTCTACAAGATGGGCACTCTTAGTGTCTCCACATACAAGGCTCAGGAGAGGAGGCCCAGGGTGGTTTAGGAAATGTCCACAGCCACACAACTGATTGGTGCTGGAGTCTGGACTTGTATCTCAGCAGCTTAGCTCCAGTCTGTGATCGGAACACCATAGCCTCTGTAACTAGCTGTGTTATCCGAGGAAAATTACTTAGCCTTTCTAAACTTCAACTCCCTTATCTCTAAAATGGGGATAATATGTTGATCTGAAGGTCAATGTTACTGAGCATAAGGGTGTAGCACAGAATCTGGCACCAGTGATATTTACTCAATGGCATGTCAATGATAGCAATGGTAAGGATGACGACGGTGATGATGAAGCGATTGTTTACTAAATGGCATGGTAATGATGGCAATGGTAAGGATGATGACAGTGGTGATGAAATGACTATTTACTAAATGGTGTGGCAATGATGGTGATGATAGGGATGATGAAGGTAATGATGAAGTGATGATGACAATGTTGGTGATGATAGTGATGAAGGTGATGATGACAACAATGGTGGTGATGATGATGACAATGGTGATGATGATGGTGAAGGTGATGATGACAGCAATGGTGGTGATGGTGATGATGATGACAGTGATTATGGTGTGATTATGATGGTGATGAAAGCGGTAATGAAGGTGATGATAATGGTGATGATGATGGTGAGGATGGTGATGACAATGATGATATGGTGATGACAGTGATGATGATGATGATGGTCTTGATAATCACAATGATGGTGATGACAATGATGATGGTGATGACAATGATTACAGTGATGACAATGATGATATGGTGATGACAATGATGATACGGTGATGACAGTGATGATGATGATGGTCTTGATAATCAGAATGATGGTGATGACAATGATGGTGATGACAATGATGACGGTGATGACTGATGATATGGTGATGACAATGATGGTGGTGATGATGGTGGTGAAAATGATAGCATCATGGTGATGACAACGATGGTGATGGTGATGATGGTGAAGGTGATCATGAAGTGATAATGGCAATGGTGGTGATGATGGTGATGATGACAGTGATTATGGTGTGATTATGATGGTGATGAAAGCAATAATGAAGGTGATGATGGTGGTGATGACGGTGAGGATAGTGATGACAATGATGGTGATGATGATGGTGGTGATAATGACAACATGATGGAGATGACAATGATGGTGATGGTGATGGTGACAACAATGATGGTCGTGATGGTAATGATAATGATGATGAGATGGTGATGTGGTGATAGTAATAATGATGGTGACAATAGTGATGATTTGGGGTGGGAGAGAGAAATGAGAAAAGATGGAGTTAGGAGATGATGGGCTTATCTGCCCTTTTGGCCCTCCAGTTCTATACTTGCATATTGAGGGGCTTGGTCTAGCTAGTGTTGCCCAAATGACTAGAACCATGTAAGTAAGAAATGTATAAAAAGATCCAGATCCTGTACCAGGCTGACCAAGTCGGCATCGCCCATCTGGGGCTTTGGGGTTTGTGGTTTTAGTGCAGTTGACTGTAGCGTGCAGCCAGGCTGGGAAACATGAAACTAATGATCTTTAAGACTCAAGCTCCAATAGCTTGTGGTTCTGAGTTCAAATCACTGCTAAAATGAGCACAAGGGAATAGAACCAGTTATTTGTGCTGAATAAAATAAATGTTACCCCCAAGTTGTTGCCCTGCTATTTGAAATAACTTATATTATTGATTTTCTTTAATAAAACTGAGCTGTGTGTGGATTTGCCTGAAGGGGTTTGTGTGCCAGCCTTCAGCTCATCCTCCATTTTCCTGGATCCCCACATAATCGGAGGCAGCTCAGCTTGTCGTTTTGCAGCCTGTGAGCTGGACATCCTTCCTGTGTTTGAAAATGAACCTGTCATCAGTACAAGTTTTACGTGAGAAACACAGGGCCCGAGGCAGCTATATGTCACATCTCAGGGTGGAAGGAGGGGAGAGGAATTCACCGAGGAGCCACTCCTTTTCGTCTTAGTTTTAAGGCAGTAAATGACATGTTATCCTCAGGAAAGCCAACAGGCAGGTGTTCCCTCTTTCTCCACCACCATTTTCACAGCCGAGACAGGACCAGGCACCCCTTAATTTTCACTTATCGTCTCTAGGACTCCGCGTGTTTTCTGTCAAATGCATGTGCGGTATCACATCGTGTGAGAGCAGGAGGGTGACACAGGCCAGGGGTGTGGTGTAGACGATGCCAACACACCGGACAAATGCCAGATAGTAGAAGCCACAGGGGCCTCCGGGGCATGGCGTCTGAGGGTCTTTATGGGCCTGCTGGGAGGGAGGTGGAGCATCAGCCGCTGTATGAGGATCTGCACTGCCTTTCAGAAGTGACATCCTGGGATAAACAAGCTCACCCAAACTCCTCCAGAAAGAGCCCAACAATTTATTTTTATTTGGAGATCCAGGGCGAGTGTTGGGATCAAAGCCTGGGGCAAGGTGGTCCCAGAGAGGGGACCTGGTGTGTGGACCTAGAAATCCCTGGTGTGTGGACCACCAAGCACAGGGCATGGGTGGGCCACGTGGGAGGAAGCACGGAAGGTCCGAAAGCATGGAAGGAGAAGTACGAACTAAAGCACTCACGCTGTTCTATCCAAGGAGGGGAGGTGTTCACTCAAGCACCGAGTCCTGCAGCAAGGCAGGGATTCTCTGCCATGAGGTGAGTACGCGTCGTTTCCTTGGAAGTCACAAAGATGCCAGTATCTTTAGACTCAGTAACTTAGACTGCAGGAACCCACCCTAAAGACATGTTTTTAAAATGTGGGTGAAAAGTAATTGAAAGCATGTTTGTTACAGCTTTATTTATAATGTTGAAAAACTTTAAAACAACCCTTATGATCAAGCGTAGCAGGGAACAGTCCAGTCAGCCTCTACAGCAGGTGGCCAAGAGCCATTTCCATGGTTCGGGGAGATGCTCGCGTGCAGTACCCAGTGGGAGCGGCAGGAGACAGCCCCGAGGCTGCAGAATGAATTTGAGTGCTTTGGAAAAAGGACGTAATTACGCTTTGGAAAGCACCGGAAGAAAATGCACTTAGCATGACTTTTTTTTCACCATTTTCTGTATGCTTCAGTTTTTATGCTGTAGGATTTTATTGCTCATAGAACCAAGAAAAAAAATGACCAAAGACTGGGAATTTGGAAATTTGGGGTTTCTTCTTGACCAGGTCACTTCTGATCTTAAGTGAAGCCACATGACCTTCGGGCAGAATCCTCGTTAGTAGAAAGGAAGAGCTGGTATTTCTCTGAAGTGTGTCTTGGGTTTGAGGAGGTTGTAGTTTGTGAGATGATGGTCTGCATCTCTAGAAGGAGACTTTTCCTAACCAACTTTCTGTGGACCAGCTGACTTCAGCTAGCTGCCAGCGTGCACACGTTTCTCTCTGTTATGTCTTCTATTTTGAGGTACTCTGTGCTTTACTGGAACTACTATCTGTTCTTGTATATTTCTAGGCAGGCTTTGCCAGCTGAAGGTGGGTGGAACATTCTTGCATCAACATCAGAATAAGCTCTATTATCAAGAACGATGGTTGGGGAAGGGAGCTGGGGCCGTGGCTTGACTTTCCCATGGGACCGTGCAGGACAGAGCAGATGAATTATCAGCAGATGGCACTGCTTATGCTTGGTGACTGTGAGCTTTCGTTTCCTGCAGCTGGATGACCCTGCTGTGCTCACGGCACACAGCCCCTGGAGGAGGAACTTGTAGATAGGGTCCCATCCTGCAGCTGGATGACCCTCCTGTGCTCACGGCACACAGCCCCCGGAGCAGGAACTTGTAGATAGTCCCATCCTGCAGCTGGATGACCCTCCTGTGCTCACGGCACACAGCCCCCGGAGCAGGAACTTGTAGACGGTCCCATCCTGCAGTCCCATCCTGCAGTCCCATCCTGCAGCTGGATGACCCTCCTGTGCTCACGGCATACAGCCCCCGGAG
>NW_012103954.1:1032720-1033400 GCF_000951045.1 Mandrillus leucophaeus
CTCTTGTCAAATCAGAATTCAGGGGATGAGGCCAGCGTCAATATTTCTAAGACATGGCAGCTTTTCCCCCAAGCGGCCGTGGTGAGTGTCGGGAGCTGGGGCCGAGCTTCTCAGCCTGTGTCAGCATCTCCTGGACGTCCTGATGGACCGCAGATCGCTCACCCAGCCCAGTTTCTAGTGCACTGGTCTGAGCATCGTCCTTTGAAAACCACCGGACGTCAGGGGAAGTAATGTTTGCTGCGGTGTCTGGGGCAGGAAAGGAGGAAGCAGAGCACGGGCCAAGCTCGGAGGACAGGGGGATTTTGCTGGAAGGCTATTTAGTAAGGTTTGCTTTATTTCATATTGAGGGATGCACAGTGGAACCCTGAGCATTGCAGAGCTGTGGACTGCCCAGGAGACACCAAATTACCTTTCCCTTAAAGCTTTCACCTCAGTTTTCAACCACATCTTCACACTCCCAATTTCTTAAACTCCCAGGAGACCTGGAACACTTCCAAATAGATGAAAATTCAGTCAGAGGTGTGAAGTTTTGGCCCTACTGAGAACATTCAGGGTGTGAATAATGAACTTGGAAGGAGTTTTGATTGTGGTTTTACTGTGATTCCCCGCAGGCCAGGCTCGCCCTGGGGAGGGGAGGTTTGGTGCTAACGCCCCTCACTCTGTGCTGACTGGGGCCGTGC
>NW_012103954.1:1036370-1037738 GCF_000951045.1 Mandrillus leucophaeus
CTCCTGTGCTCACGGCACACAGCCCCCGGAGCAGGAACTTGTAGATAGGGTCCCATCCTGGAGCCTGTGGATGTTGCCACACTCCTGGGGTCTCGGTTGCCTCCTGGTGGTTCCATGATGGAGAAACGGCAGGGCCCAGCACCATGATGTGGGCAGCCACAGCAGCTGGACAGGGGCCACCGGACAGCTTGGATTTCATTTAGTGAGATCCTGTGACCCACAGGCTGTGGCCTTTCTCCCAGTCATTTGTGTGTGGCCCTCAGGGTAGTGGGAGAAAGAGAAGCTAAGACATTTAGACTGAGGCGTGGGCGGGTTTGCGGCTCAGTAGAGAGTAATAGGCAGGGGCAGTGCAGAGCCGAAGCCCTTTCGGGGTCCCTGGAGCCCGTGGGTCCCAGGCCGCGGGGGTCTGGGTTCTGGAGCCCGTGGGTCCCAGGCCGCGGGGGTCTGGGTTCTGGAGCCCGTGGGTCCCAGGCGGCGGGGGTCTGGATTCTCGTCTGGGTGCTGTGGTGCAGACGCATGTGTGCTTGTACAACTTTGTGCACTTGGGGCAACAGCCTCAAGCCTTGGTGTCTTCCTCTGGACAGTGGAGACATCCTCACGCATGGTTCCCAAGTCCTCGTGGCCCCGTGTGTGTGGCAAGACTAGCCCAGGGCAGCCACACCAAGGCCCTGGTGTCACCCTGTGATGGCTGCAGGCCCCTGTCCTCTCTCATGTGCCCCCACAGACGTTGCTGTCTCCTGCTGTCCTGTCTTACCCACGTGTGTCCTTTGCCAACGCTCCCTGCAGTTTCCCCCGTCTTGCCTGCGTTGTGTGGAGGGCACACCTCTGAACATCACGCAGCCCTCAGGGGGCCCCGGGATCAAAGGTGTGTCCACGGTTAGTGTGCTGAGGTCTCACTCTGTGCTGTGCTGTGTGGCGGGCGCACCTCTGAACATCACGCAGCCGTCAGGGTGGCCCTGGGATACGGGTGTTTCCATGGTTCGTGTGTGAAGGCTTCACGTTGTGCTGGTCACTGGGACTGAGGCAGAGTCTCTGCTCTTAGGCAGTGTGGAGCCCGCCCAGCCTGGTGTTATGGGGGTGCCAGCTTCACAGTAGGATCTGGATTTGAATCCCCAATCTACCCAGTAAATAACTGTGCAAGCCTCAGCTCTCTGAGGTGTGCCGTAGGGGCGATCATGGTTCTGGCTTTGCAGGGCTGTCGGGAGACCGCATGAGAGGGTGATCCTGGTGTCAGGGCTGTCAGGAGACCGCGTGAGAGGGTGATCCTGGTGTCAGGGCTGTCGGGACACCGCGTGAGAGGGTGATCCTGGTGTCAGGGCTGTCGGGAGACCGCGTGAGAGGGTGATCCTGGTGTCAGGGCTGTCGGGA
>NW_012103954.1:1039073-1040805 GCF_000951045.1 Mandrillus leucophaeus
GGGGAGGTTTGGTGCTAACGCCCCTCACTCTGTGCTGACTGGGGCCGTGCGTCCGCCACGGTCCCACAGGCCGATACAGCACCTTTGCTTTCAGGGCGCGTGGTGTCTGCTTATCGAGGCCAGGGTGGACACCTGCCCGCTGGAAGCGTCCAGAGACATTGCGCCCGAGATGCTGAGGAGCCCCGGAAGGGACACGGTTTCTTCTCATCCAGGATTCGGGGAATGTTCTGTGGAGTTCGGAGGAATGCAGAGCATGGATACTGTGCAAGCAGATAAGGACGCTTCCAGGAAATAAGCATCAGAAAAGGGGTCAGAAGACTCAGCCTGGATTCTTGGTGGCTCATCGGGTTCATAGCAAACCACACACACTGAATCCACCTGTGTGCGTCATTGCCGTGTAGACGTATGGACCCTGCTTGGATATTGGTTTGAACACATTAACTACAAGATGACTTTTTTCTAATTAATGGAATTTAGCACTGACCGGATATTAGAACATTATTAAAGAGCAGTTGCTGTTAAATAATTTTGCGGTGTGATACTGGGTTAGTGATGATATCTTTGAAAGCTCTCATGTGGGCTGAGCTGTGGTGATCCCGGTGCTGTGGGAGATGGAGAGGCAGAGGCTGCAGTGAGCCATGATTGTGTCACTGCACCCCAGCCTGGGAAATAGAGTAAGACCCTGTCTCCCCTAAATAAAATAAAATGAAATAAGTCCTCATTTGCTAGAGATACATAGAAAATGGCATAGCAGATTTTCTCTAATTTACCCCACCCTCAACCCTGGAAAACAGGGAGGAGTGGCAGGGGAGACGGATGGAATGAAACATGAGCCACTGCAGAGCAATGGGTGGCCGTGGCTGATGGCGTCCGCGCTGTTATCTTCTCTGCAGAGCGACGGGGGGCCGTGGCCAATGGCATCCTTGCCGTTATCTTCTCTGCAAAGTGATGGGGGGCCATGGGCAATGGCGTCTGTGCTGTTATCTTCTCTGCAGAGCGATGGGGTCTGTGGCCAATGGTGTCTGTGCCGTTATCTTCCCTGCAGAGTGATGGGGGGCCATGGCCAATGGCGTCTGTGCTGTTATCTTCTCTGCTTTCGTGTATGTTTGAACATTTCTATAATAAAAACGTAAGTGAAAAGCTTACTGTGCTGGCTTCCTGGAGGTGTGGTGTTTTTGTTCATTTTGTTTTTAGAATTGGGGCGGGAAGTAGTGGGATTGGGGGCCCATGGGGGCCATTTCTTGGGTTTTCTTGAAGTGGGTTCTGTGCTCGGCATCGTGAAGCAAGTGGGGCATGCGTTTGCTCCCTGCCTGGGGGCTGTGTGGAGGCAGCCTGACGAACACATTTCGAGGGGCACACATGCCTCCAGGGGGTCACTGAGGCTGTGTATGTCTGTTCCATGCAGCAGCTGTCATCTCTGTTTTTGAACACATTGACGGTGTGCAGTCTCTTGGGGGGGACGTTCGAGGTCAAGAGTGGCCAGAAGAGGCTCCCTTGTCATTGCAATGATCCACACTCCACTCTGCTGTCATTGAACCTGCCCCCAAGCCTGCACCCTCTTCGTCTCTTCTTCGTCTGTGGCAACCATCACCAATCCTGACATCAGTGATGGTGTGCGTTGTGTCTTGTCTGTCCTCGGTAGCAACCATCCCCAATCCTGACATCGCTGACTGTGTGCGTTGTGTCTTGTCTGTCCTCGGTAGCAACCATCCCCAATCCTGACATCGGTGAT
>NW_012103954.1:1041402-1046870 GCF_000951045.1 Mandrillus leucophaeus
TGTGTCTTGTCTGTCCTCCATAGCAACTGTCCCCAGTCCTGACATCGGTGATCGTGTGCGTTGTGTCTTGTCTGTCCTCAGTAGCAACCGTCCCCAATCCTGACATCGGTGATCGTGTGCGTTGTGTCTTGTCTGTCCTCGGTAACAACCATCCCCAGTCCTGACATCGGTGATTGTGTGCGTTGTGTCTTGTCTGTCCCCTAGCTAGAATGGGAGTTTAATGGGAGGAGACTTGTCTGCTTTGCTGAGTTTCTAAGTGTCTCCATCGGTTCCCTGCACCTGGTTGGTGCACAACAGAGGCCAGTTCAGTGCTTAGTACTTAAGAGACATGAGGCTTTCCATTTTCCTCAATTAATTAGTATGGAAGTAATGCATAGCTATGGTTCATTTAAAAGCTGAGTAATATAGGGCTTAAAATAAGAAGTAACAGATCCTGCGCCTCCTTCCCGAGCTCACCCCCCACACCCAGGGCAACGGCAGCCTCTTCTGCCTTGAGGTCCTGCAGCAGCTGCCACTTTTCCGTACGGTTCCACCCCATCTCATCAGGAGTTGACTCAGTCCTTCTCTGTACAGTGGCCTCTCCTGCGTTGAGGTCCCGCCGTGGCTGCCACTTCTCCATTGGCTTCCATCCCGTCTCATCAGGAACGGACTGAGTCCTCCTCTGTGTAGCCCCCGTGATGCTCCCTGCACTGTAGGGCGAGGCCTCTCCTCTTTCAATTCCCCTGCATCCAGGCTGTGTTAGCCCACGTTTTGTTTTCACACTGTCAAGTTAAAAGCATCATGCCCAGCCCTGCAGCTGCAGTGACGGGCGGGTCCTTGGGGGTGCTCCCCGTGTCGCAGCTGTGCCAGTGTCGATTGCAGACGAGCCAAGTGGGTCCCTCAGTGCCCCTGAGCCACTGGGCAACAGAGTAAGACCGGTCTTACTCTGGAGGAGAATGTTCTTTGTGCAGTTCCAAGAGATGCTCCTGCTTCATCCTGCAGCAGCCGCCCCAGACATGCCATGTCTAACTGTGATGTGGGGACTTTCTCTTCTTGCACAGTTTCTCCTTGTGTTTCCCAAAGGTTCTGGTCACTTCCTTTCCTTCGTGTCTCCCTCCTCATCCCCTCCTGACCTCACTCACTCCACCTGTCTTATCGAGCCCCCCAGGCCCAGAGGTGTCCGCTGGAATCCTGGCTCTCCAGCCCAAGGTCACCCTGAGATGCCACAGTCTGTGAGTGGGAGGGGAAGTCTGTGGGGCGGCAGGAGGCTGCCTGGGACGAGGTTGCAGGGGCAGGTGCGTGGCGTGCTCAGAGCTCCTGGGTGAACCAGGGAGAAGGAGGAAGGCCTTGAGGAGCCTGGCGAAGGTGAACCCGGCAGATTCATGGTCTCCGCTGGGAGATGGGGAGGACCCACTGGGCAGGGGAGACAGTACTTCTGGATGGGAAAGTTTAATTCTGTGAAGATATGAATTCTCTCTGAATGAACCTATACATGTAAGTGATCACAACACAGTATTAACAAATTTTTTTGAAATTAAGCAAGCTAGCTTTAAAGTCCAGTTTCAGACACAAATATGAGACTAAACAGAAAAGTTATGAAAAAGACAAGTTGTGTGTGGGGAGTGGAGTCTTGCACACTCAGTGCTTTGCAGTGATGGGACATTTAAGCCGGAGTGGGGAACAGACGGGCAGATTGAGGGGAAAGAATAGAAAGCCTAGAAATAGACCCAAATGCGCATGGGTATTTGGTATATGATAATGATGACATTTTAAATCAGTGGGGAAAAGATGTATTATTCAGTAATGATTTGGGGACAACTGGCCAGACATTCGGAAAACATATAGCTGGGTCCCTCCCAAACTCCTTACCCCAAAATAAAATCCAGATGGCGCAGAGACTTAAAAATATAATGGAATTTTACAAGTACTGGAAGAAAACGTGGGGGACTGTTTAATAATTTTGAGAGGGAATTAAGTTTTTTAAGGAAGAGAGCCCACTATTTAAGGAAATTAAAATTCACGTCACTTTAACTCACCAGCCCGACTCCTGGAAGTTACGTGATGAATGTTCAGCCTGGGTGTGAAGAACCAAATGCACAATGATCCTGTGAAACATCGTAACAGGAAAAAACCGCAAGCATTCTAAACACCCGGGAGTTGTGGTTCATCTTCAAGGCAGAGTTAGGTAGATATGCTGACACAGAGGGACCCCGGACACTTTGAAAGAAAAAAGGAAGATCGGCCGGGCGCAGTGGCTCAAGCCTGTAATCCCAGCACTTTGGGAGGCCGAGATGGGTGGATCACGAGGTCAGGAGATCGAGACCATCCTGGCTAACACGGTGAAACCCCGTCTCTACTAAAAAAATACAAAAAACTAGCCGGGCGAGGTGGCGCCTGTAGTCCCAGCTACTCGGGAGGCTGAGGCAGGAGAATGGCGTGAACCCGGGAGGCAGAGCTTGCAGTGAGCTGAGATCCGGCCACTGCACTCCAGCCTGGGCGACAGAGCGAGACTCCATCTCAAAAAAAAAAAAAAAAAAGGGAAAAAGGAAGATGAGAACAGCTGGGATCCATATTAGAAGAAGATGAACCTGGACCGAATTTCTTTCAGAGACACCAACTCCTATGCTCATGGGTGTGAAAGGCAAGACTAAAGGTTTGCAGCTGAGAATATAATGTTTCATGACTTTAGGGTGGAGAGGAAGGTTTTGAGACAGAGCACAAAGAGTGCTAATTGCAAAGGAAATTATTGATAATTTCAACCATATTAAAATCAAGAATAAGTCTTAGTAAAAAAGACGCCGTAAAGAGAATTAATTAAAAGACAAGCCACAGAATGGGAGACAGTATTTTCAACACATGTAACCAACAAAGATCCCACATTCAGATCAGACAGAACCCTGACAAATCACTGAGAATAAGGCCACGAAGGAAACGTTTGCAAAACATTCAAGCAATACGTTCTAGGGAGAAAATTCAAATGACTGAGAAATACATAAAATGGTCTTCAACCTAATTATTAAATTGGATCGATGAAGACAGAAGCCGTATGACATTCAGCAGCTCACCTGCTAGACGGGCAAAAACCGGAGGCACCGACTCCAGGCGCAGCTGCGATGTGGGGCCGGGAGTCCCTGGAAGCTCCTGGCGGTGACACACAAGCTCTGAGCTCCTTGGGGCCTTGCACGGCAGGTGGGCGGGTGTTGCGCTGGAATGCGGAGAGGTGTGTTTGCCGCGGCTGAGGTTTCGCTCCTTGCCCTCCATGCCGCAGAAGCACACGCACGCCTGGTCAGGGAGACGCGCAAGGAACCTCATAGGTGGCATTGTTTACAGTCTCCCCAGGCTGGACGTGGCCCACACGCACTTTGGTGGCAGAGGAGAGGAAGTAGATGATTTTATTTTCATACAGTGGAACAATGGAATTAACCATGACGGGGCGACTCGGATCATCTCACAGACATGAAGCTGAGTGAAAGAAGTAAGGTGTGAAAGACGACAGGCCTGTGAATCTGGTGCAGAGGCAGGTGCGGCCATGAGGACAACTTCCATCAAGTCGGCTGTGGCTCCCCACGAAGGTGCAGCAGGGGTGGGGGCTCTGGCTGCTGGCGGGACTATTTCTTGAGTGCCGATTGGAAGAATATTCACTTAATATTGCTATATGATGTGTTTTTGTGCACATTTCTCTATTATATCTACAAGGTTAAAAAAAGTGAGAATGCATCTCAGTTGTGTTTCACCAGTGTGTGTGTATGTGTCCTCGTGTGTGGGTAGACGTTCTCTGAGGCAGCTGTTATGGACTGAATGTGTTTCATTGAACTCAGCGTGTAGGAGGCCGAACCCCCAGTGGACGGTGCAGGGAGGAGAGGCCTTTGGGAGGTGATTGGGTTAGATCGCCCGCGAGGGTGGGGCTCCTGTGAAGGGACCAGTGCTCTTGTGAGAAGAGGAAGAGTCCTCCCTCTCCTCCATGTGAGGACACGGTGAGAAGCCAGGCGGAGGCCATCACCAGGGCTGACCGTGCTGGCACCCCCACCCCAGACTTCCAGCCTCCAGACCGTGAGAATGTTTCAGTGGGAGTCACCCAGCCTGTGGCACCGCGGTGACCTCACCAGGTTCATCTGTGCTGCGGCCACCTTGGATTCGTCCATAGCACAGCAACGTTTTGTGTTGTAGCTTTGCCTTCGCTTAACTTTGAAAACCAAATATCTTAGGAAGAAAAGGAGGTTTAGTGTTCCTGTTTGCCAGGAAAATCACAAAGGATTATGTGATTGTGAGTGAACTAAGGGCACCGGTGCAGGGGCTGCAGGAAACTGACATGTGATGTGCTCTCCACTCATCCTGGCTCCATTACCACGCTGAAGTGGCATCCACTAGTTTGGAAATAACTAAGGCAAAGAAGTCAGGGCTGAACTCCTCCAAACGTTCGTGACGATGAATTAAGACCTCACATGTTCACGTCTGCCTGTTGGTGTTTGGTCTCGGCCCGCGCTGTGTATCTTGCTTCTGCCTGTTGGTGTTTGTTTGGACTCGGGCTGTGCTGTGTGTCTTGCTCTTGTGGGGACCTGTGCATCGTCCTCTCTTGGTGACTCCTGGGCCAAGGTTGACACTCCACTCTTCGAGCAAACTGAACTGTAGCGCGATTGTGTCTGCTGCTGCTCCGGGCGGGGGTCCTGTGGGCCGACCACCCTCGCCTGCCCTTGGGCCAGCCTTGCTTCCTCTGGAGGTTCCTGAGCTCGAGTTGTGGGCCTGACATGCACCTGGAATGGTTGGTTTTAGTGTCTGTCATCAGAGACACCATCCCTACCCCACACATGAGCTGGGAGAAAACAGACTTTGACGTTTGATTGTTTTCTGTGTTCATTGGGAGGGAAGAAAGTCCCTGGACCTTAAACACACCCTGTTGTCCACAGGTGGTGCTGAGTCCCACAAAGGAACCTGGAATCCAGCTGAGTGGGCATGTGGTGCCCGTCACGGCCCTGCATGTCCTGAACATCTGTTGAGAGGAGGCGGGGGTGTCACCTTAATTCCATCCGGGATGCCACAGTGACACAGTGCAAAGTGCCGTGCCCCTCATCCCCACAGATACGTGGCGTCCCACTGGTCTCCTAACCACCCAGCGCTGTTGCTCTGACCATTGGAAATGCTGGTGGGGCTGGAGCACCTGGACAGTCCGGTCTCATTCTAGTGGCTGGACTGGAGTGGGGTTACCTTGAACCTGTCTTAGACTGCAAACGCCCCCAGCAGCAGAGCCAGGGGAACTCTCACTGGGGCCTGCCCTGGGAGCCCCGGGGGACACTTCTTGGGTCAGCTCTGATCTCAAGGTAGGACTGCCCCGTGCCCTTGGCCTGGGAGTGGGGGCTGCAGGAGGAACCCCTCATGCTGTGGCCCTCCCATCTGAGGGGTGCCCCTGGGGGCCTCAATTCAGTGTCGGGCTCCAGTGAAGACTCAGCTCCTCTGGGGGGGACCCCTGCCCGCCCCACCCTCCTGCCCTGCCC
>NW_012103954.1:1047861-1072685 GCF_000951045.1 Mandrillus leucophaeus
GGCGCCTGGCCTGGCCCAGTGTCCTCGGGCTGACGATGATGCTGGACTAAGGGTCCCTGTCCTGCTGGCATTTGTCCTGTGCTGTGTGGCCGGGTAGCATGGCCAGGAGCTGGGGCGGGGCGAGACCGTGGCTCGTCATTTCCAACCCCTCCAAGGCCCCTTTGTGGATGGCAGCAGGGACTTCAGTGCTGCCCCCGCTCTCGGCTCTGCTGGGGCTCGTGTCCCTGCACCTGCGCAGAGAGGCCAGCTCCCTGGCTACGGGGCGGCCTTCATCTTCACTGCTGGCTTGGCTAACGGCTTGACGCAGCCCACCACTGGCCCAGGCCTTGGAGGACTGTTTGCTTTCCAGGGGCCTGGCGGGACGCGAGGCGGGCCGGGTGCCTGTGCAGGTGGCTTTGTTTCCTGGAGAGGTGGGGCAGAGGCTTCTGGCAGCAGGAGCAAGCTGGGCGGGTCAGCCTCATGCGGCTGCGTGGGCAGCATCTGTGTGGCTGAGCCGTGGGGCTCCCTGGGGCCCGGCTGCTTCGGGGCTGCCCAGCTGGGCAGGTGGTGCTACCCTGGCCTGGGTCCGTCAGGGCTTCATTGTGGAGACGGGTCTTGTGCTCTGGAGTAGTGATTAGCTGCCTTCCTCTTTTTTTTTGGTGCCAAAGAATTCCATTTGGGGAATTTATACAGCCAATTAAGTATTTAGCTCAAGGCAATTAATGGCTGGAATGCAAGCATTAGCTAAAACCTAAATTGGAATTCATACATCCACGCTTTTGCTTAACGGTGGAGGCTGCAGGGAGGCACTGAGTGTTATCTGGGGAGCTAGCAGAGGCCGCCTGGGCCCGGAGAGGAACTCCACATTGGCTGTGGATTCATGGCCCTGTCCTTGCTTGGGAAGGAATGTTTCAGTGTTTTGGAGCAGAAGTTTAAAATCAGTTTGACAGTCAATCAGAGGCCATCCTGGTCCTGCGGGGAGCTGCTGTCAGCCTGCCCCACCTGGCGTCCTAGCTGCATCCTTACTGGGCACGTATGTCACTGCCTTTGTGACACTTTCAAAGCCACCCGTGGGCTTCTGGTTATATTGGGATACCCCTCAAAAGTGACAGAAGCCGTGAGGCTGTGAGAACAGGAGCTGTGAGGCTGCAGGCCGGCCCTGTCTTCAGTCCACAGAAGCCAGATTGGAGGTGGGTTCTGGATGTCGTGGGTTCCCTGGACAGCCCAGCTTGTCTGATGGGGGACAGAGGCTGGGGCTGCCATGGCGCTGGGCTTCTCCCCAGACAGGGAGCAGTGGAGAATTCTCACCAAAAATCGAGATAGATGAAACCAAACAGCAAAACTTACCAATTTTCTCTTGGCCAACCAACTAATCTCTGAGGAAATTAGACCAAGGACCATTTGGATTTTCAAGCTTCTCTGTGTATCCCTGGCAGCCCAGGCAGAGCCCGGGTGGGGTGTGCCTGCCGGGGGTGACTGTGTCTCGGGTGGGGCTCCGTGTGTCCCTGGCAGCCCAGGCAGAGTCCGGGTGGGGTGTGCCCGCCGGGGGCGACTGTGGTTTGGGTGGGGCTCCGTGTGTCCCTGGCAGCCCAGGCAGAGTCTGGGTGGGGTGTGCCCGCCGGGGGTGACTATGACTTGTGTGTCCCTGGCAGCCCAGGCAGAGTCTAGGTGGGGTCTGCCCGTGGCTGTGTGGCTCAGGTGGGGCTCCGTGTGTCTGTGGCAGCCCAGGCAGCGTCTGGGTGGGGTGTGCCCGCCGGGGGCGACTGTGGCTCAGGTGGGGCTCCGTGTGTCCGTGGCAGCCCAGGCAGAGTCTGGGTGGGGTCTGCCCGTGGCTGTGTGGCTCGGGTGGGGCTCTGGCACTCACAGCAGATCTCCATCGTGTGTGGGCCCAGCGTGGTCCGACCACAGCAACACCTCATAGGGGCCTGGGGATTTCTACATTAAAATATAGTTGAAAGTATTCAATTTAATGTAAAATTAAATGTACCTTTTTCTTACCTATAGCTTACAGATGGGGGTAAGTTTTCTCTGTCTCTCACACATTCAGGCACACACCCACCCCAGAAACAGTCCCTCGACCTCTAAGTGGTTTGCAAGGACAGACTGTGCCTGGGAAGACCTGGGGCGAGCTGGGAATCCGGACTCCGGGCGACTGAGTGGTGGTGGGCTGGGTGGGGCAGGAGCCTGGGGTGCTGGGGCACCAGGGTTTACCTGCCCATGCTGAGTGTCCTGGGTTCTTGTGTCCTGAGTTCTCACGTGGGGTGGTCCGAGGGTGGACCCAGGCCCCGGGTCTGAGTGTCCTGGCTTCTCACATGGGGTGGTCCGAGGGCTGACCTGGAGGCTTCTGAGCGCTGACATGGTTTTGCCAGTGTCCGCTGCCAAGATGACGCGTCTGCTGCTCTGTGGCTCACGGGAACAGAAGGAGGTGGGAGCGGGAACCGTCTGGGGCAGAGGAGGGACAGGCGGGCTTGGGGCAGAGTGGCCTCTCCGGGTCTTCTGGCCCCACCAGGCAGCACAGACCCCAAGATGGGGCAGGAGGCTGTTCCCTCGATGAGCAGCGGGCGGCCGTCTGCATTCAGCCCTGCACCTTTGCCCACTCGTTGTTGGAGGACGGCCCCATTATGGGCTGGGGCAGAGGTGTGGGGTGGGTGGAGATTAGGGCCAAACGAACCTGAAGGCTCTCCAGAGTCTCTGACCTGTTCCTGAGAGGCCGCGGGGTCACTGGTCTGGCTCAGGCTCTGCCAAGGAGCCTCCTTCGGGTTTTTGGTGCCTGCAGTCAGGGACTGCACTGCCTGCTGTGGCGTGAAGAGTGTGGTGGAAGCTCCTGGTGGAAGCTCCTGCCTGGGTTGCAGATGAGGGATTTAATTAGGGAAGGGCTCCAGGGTGAGACAGTCAGGGCAGAGGTGAGCAGGTGGGGGCACTTGGCTCTTCCTTTGGTGGTGAGGACAAGCTTAGGGCTGAGCCAGCCACGCAAGGCTTCAGGCTGTGCAGATGAGGAAGGGCTGGCCAGCCTCGGGGACAGGGCAGTGGGGCTGAGGGGCTGTGTCCCCCAGGGCCTGCCCCCTCTGGAGACAAAGCCCTGAGGCTGGGCGATGCCTGGGAGAAGGCTTTTGCCCAGTGAGGTTGAAGGGGATCCAGCTCTCCCCAGCCCTCCTGGCCAAGCCCAGCTCAGGCTCTTTCAGGGAGAAGCCACGGTGGCAGGTCTCATGACCCACCCGCTGTGGTGGGCTTGCTGCTGTGCAGGGGGTTGTGGTCTGGCATGGTGCACCCCCTGGATGCGGCTGCATTTTCGAGAGGATGCGGGGGGAGAATTGTTGCTGAAAGAGAGCGGGCCCTGAGCGAAGAACTTGGGGCGTAAGCTGCACAGCAGTGAGGGGACACTGGGGGCTTTCTTGGGATCCCAAAAATGGCAGTAGGAGAGGACCTGGCTTCTGTGCACGTGATGCAGGCCCTGTGGGTCTTGGGGTCTGGGAGGAGCATGAGGATGAGGAAAGGGAGACAGGCTGGGGTCATCTCGGTTGGATTCCACAGGAAAGGCCGGAGCCAGGTTTCCTGAGGCGTTCTCCTGGCGAGCAGCTGCGCGGTCTGAGGCTGTCACTTGTGTTTCATTTTAGGCTCACGCTGGGTCTAGGTGGGTCTGGGTGCTGTGTCTAGGCTGCTCTAACAGGGTTTGGCCTGGGATTCTGAGGCTCGGCCTCTTCTTACGTGGGTGGTAGAGAGATTTCTGCCCCTGGCCGGGAGGGCAGTGTCAGGTTTATCAAACTGACATTTGCAGCAAGTGTGGAGATTTTGAGTGAAGTCAAATCAGGTTTTCAGGGAGAAACAAACACTGGCCGTGGGTGGGAACTTGGGGGCCCAGTGGGGCTGCAACAGGGAAGGAGGTGGCTGGGTGCTGGGGCTCACGGCTGGCTGGGGCTCACCTTAGCTTCCCGAGCACAGTCTGCGACGGCACCGGCATGGCCTCTCCAGGACCTGTTAGGAGGTGATGGTGGCAGGCCTGTGAACACGCCGCTCTTGCTGGAGCCGGGCAAGGCTGCCAGGGGGGTGCTGGGCTGCAGTGTCCCTGGGGCGGGTGCCTGTCTCCCTGCCCAGTAGAGGGGTGGGTGGCAGTGCCCACAGGCCCCCTCCCTTCTCTAGCACCTCCGCGTGCAGTGGGAGAGGAAAGGACCCTGAACAGGGCCCTCCTGAGAGGAGGAGAAGGTGCTGCTGGAGCGACACCCAGAGACGGGTGGGAGCCCAGACATCCAGGACTCGGGGTGGGGCACCACATGGGAGCAGCTCTGCCCCCGGCCATCCCAGGCAGCCCCGTTGCTGGTGGCCAACAGTCCACTCTGACCCCGTCACCCGGACAAAGACCCCCAGAGTCTCACACGGTAGAGGAAGCTCCTGTGTGATTCACCTGCTGGCCACAGGCCTTGGAACCCTCCCTGCTGAGTCTTACTTTTAGGAAGGGGTCTCGTGGGCGCCCCCCGTAGAAGGAGGTGGCTTGCCCAGGTGGGGACAAGCAGCTCGCATACTTGGCGGGAAGATTCGCCCCACGCCGCTCCCCCGTCAGGAAGATTCGCCCCACGCCGCTTCCTGGTCAGGAAGGTTCGTCCCACGCCGCTCCCCGGTCAGGAAGGTTCGCCCCACACCGCTCCCCCGTCAGGAAGATTCGCCCCACGCCGCTCCCCTGTCAGGAAGATTCGCCCCACGCCGTTCCTCCCGCTTCCTCTCCTCCCTGAGGTGTCCTGGTAGCCCGGGCAGCCCAGGATTTAACCTAAGAGCTGCATAGCGTGATTGACCAGGCGGCAGGCAGCCCCCAACTCTTACAGACCTGTCAGTGGGAAAACGGTCTCATCAATTCTCTATTGATTCCTTTTAGCCTTTACCCAGAAGTCAAGTTTGTCTGTTGATTTGATATAAATCTACCCTTGGATTGTTGGCAACTCAGGCAAGAGGTGACGACTTCAGAGCCTTCTGTGCCTTTGGGGTGAAGCTGTGCCTGGCACTGCCCTGGAGTCGCAGGAGCCCCTGGGCCGAGCCATGGAAGATGGGCTCGGAGCATCCTCTGCAGCCTCTGCTCCTGCCTCTGCCCCTACAGACCCGCTCGCCCAGTGACCTGTGGCCACCTAGTGGGAACGAGACATTTGCGATGTGCTTGTTGACCAGGTTAAGAGGCATTCTGGTTTAAAGAGAACAAAAGAGGTTTCTTTTTTTTTTCTTTTTTTAAATACTTATTTGTGTTCCTGAAAAGGCTTCTTTCTGCTTTAGTACTGTCTTTCTAGGCCAAAGACTATGCTCTAGGTTTATAAATATTTCTTTTAACTCACTAATGTGCCAATTTGCCTGGAGGCCCTATCCTCCTCTTGTTGTCCATGGTGGCAGGAGATAAAATCTGTTTTAACTTTTCCAAAAAGGGAAACGTGTCATTTTATTTTCTGACAAAAAAGGAAACATACATTCCCTTCCGTGCCTTTTTCATACGCATGTTTCCTGTAACTAGAATTAAAGCACACAGGAGAAAAGGAAGCAGGTGGAACGCTGCATGGCTGGGTGGTGCAGGAAGGTACAAGCCACAGAATCAAAATCATCTCCTTAGGATCCTAAAGCCCCAAAATGATCATGGTGAAGAACATTCTGGTAAATGTCTTTTTAGATGCTTTTCTGGGCACACACACACACACAACAAACATGGAATCCTGTAGTCCTGCAAATTTTTCTTATTGCTTACCAAATCTCTTACCCCTGAATGCTGAGTGGGCTTCCACTGTTGGATACTGTTACGTAGCGTCCATTGCATGCAGGTGCCATTATCTAGGGAACCAACCCTCTAGTGGAGAAAATGTAGGTTGCAATGTTTCTTCATCATGCAGATGGAAACTGTGAGTAGGTAACTGGTCACTTTCAGCTCTCGTATGTTTGCACATAGAGAATGCCATGCATTTCAGGGTTCTCAGCCTCAGCCTCCTTACACATTGTATGACAACATTCTCAGCTCAACTTTGCTCTCAGATTTTCACCATGTCAGGTAATCAGAGAATGATTTCCTTGCTGTCACCACCACCACTGCCATGACCATCACTATCACTACCACCACCACTGCCACCATTGCCATCACCATCACTATCACCACCACCACCACTGCCACCACCACTATCACCACCACCATCATCACCATCACTATCACCATCACCATCACTATAACCACCACCACCACTGATCACCATCACTATCACCACCAGTCATCACCATCACTGTCACTATCACCACCACTGCCACCACTGATATCAGCATCACCATCGTCACCACCACCACCACTGCCATCACCATCACCACCATTGCCACCACTGCCATCACTACCATCACCATCACCATCACTACCACCCCTATCACTACCACCAGCACCACCATCACTACCACCCCCATCAGTACCACCATCACTACTACCACCGTCACCACCACCACCACTACTACCACCGTCACCACCACCACCACTACTACCACCATCACCACTACTGCCCCCATCACCCCACCATCACCACTATCACTATCATCATCACCATCACCACCACCACCGCCACCACCACTGTCATCGTCTTGACCACCACCACCACCCTGTCACTACCATCACCACCACAATCACTACTGCCACCATCATCACCACGACCACCCCCATCACCAGTATTACCACCATCACCACCACCATTGTTACCACTATCATTATCACCACCACCGCCACCACTGCCACCACCACCATTACCACATCACCACCACTGCCACCATCACCATCACCCCATTACCATCACTACCATCACCACCATCACCACCACCACACCCATAACTACTACCACTACCACCATCATCACCACCACCACCCCTGTCACTATCACCACCACCATTACCATCACCATCACTTTTGTTGAGGAAGTCTGCCCAAAGCTGTGCTAGAACGCTATTGCACCAGTTGTGAGATGCCACAGCCACCACAGCCACAGCCACCACAACCACAGCCATAGCCTCCACAACCACAGCCACAGCCACCACAACCACAGCCACAGCCACAGCCACCACAACCACAGCCACAGCCACCACAACCACAGCCACCTCAACCACAGCCACCACAAACCACAGCCACAGCCACCATAACCACAGCCACCTCAGTCACAGCCACCACAACCACAGTCACAGCCACAGCCACCACAGCCACAGCCACCACAACCACAGCCACAGCTGCTACAGCCACCACAACCACAGCCACCACAACCACAGCCACAGCCACCACAACCACAGCCACAGTCACCACAGCCACCATAGCCACAGCCACCACAACCACAGCCACCAAGGCCTCTGATTTGAGGCCTGAATGCAATGGACAATCCATCTAGCTTTTGGGAGCTGGGCCTGGAGCATTTGGTATCTGAATGTCAAGTATTTGGAGGGTGTGTTCGAGGCGGTGACTTTGCCTACAAGAAGATAGCTTTGAGCATGAGTCTCTACCTTTATGGGCTGTGGCCACACGCCATCTGTTGTTGCAACTGAGTTTGGGAGAAATGTCCAGTCAGAAATGAGGACTCATTAGGGTGAGAGGCCAGAAGGTTGTCAGGACCCAGTAAGACTCATGTGAGGATAGAGAAATGAAGATATTTTCTCAGTGATTTAGTACAGCGTGATATGAAATGCAGATGGTGCCTCAGCATGATGTCACAGAACCCCAAACCCAAACCAACTCCTCCCAGGGTTTCTCATCAATAAATCAGTCAGCCCCAGGACTCAATATTTCCACACTGCAAACTTATTTCCAAAAGATCTAGCTTCCTTGTGGGTACTACAAGGTGGACCCTGTGAATAAGCCTGGAGCTCCACAGACTAGGCCAGGTCGTTCACAGACTTGTCTTGCAATCATTATAAACTGATTTCCATACCTGTACTGTCTATGTCTATTGAAGATGCATTTCATGTGCAATCTTTATATTAATACACACCATGACTTGATATTTAAAAGAATTAGAGATGGTCATGAACTGGGGTTGGCAAACTTTATCTGTAAAGGACCAAATGATTAATATCTTGGCTTTGAAAGCCACATAAGGTTACTGTTTCCTCCTCCTTGTCTTACTCCTCCCCCTCCTCTTCTTCTCGTCCTTCTCCTCCTTTCTTCTCTCTTCCCCACTTCTTCCCTCTTTCTCCTTTTTCCTACAACCCTTAAAAAATATAAAAACCATTCTTAGCTCAAAGGCCCATGAGCACAAAATATCTGAGACGGTCTCAGTCAATTGAGGAAGTTTATTTTGCCAAAGTGAAGGATGCACCCATGGTACAGTCTCAGGAAGTCCTGGGACTTGTGCCCGAGGTGGTCGGGGGCCTGAGACATGTGCCCGAGGTGGTCGGGGGCCTGAGACTTGTGCCCGAGGTGGTCGGGGGCCTGAGACTTGTGCCCGAGGTGGTCGGGGGCCTGGGACTTGTGCCCGAGGTGGTCGGGGGCCTGAGACATGTGCCCGAGGTGGTCGGGGGCCTGAGACTTGTGCCCGAGGTGGTCGGGGGCCTGAGACACGTGCCCGAGGTGGTCGGGGGCCTGAGACGTGCTGAGGTGGTTGGGGGCCTGAGACTTGTACCCGAGGTGGTCGGGGGCCTGAGACTTGTACCCGAGGTGGTCGGGGGCCTGAGACTTGTACCTGAGGTGGTCGGGGGCACAGTTTCCTTTTATACATTTTAGGGAGACATGAGACGTTAATCAATATGTGTAAGACGTACTTTGGCTTAGTCTAGTAAGGCGGAATAACTGGAAGTGGTGGCTTCCAAGTTAGAAGTAGATAAGAGACAAAAGTTTGCATTCTTTTGAGTCCTTGACCACCCTTCCAGTGAATACACAATTGAGCCTGGCTCAGTGAATCTGCATTTTTACATAAACAACAGGGGAGAGGGAGCAATGAGATCTGCATTTGTCTTAGGGGAGCCTCAGAGGGGCGACTTTGAACAGAATGGGAGACAGGTTTGCCCTGGGCAGTTCCCAGCTTGACTTTTCCCTTTAGCCTGGAGATTTTGGAGTCCCAAGGTTTGTTTTCCTTTCCCAGGCCCTATATAAAAAGACGGGTGGGGTAGGTCCCAGGGCTGTGGTTTGCTGACCCCTGATCAGAGTATCTCTGAGGAAGTTGCTATCGGTGGACGTGTCGCTAAACCCTATATGCTAATCAGCTGGGCATCAGCCTATAGTGTATTTTCACACAGCACAATTCATTGTTAGCAAATTCCAAGAAACTCAACAACCATCGGAACTGACCCCTTGGCTATAATGATCTGTTTGCGTCGGATCAGATTTCCTGTGGAGAAACAACTAGAAGTTCTGGGTAAAATGCACAGAATGCCTGCTCTGGGGAGCCGCGGAGGCTACCGGGATTTGAGAGGCCAAGATCCCGTTCATTAGCCTGATTTGATCATTCCACAATGTATATATGTGTTGAAACATCACACTGCATCCCATAAATATGTACAATTATTTGTCAATTAAAAATAAACTATAACTTTTTCTTTTTTTTTTTTCCGAGATGGAGTCTCACTCTGTTGCCCAGGTTGGAGTGCAGTGGTGTGATCTCAGCTCACTATAACTTCTGCCTCCAGGGTTCAAGTGATTCTCCTGCCTCAGCCTCCCAGTAGCTGGGACTACAGGCACCTGCCACCACGCCTGGCTAATTTTTGTATTTTTAGTAGAGACGGGGTTTCACCATATTGGCCAGGCTGGTCTCGAACTCCTGACCTCAGGTGATCCGCCCATCTCAGCCTCCCAAAGTGCTGGGATTACAGGCGTGAGCGACTGCGCCTGGCCAATATAACTTAAAAAAGACCCATCGGAGGGGCACCGTTGGGGCGCCCACTCCCTGCGCGCTGCCTGTCTCCTGGGGGCATTTGTCATTCCTATCGAAAGAGGCTGAGAAACCAGGCAAGGGCTGTGGAGAAGAGGCTGTGAAACCCGCAGAGCACTCAGCAACCTCATAGGGTAAGCAACACACAAACAAATGATTGGGTTGCAAAGGTTACCAGGCCCTGAGGAGACTGGATCCCAAAGAGAAAGTAGGTACAGATGCGATCAGCACCTGTGGCTTTCACGTCTGACACATTTGCCAAATTCTTGAGTTGAGTAAGAGGCTGATCAGAAAGCTATGGAAAAGCGGAGCAGGATTTTTGGCAGTCTCGTAATGCTGCAGAGATGAAACTGGAAATCAGGAGCTTCTAAGAAAGAGGGGCCATCGCACACACCCCAGGTCCCAGCCCCGGAGGGGTCACGCCACAGGTGTAAGGATAAACCCCAGGTGACTGATCCTTGCAAGGACAGGTCTGTCTTCTTGTCTCAGGCCTCACTTGAGTTAAGGGGATCTACCCTCGATCTGGCTGTCTAGTGAGGAGGAAGGTAAGAAGATAGACTCACCCAGAGTCTCTGCAGTTTCATATGTAATGTCTGAATTTCAGTTGTCAAGAAGCAAGACCAAGACACAAAAACAGATGACAACAGTATACCCACAGATAGTTATTATACTTGTTGCAGTCAAATTTTAAAATAACTGTGACTGATATGTTCAAGACAATAAAGGGTAGGTGGAAAATTTTACCAGAAAAATTGATTCTATAAACAAAGTAATCAAATGGAAATCCTAGACCTGAATTTAATACCTCAATAGATGGGCATCACAAAACATTGGGTACGAAGGAGTGGATGAGTGAGCTGGACGAAGGTCCGTGGGAAATAACCAGGCAGAGTCACAGATCAAAACTGAAAGTATAGGAGGGAGTGCATGAGGCAGAGGAGAGCTGTTGGAAAGGTCTATACGTGTAAGTGGAGTCCCAGCAGAGGACAAGGAAAACGGCTTAGAAGCAATGTTTGAGGTGATGAGAGCTACGATTTTTTTTCAAACCTGGAGAAAGACACCAAAGCTTGGATTTTTAAAGATCTATTATATAGCTATTTTTAAGGTAAACAACAGTTGAATATTGGCAGTTTTGTATAGTTAGTTCAACCTCGCAGAATAAATACAAAGAAAACCCTACCTCTGAACATCATCCTAAAATTAGTAAAAACCAAAGTTTAAGAGAAAAATCTGGAAAGCAAGCAGAGAAAAAGCATAGGACATTCATCTCTATTGATGAATTGTTTCACCAGAAACCACGGCGACCAGAAGGCAGCAAGATGGACCTCCCATGTGAGGGAGAAAATACCCCATCAACTCAAGCTCTGTACTCCCTGGAAATGTTTCTCGGGTATAAAGATGAAATCAAGACGTGTCCAGACAAACAGAACTTGGGAGTCTCCATCAACAGATGACTCTTAGGAAAAGACTGCAGGGACTTTTGGCAGGAGGAAAATAATCCCACGTGGAAACAGGGAAATAAGGCAGGCAGGGATAGCAGTGGGAAGTGTCGGTGGGTTGGTAAATCAGCAGGAATATTGGCGACACAGAAGGTAAAGGAGTTAGTGTTCTCAGGTTCGCCATTATCCAGGATGCGATCATGCGTGTTACACTAATAAGTCAGGGATCCATGTTCTTTTTTGTGGAAAGAACACAAAACATGAGATCTACCCTCTTAACATTGTAAGTGCATAGCACAGTCTTGTTGACAGTAGCCATGATCTGTACCGCAGATCTCTAGCACTCGTTCATCCTGCAGAACTAAAACTTGATACCCATTGATTGGCAACGCCCCACCCTGCCCCCACCCAGCCCCTGGAAACCAACGTTCTTCTCTCTGCGTCTATGAATTGGACTATTTTAGACGCCCTGTCTAGGTGCAATCATCAGCGTTTTCTTTTCTGTGCCTGGATTACTTCACTCAGCTCATGTCTTCCAGGTTCATCTATGTTGTCATTTACGGCAGGATGTTCTTCTTTTCTAAGGCTGAGTAATGTTTCATTGTATAGATATACCCCAAGTAAAACATCCGTCCATCTCTTGGTGGACATTTGGGTTGTTTCCACATCTTGGATATTGCAAATAATGCCACAGTGAGTGTGGGAATGCAAGTGTCTCTTTGGAGATCTTGATTTTGACTCTTTTGGGTAAAAACCCACAGTGGGATTGCTGGATCAAATCGTACTTCTATTTTTAATTTTTTGAGGAACTTATGTACTGTTTTCCATAAGGACCTTTTGCATTCCCACAGCAGTATACAATCTTCACCAATACTCATCTTTTTTTTTTTTTTTTGATAATAGTTATCCTAACAAGTGTGATACGATAGCACATTGTAGTGGTGATTTAGATTTTGCCGACAATGAATGATGTCGAGCATTTTTGCATTTTTGTTGTACACCTGTAGTTCATTTGTATTTCTTCCTGTGAGAAACGTCCATTCAGGTCCTTTTGCCCATTTAAAAAATCAGGTTATTTTGTTTTTGGTTATTGGGTTGTAGCAGTTCCTTATACATTTTGGACATCAACCTTTTAAAAAGGTATGTGCTTTGCAAGTATTTTATCCTATTCTGTAGATTGCCTTTTCACTGTTGAGTGTTTCTTTTGCAGAAACTTTAGTTTGATGTAGTCTCCCTTGTCTGTTTCTGCTTTTGTTGCCTGAGCTTTTGGTGTCATATCCAAAAAATAATTGCTAAGACCAACGTCATGAAGGTTTTTCTATATTTTCTTCTAGGAGGTTTACGGGTTCAGGTGTTATGTTTAAGGCATTCATCCCTTTTTAGTTGATTTGTGTGTGTGTGTATGGTATAAGATAACCATCCAATTTTGTTCTTTGCATGTGGATATCCAGTTTTTCTGACACCATTTGGGATGTGATGTGCCTTGCACCATAATAAGTCAAGGACCCATGTTATTATTTCTAGAATAACCACAAAAAGAATAGCTAACAAGCTAAGAAAGGGAATCAGAATAATAATAGAAATACTTGATCTAAAAGAAAGCAAAAAAGAAGAGAACAAAGGGAAAATAAACAGATGAGACAAATAAAAAACCAAGATAAGATAGTAGATATAAATCCCAATATATTAGTAATTTCATTGCAAATAAATGAGGTAAATACTCCAATCAAAAAGTAAAGATGGTCACTAAAAAATAAAACCATACTGCTTCAAGGGACCACCTTCAGTGTTGAGATATAGAAGGTTGAAAGGCTGGAAGAGAATACAACGAAAACACTGACCTAAAGAAAGCTGGTATAGCTAAACTAATATGCAAAGTAGATCTTAAGGCAGGAAGCATTTTCTGAGATAAAAAGAGCCATAATAAAAATAAGGGTTAGTATATCAGGAACACACGGTAATTATAAATTTGATGTTCCCAATATAATTTTCAAATATATAAAGCAAATATTGAGATACTTACAGGAGAGAATAATGCACATTTTTATGCATGTTTGTTTTTATTATTGGTATGTCTGTTCTATCACGTATTTAGAGAGATGTGCTGAAGAAGATCTGAAGAACAGGATTAACAATCTTGGTCTAATTGACACACTGCACCTATCAAAACAGAACCTGCGTTCTTTTCAAGTGCACGTAGCATACATATTGAAAATGACCATCTATTGGACAGAAATGTTTTAATCAGATAAACAAATCTTAACATATTGCTAAAGATTGAACTCACTCAGAGTATTTCTTTGGCCAAATAAATTAAGCTAAAAACAAATGGAAAAAAAAAAAAACCCAGAAATATCTAAATGTTTGGAAATTAAGCAGTACTCTTCTAAATACCCCATTTGTCAAAGAAAAAAGGTCAATATAAATCTGAAAATATTTTGAACTGAACTATAATATAAATACAATATTTAAAATTTTTGGGAATTTTGGGATCAAACTAAAGCTAAGGTTAGAAATAAATCATAACCTTAAGTGCTTTTATTAGAACAGAAGAAAAGGTGAAAATGACATGTGTCTAAAGAACTTAGAAAAAGGACAGAAAATTGAAGTTAAAGAAACATAAGAATGTAATAAAAAGAAGAGAAAAATAATGTAATAGAAAACAAATGTGTAGTAGAGAGAATGAACAAAACCAATCATTGGTTCTTTAAAAGATCTGAATATACATTTCTGGCAAGCCTGATCAAGAAAAACAGAAGGAAGCACCAACTTACCAACGCCAGGAATAAAAAGTGGACATCGCTGTAGATCCATGTCATGCGCAGCTTTTGCCTGTAAACTTCAAAATAAAGTGGCAAATGTAGCTATAAATTTTCTTTTACCCTGTGATTGAATAGTATCACTCCTAGAGATACACGTATTCCCAACAGAAATGCAGACTGAGGTATGCAAAGGACATGTACGAGAATGTGCCCAGCAGCTCAGTTCGTATCTGTGGAAGCCGAACATATCTGTCTTTTATGGTCTAGTAATCCCACTCCTATGAGTACATACCCAATAGAAATGCACACTTAAATATACAAAAATGCCTAAGAATGTTCCCAGCAGCCTGATTTATACCAACTTACAACTGAAATAACTGATACGTCTATCCACAGGAGAATGTATAAATAACCGTGGGACGTTCCACACAATTAAATACTATAGAGCAATAAAAAACCACCAGCTACCGTTGTACAGTGCAACGCAGATGACCCTCACCAATGTGACGTTGTGCAAAGAAGCCGGATTCAGAAGAGCAGAGCGTGTGAGTCCACTGACCTACAGTTCAAACAGGCAAAGCTGATGTTCAGCCTGGAATTTAGAATGATGGTGACTGAGAGGATGGAGGCGGGGCTTGTGGGTTATGAATCTATGTCTGGGTGGGTGTGTTTGTTTTGTAAAAATTCATCAGGGTGTGGGGCCTCTTCCCCCTTCCTCATTCCTGTTTTTACTCCAGGTCAATCACCAGGTGTTGCTTTTGTAACAGGAGTGCAAGCCGTTCTAGTGAGGGTGAGGCTGTCTTAAGCTCTGTTTTATGGGAGTTGCATCTGTTCTGAGCTGGCCTTGCTCCTGGATCCCGGGCCAGGCTGTGTCTTCAGGCAGCACCAAGCTGTGTACTCCTCACTGGTGCCCGCTTTGGAATGCATACTATCTCCATAAAAAGTTTGTCAAGTGATACTTCTAATAGCTGCTGTTTGTTTGCAGAGTACTTTAAACATATTCCAGGGGCTTTAAAACGTATTATCTTTGCTGCTGGTCTCAGAAAACCATTGCAGGAGGCTGCAGGCATTTAAGTGATGTTTGCCTTCCCTGGCAGAGGTGGAGCCTGGGCCAGAGCTTGCACCCTCCCCCTCCTGAACACTGTCCCAAGACGACACAGAGGTTAAATGTTCATGAACAAAACGTTTGAAATCTGCTCTCTGAGCTCTGCGTTTCAGGACTTTGTCGTTTGTAGTTAGCCCTAGCTTGAGAAGTCTGGATGCTTGTTCAGGGAACGGGCTGGGATTCTGGGGGCCCTGGTGCTTTCGCCCTGGCTCAAGGCCCTGCCACTGCTCATGGGTCACTGTGTGGGGTTCCCCTGAGGATCTGGGGAGCACCCGTGACGTCTCCCTGACCATGTCGTGTTTCTCTTCTGCCTCACATGCCATTAAAGGTCCAGCGGGGACTCTGAGTCCTCCTCTCCCTGCCCTGGACAAGGCTTCCCGTGAGTTAGCCAGAATATTCCGTGGTCCTGGCTGCAGTGATTGGCTCAGGAGGGGTCATGTGACCAAAGCGGATCCTGTTGGAGTGGATTGGACTGTGAGGATGCTGGACAAGACTCTGCATTTCTGCTCAGGTGGGCAGGACAGCAGGTGGGCAGGACAGCAGGTGGGCTTGTCACTGCTGGCACTTGAGGGCTGGTGTTGGTGTCCAGCGGGCAGGTCAGAGAGAGGGACAAGCAGGTCCTGGGTAACATGATGGAGCACTCAGACACAGCCTTCCCCGGCACCAGCCTGTCCCTCGGGTGGGTGGCTGTGAGCCAGTGTGTGCCCAGTGTGTGCCTGGTGTGTGCCCAATGTGAGCCAGTGTGTGCCCAATGTGTGCCCAGAGCAAGCCAGTGTGAGCCAGTGCATGGCCAGTGTGTGCCAGTGTGTGCTTGACGTGAGCCAGTGTGCCTGGTGTGTGCCTGGTGTGAGCCCAGTACAAGTCAGTATGTGCCCAATATGTGCCCAGTGTATGCCCAGTGTGAACACAGTGTAAGCCAGTGTAAGCCAGTATGTGCCCAATGTGAGCCAGTGTGCCCAGTGTGTGCCTAGTGCAAGCCAGTGTGAGCCAGTGTGTAGCCAGTATGTGCCCAGTGTGAGCCAGTGCGCCTGATGTGTGCCTGGTCTGAGCCTAGTGCAAGCCAGTGTGAGCCAGTGTGTGGCCAGTATGTGCCCAGTGTGTGCCTGCTGTGTGCCCAGAGTAAGCCAGTGTGTTCCCAGTGTGAGCCAGTGTGTGCCTAGTGTGTACCCAGTGTGTACCCAGTGTAAGCCAGTGTGAGCCTGGTGTGAGCCAGTGTGTGCCCAGTGTGTGCCCAGTGTGTACCCAGTGTAAGCCAGTGTGAGCCAGTGTGAGCCTGGTGTGAGCCAGTGTGTGCCCAGTGTAAGCCAGTGTGAGCCAGTGTGAACCAGTGTGTGCCCAGTGTGAGGCAGTGTGTGCCTGGGGTGTGCCTGGTGCTCAAACTGGCTGGGATCTTTTCTCTGATCTGTCACTGAAAACATTCTCATTGAGACGAAGATAAGAATTTGGTTCTGATTTGCTTGAAGTCACACAGTGATGAATTTGAACTTGCTTTCCTCAGTCCAAGCTTTTTGCATTTGTCGTGTTCTGGGTCTTGGGTGGTGCTCTTAGCCAGCTCCCTCAGGGGCTGATTGGAGTCAATCATGTCTGCTCTGGTTCCACAGCCAGACACAGCCAGGGTCAGATGGTCACTGCCTGGGGTCTCCGTCCAGAGACCATTCTGAGAGTGTGGGGGGCTCTTCCCTGCTTCTCACTCCTATTTTCACTCCAGGTCAGTCACCAGGTGTTTCTCATAGCGGGGGTGTGGCTGGGTTCAAGCTGTCATGGGAGTTGTGTCCGTGCTTCCTGGAAATCCCAGGCCTGGCTGCGGCTTCCTGCAGTGACACAGTGTTGGCCCCACACGGCACTGAGTGGACGTTACGGCTTCGTTGGTCCGCGGCCGTGCTGCGTCTCCTGTGGTGGTGACACCACCAAATGTTCCCTGTCAATTAGGACAAGAAGCAATGTACTCCCATGCAGTGATCTTGGCTCTCAGAGTGGGAATTCACGGGGACGGGGGGACCGCACTGAGCCGTCCAAGGCCCCATAAACCACAGAGCCCTTCTGGGAACATGCCCAGGGTCCACAAACTCTGGAGCATTTCTGTGGATGTGCCTGGGACGGTTTTCACCTTCACCAGAGACTTCCACAAATGGTACCGACTTCTGGGTCTACGAGGCCCCTCTTCTTGTGAGTGCCAGCGGGCTGCTCTCTCTCATCTCATCCTGCGCTGAGTTTGCTGCATTCTTTAGCCCACTTTCAATTCAGCTGGATTCTCCTCTGCTGGGGATCCTTACAGAGCATAGTTGTTTAAGAAAACTTCATGTCCCAGACGGGCGCGGTGGCTCACGCCTGTAATCCCAGCACTTCGGGAGGCCGAGGCAGGCGGATCACAAGGTCAGGAGTTTGAGACCAGCCTGGCCAACATGGTGAAACCCCATCTCTACTAAAAATACAAAAATTAGCTGGGCGTGGTGGCGTGTGCCTGTAATCCCAGCTACTGAGGAGGCTGAGGCAGGAGAATTGCTTAAACCCAGGAGGTGGAGGTTGCAGTGAGCCAAGATTGTGCCACTGCACTCCAGCCTGGGCGACAGAGCAAGACTCCATCTCCAAAGAAAAAAGAAAAGAAAAGAAAAAAAACAACAGTTCATGTCCCACGAGTACGGCTATGCACTTCTTCCTTTTAAATGATCACTTTTGTTTGGAGATCTGGACTTGAAATTTCAGACCCCATTAGCTCACCATTCATGGCCTATTATGGAAACCCAATCCTGCATCCATCTGTATTCAGATTGCATTTAATAAAAAAGCCGTGAATTAGTGAAAAACCGGAAACTGAGTTGAGCCCGTCTTCCCATATGTTTGCCTACTGGCGGTCTGGAGCCGAGTTCTTTCCTCTCGGACGGGGCTCTGCGGTTGGGATGGCCACGTGCTTGAGCGGAGGGTGGCAGGAGGGACGTGGGACCAGGCCAGGCTCTCCCAGGCCGGGAATGAGGGGGCTAGCACATCACCAGTGGGTCTAAGGGTTTGTGGAAGCTGCAGTGGGGACCCAGCATCGGGCTGACGGTCCGTGGGAAGGAGGCAGAGATGGAGGTGGAGCTGGGGCAGGAAGGTCCTGGAGAAGGGATGCTGAGCTCTGAGCTGCAGGAGGAGCTGCTGCTAAGGACCAGCGCCAGAGCCTAGCACGACCTTCCTAAGGCTTCCTTTGTGCCGGCTGTGGATCTGCTGGAACGTGCTTCTGCTCTGGTTGAACGTGTTCTTCTCTGGAGATGTCGGGGAGCTCCTGCTGCGGAGAGAGGTCTCAGATGCTGCCTCCCAGTGCTCTTGACTTCAGGAAAGCCCCTCAACTGGGCAACAGCCCGCCCTGCCCCTGCGTGGGTAGGACACCTCCGAAACACATTGGTTGGATCCGGAAGCCTATTCTTAGTACAGAGCAGTTAGATGAGAATATTATGGTTTAGCAAGCAAGACAGGCAGTGCTAGAAGGCCAAAGCCTTGGTCTCAGTTCAGGCTTGGCCACCAGCCCGTCACGTGCCCATAGGTGGATGTCGCTGGATCAGTTGGAATTTGTAAATCCTCCTCCACCCTGTTTTTCTTGCAGTAAGCCTGTCCCGGCACGAGGGTGCAGCTGGGATGCCCTCGGGACGGTCTGCATGAGGGTAGCTGCTTTTATAATGTCCATTGCCATAAAAAGTAGCTGTCTTTATTAGAAAAGACCCTGAAAGAAGCGAGTACGTAACATACAGACACAGTGACTGAACTTCCCCATCATAACCAGGAAGGAACTTTGTCACTGAACTGTGACTGCCTCCCGTTAGATTTTGTTCACCGCCTGGCCCCCTTGGATCACTGACTAAAAATGACCCGGCTGTGTGAAACAGAAGCCTGGTCGGGTAACGGTGACTCTGTGACGGGTACCTTGCAGCTACTAAAATTATACGTCTTAGGAGTTTAAGAACATAAGAAATTCTGGTGGAATGATGTTAAATGACAAAGGCAGCTGTAAAAGTACCAATACTGTGATCTCAGCCATGGAGAGAAACAGACCCAATGCCAGCAGCTGTTTCCTCGGATCAGTGGGTTACAAATAATTTTAGTTTTCTCCTCTGCAGTTTCTGTGCAGTGGCACACATCGTTTAAAAGTACAACCCAGTGACTTTCCGTAAGGGTTCTCCCGAGGGTCTCGCTGCCGCCCTCATCTTCTGAGCCACCAAGAACAGGCCCCTGGTCTTGGATGTGCTGTGAGTCACGTCTGACACCACTGTGCCTTCACCTCATGTTTTCTTATTGTTAAAAATGAACGTTTTTCCATTTTGGGAGGAAGAAGAGTGCTCCAGCTCCCCTGCCGTCTTACAGGAGGGAGTTTCATTCGTGGCCCCAGTTGAAAGACACTCGGATTGGCTTGTTGGTTTCATCCCGCCTTCTTTAAACACTTGGTGGCAGGCTAAGAGAACCCCTGAAATTTGGAAGCTGGGCAGAGTGGAAGTCCCCAGTGGAGCTAGGTATGAAGGCGTCGGCTAGGCTGGACTCAGACTCTGCGTCCTCCCGGGCAGGGCATCAGTAGGACGTTCAGCCTGTTGTTTTGGGTCTTAGCAGCAGTGGATGTGATTGTTTTTGTCTTAAGGCCTCAAGTGATGGCCACATGATGGAGGATCCCCTCCTTTACTGATGGTCACCTGATGGGGAATGGTAGTTATAACTACAGAATGCCTTCTCCGAGACACCTGAGCCCCAGACCTGGCGAACTGGCATGGAAGATTAAGCTGATGGTGAATGCCTGTGGGCCCCGAGGCCCCCGGATCTCCTCGAGGGTGCTGAGTACACCTGGCATGGGAGATTAAGCTGATAGTGAACGCCTGTGGGCTCCGAGGCCCCCGGATGTTCTCGAGGGTGTGGCACATGTCTGGCCACTGGGGCCAGGCAGCAGCATCGTGCTTGGCTCTGCTGTCAGGGCTCTCAGGGCCGCGCTCTGCGGGCGTCTCAGTCCCCCGTTCGAAGAGCATTTCCTGACCACTGGACATTATGTGTGCTGGCACATGTGTGTGAGCCCGTTCCACACGCACATACGATTTGTTTGAATGTAGCCAGAGACAGGTTAATAGAGGAATCTGGAGAGTCAGTTGGTTCACTAATCTTCACCTCCGGTGGTCACAGATGCTGTCCCTGTTTTTGTGTAAAGTGACGTTTACTTGGCCACCTGGAGCTAGTGTGTTATAATCAGACTTTGGGAGCAATAAACGTTAATAGGCAGAGTTTCTGAAAATGCCTCACTTTGCTTCTTGACGGAATTCCATTATAGCTGGGGGAATCGATACGATGCCTTGCTTCATTATTGCTTTTCTTCCACGTGGGCAGTTTCTTAATAAAGCCCGTGGAATGGGCCTCACGGAAAACAGAACAGGACGGTGCCCGGTGCCTCCCCTCTCTGTCCTCTGTGCATCCATGTGTGGGATGTGCTGTGAGAATGTCACAGAGCTCTCCTGTGCCATGCGTAAGCCTGTGTCCACCCCGGAGAAATCGGCTTCTGGAGTGTGGTCCAGCAGGTGCCGGAATCCGACGGCTACCTCTCTGCTCAGAGACCTTGGAGCTCTTCAGCCTCTTCTGAATTAATCTTTCTCATCTAAAAAGTGAAAATAAGGTAATTACCACCTTAGAGGGGAGTTGTGAGGATTAAAGGAAATAATACATGCAAACTACAGAGCACAGCAGAACTCCATGCAAAGCAATTTTCATAATTCAATTCCAGTGTTGGCCATAAAGGGACTGTAATGTCCCAGTTTCTCTCTTTCCTCTTCTAGAAAATGAGGGGCCGGATGTGGTGGCTCATGCCTGTAATTCCAGCACTTTGGGAGGCCGAGGTGGGCGGAACACTTGAGTTCAGGAGTTTGAGACCAGCCTGGTTAACGTAGTAAAACCCCGTCTCTACTAAAAATATAAAAACTAGTAATCTCAGCTACTCAAGAGGCTGAGGCAGGAGAATCGCTTGAACCTGGGAGGTGGAGGTTGCAGTGAGCCGAGCTGGTGCCATTGCACTCCAGCCTGGGCGACAGAGTGAGACTTTGTCTCAAAAAAAAATGAGGAACCAGAGGGACTAATCTCTGAGACCTCTTCCCCTCCAGGAACATTTTCGTTAAGACGTTTTGGGAGTGTCCTGGGCAGGACAGGCAGGGTACTGGAGAGGAAGCTAGGGCGGGACCCTTGCACGTCCCTAGGGTTCACCATGTCCCCACGAGGTCATGGGTGCTCCCGGGAAAGGTCAGGCTTGCATCACTCAACAAGGGAAAACTGCGGTGGGTGGAGGGAAGCCTCCCAAACCCACTCCCTTCACTGCTGTGCTGCTCAGGTCTGGCCTGGCAGCAGGGGATAGAACATGGTTCCTGGTTTCTCCCCCGTGGTTCCTCTTGGGTTTCCTGCTTGTTTCCCAAATGAGTTGATGTACACAGTTTATTCATGGCTCAAGGCTCTTTTCTTTGCTATCTTAACAAGTGACAGTGTTGGAGATAAATTTGCATTCTGTGGTGTCACCTCAGGCTTCTTTTTTCTTGTTGCTTTGGGCTGAGTAGCAGGGATGGAACACCTGCGGTCCCAGGTTTAGCAGGCATGGTTCCTATCTGGGAAACTGGCCTGGGCCCCGACGTGTCATCGTCCCCCTGTCCTCGCTTTATCTCTGGAGAGCAGCGGGAGTGTGCAGTGGCTTTCAAGCCTTTCTTCGTCTCTACTGACCATGCAAATTACACACCAACCACTTGTAAACTTGAGCTCCTGTGAGCTGGCCGAGCCCAGGAAGATTATTGAGACCACATCCGAATGGTGGCCCCAGAAAGGCCAGCAGTTTCAGTCCGGGTATGACACCCGTGTAGCTGCCGAGGCCTTCAGATGGCGTTTGCTGTTTCTTTCAGTCCGGGTATGACACCCGTGTAGCTGCCGAGGCCTTCACATGGCGTTTGCTGTTTCTTTCAGTCCGGGTATGACACCCGTGTAGCTGCCGAGGCCTTCGGATGGCGTTTGCTGCTTCACATGGGCTACAGGGTTTCTTTTTCTTCTTTTTCTTCTTTCTATCTTCCTTTTATTTTACTTTCTTTGAGACATGCAAGAGTATGTGTGTGCATCTGAACTGAGAATCTGGCAGCATTCGGAGTTTTCCAGCTCAATTCCGTGTCCAGATTTGTAATTCAGAAAATCTGATGGTGTTGGAAGCTGCCTTCGATGGGGTTTGTTGGTACTTCTCAACCTGCCCTTCCAACTCTTCCCAGCCGAGCTGGCCAAAGAGCCCAAGCCCTTTTCAGAGACGTGGATGATGTCTTTGCAGTTTCAGAACCTACCTAGGATTTGCATTCTGATCTGCATTTCTTAAAAGGTTGACTGCAGTTCAGTTCCTTGTAGTCTACTCCTTTGCAGATTTGATCTCTGAGGACGATTCAGTCAGCTTGTGAAATTAATGGATTCTAGCAAAACTGCATTTTAGTGATACTTTTCAGTAGATAGTCTGTGAAAAGTAGATTTGAAGTATTTCTGTGATGAGGCTCGATTATTAGTGTGGAACTTGATTGCCGAGAACCAAACCGCCCCCCTCATCAGTAACCTGGTCTCCCGCTTCAGCATCTGTTGCTTGAGATTACTTCACAGATGTGAACATGAATGTGGGCCCGAGTTGTTCAGGGTTAAGACAAACTTTATTTTTTTAACCCCAAACCTTACTGCTAATAAAAATTCTTTATTTTCCCAAAGGCGTTGATGAATAGGTTTGGTCACTACTTTTAAATGTAAAAATTTTTAATTTCAGTTCCATCTCATTTACATCAAACAGAGCATATGGCTCCCAAAGCAGCCCAGAACATGCTGGGGAGAAAACTAGCAATTTACTCCACTATTCAGCTTCATTTTTCTTTCATTTTCATGGAAACCATAAGATTGTTTTTGTGTTTCAGATCAAACATGTTTTTGAGCAAAGAGTACATTACCCAGCTGTCCTAAAAGCAGAACTTATCACTGTTCAGATTTAATCCAAGCCATCTGCTGCGTTTCTTTCTTTCCATTTATTTTTGAGGCACATCACAGGAAAGCTGCTTCTTGACATATCTCACTTGGAGAAACTACAAAGAGGAAAATATGGCAAAAACTTTCGATGTCGCTTTGTCGATGCACTTTGCATAAATAATGAAACATTGCCCTCCACTCAGTGTTCAAAAACCCAGTGCTTGTCACCCCAACTTTAAAATAAATTGGAAAACTCCAAGAAACAAAATCAGCCTTACATTTGCATTTCCTACCGGGGTGGGTGTCACTAATATCCACAGGCTGAGCTCTTTTCTCGAGTGTGATTCCTGTCAGCTTTTCACCTGAAGGCCCGAGAGCTGTGCAGAACGTGACGTGTGCACCCGGGGACCACCAGCTGGAATGGGACCGATGAGGGGTGCGACTGGCCCTCGATTCTAAAGCCTGGACTAAAGATCTGAGCCACATGCATCTAACGAGGTATGGGAATCCTCAGTCTAGAAATGACCTTGGACTCAGATACTTGAGCAGAGGATGACATGGGCAGAACTGGTGTGTTGTCCTTTCTAAGATGTTATGGGTCCGATCAAGTATGAGAAGGTGGTCCCTGGAATTGGGCATCTCTGTCAGGCTCTGTTGGAACCCAGGGCATCTGTGAGCCACAACCTCCTGAGACCTGCCCCTCACACAACTGCCATGTGTCATCAACAGGGACACGGAGGAAACTGACTCAGAGCTGTCACTTCATCCCTGCTTCCACGGAAGACACGCTGCTTACACATTTCACAAATGTGGCTGGAGGAGGGAGGCAGGAACCACTCAGTCACTGGGATTATCTTCTGGGAAGCCCACTCGGATGACGGGGAGGGTCTTCTGGGAAGCCCACTCGGATAACGGGGAGGACCTCATTTGCATGGCTCACAGCCATGACAGCTTGGGTCTCAGAAGGAAGGGAACTCGGGGCAATGTGCACTGGTGGGATTGCTTATGCACGATATTTGTCAAGCCGTCTCTTTTTGTAAATAACTCTTCTCCTTAAAAACATAAGATGGCTTTGCAACTATGCTGATCTCATTGGCTTTTGATGAAGAAAGAGGAACGTGTGCTGGACCCTGTGCCTGAAGCTGGAGTTCCAGGTACCCCAAGCCCAGGAAAAGACAAAGTCAAGATTCTGTGTTCTGAAAAGAGCCAAATGTGGCTCAGATGCCCTCAAAGGAGAGAAGATCCAAAGTAACCCGTGGTCAGCAAAAGTCAGGAGGCTGAAACCGTGCCTGTGGTGTTGGCTGAAGACCGAGGGGCCTTTTCCCAGGCGGGCAGTCTCTTCCTCCTCCCTGCAGAGGTCAGGATGAGGCCAGCTCGCCGTGAGACAATGTGTCCTGTCTACCTTGGGAAGGAAAACAGGAGGAATTGGGAGGGAGAACATGTTCCCAGTTCTTTACTCACTCACTGTTGTGCTGGACACAAATGTGGCAGGAACCGCTGACAAAATGCTCCAAAGCTCTGAAGACCTTAGGGGTCAGGTCCTGTGCACAAGATCATAACAATGGCCAACATGACAGAGTTTCAGCAGATGCCTGTTGAGTAAAGAATACAGGCACCGAGGTTTGGGCACAGCTCGGGGTCTGACGCTAACACAGGTGGATTCCATTCCCAACACTGGTGTCGATGGGCCTTTTCCTTCAGGAGTGGGCTTTGAAGAAATGACTGCCCCCAAAATCTTTTGGATTTG
>NW_012103954.1:1073840-1076752 GCF_000951045.1 Mandrillus leucophaeus
GAAGGAATTCTTGCAGGGAAGGAATTCTTGCTGGTGACAGCTGATATAATGTTTGCAAAACAGCCATTTTCTAAAATGGAGCTTTCCAGGCCAAAAGTGCTTGACGTCAAGAAAATGACTTTTAGGTTTGAGATAGCATCTGGGTCTAACTTCAGAAAGGTGGTTCTATACATAGGTCACTGCCAAGGACACATGTCTTCAGGCTCCAGAACCCTGCCTCAAGGCTGGTAACACCACAGCTGCCCAAAATGCAATATTTAAACACAGAACCTTATGAAAGATGGCAAGAGGGTCAGAGTCAAGCACAAAACCAATACCAGGTTGTACCTCACTGCATGGTGAAGAAGAAGTGGCAAGGACTATGTGAGCCACTGGAATAACTTATAGGAAAGTGAGGATTGTTTCATGACATGTAATGTTGTGAAAATGTTACAAACTCTTATAATCAGTTATAAGTGTGTATGGAAATGAAAACAGTGAGACTAACAATGATGTAGTACACTGTGACTTAATGCAGTGGGACACTGAGAGCTACAGCATCTTGATGTAGTACACCATGACTTAACATAGCAGGACACTGAGAGCTACAGCATCTTGATGTAGTACACCATGACTTAACACAGTGGGACACTGAGAGCTACAGCATCTTGATGTAGTACACCATGACTTAATACAGTGGGACACTGAGAGCTACAGCATCTTGATGTAGTACACCATGACTTAACATAGCAGGACACTGAGAGCTACAGCATTTTGATGTAGTACACTGTGACTTAATACAGCGGGACAGTGAGAGCTATAGCATCTCGATGTAGTACACGATGACTTAACACGGACACTGAGAGGTAGAGCATCTTGATATAGTACACCATGACTTAACACAGTGGGACACTGAGAGCTACAGCATTTCAATGTAGTAGCTACAGCATCTTGATGTAGTACACTGTGACTTAATACAGCAGGACAGTGAGAGCTAGAGCATCTTGATGTAGTATATTGTGACTTAATACAGCGGGACAGTGAGAGCTACAGCATCTCGATGTAGTACACTATGACTTAACAGCAGGACACGGAGAGCTACAGCATCTCGATGTAGTACACCATGACTTAGCAGGGCACTGAGAGCTAGAGCATCCTGATGTAGTACACCATGACTTAATACAGTGGGACAGAGAAAGCTACAGCATCTCGATGTAGTACACCATGACTTAACACAGTGGGACACTGAGAGCTAAGCATTTCGATGTAGTACACCATGACTTAGGAGGACACTGAGAGCTACAGCATCTCAATGTAGTACATCATGACTTAAGACAGTGGGGAAGTTAGGGCATCTCAATGTAGCATACTGTGACTTAACACAGTGGGACACTGACAGCTACACCATCTCAATGTAGTACACTGTGACTTAACACAGGACACTGAGAGGTAGAGCATGTCAATATAGTATACTGTGACTTAACACAGTGGGACACTGAGAGCTACAGCATCTTGTAGTACACCATGACTTAACACAGTGGAGAAACTGACAGCTAGAGCATCTCGATGTTGTACACCATGACTTAACACAGTGGGACACAGCTATAGCATCTCAATGTAGTGCACCATGGCTTAACACAGCAGGACACTGAGAGCTATAGTATTTCGATGTAGTACACTGTGACTTAGAACAGCGGGGAAACTGAGAGGTAGGGCATCTTGATGTAGTACATCATGACTTAACACAGTGGGACACTGAAAGCTACAGCATCTCAATATAGTACACTGTGACTTAACACAGCGGGGAAACTGAGAGCTAAGCATCTCAATGTAGTACACTGTGACTTAACATAGTGGGACACTGAGAGGTAGAGCATCTCAGTGTAGTACACTGTGACTTAGCAGGACACTGAAAGCTACAGCATCTCGATATACACCGTGACTTAACACAGCAGGACATTGAGAGCTACAGCATCTTGTTGTAGTACACCGTGACTTAACACAGCAGGGAAACTGAGAGCTACAGCATCTTGATGTAGTACACTGTGACTTACACCAGGACACTGAGAGTTACAGCATCTTGATGTAGCACACTATGACTTAACACAGTGGGACACAGAGCTACAGCATCTCGATGTAGTACACCGTGACTTAGCACAGGGGAACAGTGAGAGCTAGAGCATCTCGATGTAGTGTGTGTGGCACTTGCATCCTTGTCTAGGCTGTGATAGGTGTGAGCATTCTCCCCATGGTTTGCTGAATGTCAGTCCGTTTCTGAGTCTGGATTGCCCTCCAATATTTTGTGCTTTGCCATTTCGTGGTGGTGAAGTGCCTCTGAGTGTCCCTTTACTGTGAAGGTCTTCTCATCCCATTTCCCCGGACATCGTCATTGTTTCCCTCACAGCCACTGCCTGTTGTATGCAGATGAGTTACCTCCCTTAGGTTCCTGTAGCACCGTGAGTGTCCCACATGGTAGCCTGTCTATGTTCCCCAGCAAGCTGTTTCCTGCCCCTGGCCTTCCTTTGGAATTTCACTTCCAGCACCATCCCTTTTCATTCTCTGGTGCACTTATGTCTTTGTTGGTCTGTTCTTTCTTCTGATAATTCACTTCTGTGAAATGTTATGTGGTTTCTCCCTGGGAGATGATGGAGCCACACAGCTCTATGCTTTGCTATCTGTGCTGAGCTGAGTGACAGGCACCCTGGCCAATCACACAGCCGCCAATCCCACACGGCTGTTAACATGTGGTGATTTGTTGACTAGAGCTGGCAGCACACTTTGTACTTTATGTAATTACTTGGTTAACATGCCATGTAACTGAAATCTGGACTGTGTGGTTGGGGGCTGGGGGTGCATATCTAAACTTTGGCCATGTGTCCCTGTGGGTTGGACCTGCAAAGGAGGACTGTCGGATGCAATCACATCACCCGTCA
>NW_012103954.1:1077677-1081397 GCF_000951045.1 Mandrillus leucophaeus
GGACAGTGAGAGCTACAGCATCTCGATGTAGTACACTATGACTTAACAGCAGGACACGGAGAGCTACAGCATCTCGATGTAGTACACCATGACTTAGCAGGGCACTGAGAGCTAGAGCATCCTGATGTAGTACACCATGACTTAATACAGTGGGACAGAGAAAGCTACAGCATCTCGATGTAGTACACCATGACTTAACACAGTGGGACACTGAGAGCTAAGCATTTCGATGTAGTACACCATGACTTAGGAGGACACTGAGAGCTACAGCATCTCAATGTAGTACATCATGACTTAAGACAGTGGGGAAGTTAGGGCATCTCAATGTAGCATACTGTGACTTAACACAGTGGGACACTGACAGCTACACCATCTCAATGTAGTACACTGTGACTTAACACAGGACACTGAGAGGTAGAGCATGTCAATATAGTATACTGTGACTTAACACAGTGGGACACTGAGAGCTACAGCATCTTGTAGTACACCATGACTTAACACAGTGGAGAAACTGACAGCTAGAGCATCTCGATGTTGTACACCATGACTTAACACAGTGGGACACAGCTATAGCATCTCAATGTAGTGCACCATGGCTTAACACAGCAGGACACTGAGAGCTATAGTATTTCGATGTAGTACACTGTGACTTAGAACAGCGGGGAAACTGAGAGGTAGGGCATCTTGATGTAGTACATCATGACTTAACACAGTGGGACACTGAAAGCTACAGCATCTCAATATAGTACACTGTGACTTAACACAGCGGGGAAACTGAGAGCTAAGCATCTCAATGTAGTACACTGTGACTTAACATAGTGGGACACTGAGAGGTAGAGCATCTCAGTGTAGTACACTGTGACTTAGCAGGACACTGAAAGCTACAGCATCTCGATATACACCGTGACTTAACACAGCAGGACATTGAGAGCTACAGCATCTTGTTGTAGTACACCGTGACTTAACACAGCAGGGAAACTGAGAGCTACAGCATCTTGATGTAGTACACTGTGACTTACACCAGGACACTGAGAGTTACAGCATCTTGATGTAGCACACTATGACTTAACACAGTGGGACACAGAGCTACAGCATCTCGATGTAGTACACCGTGACTTAGCACAGGGGAACAGTGAGAGCTAGAGCATCTCGATGTAGTGTGTGTGGCACTTGCATCCTTGTCTAGGCTGTGATAGGTGTGAGCATTCTCCCCATGGTTTGCTGAATGTCAGTCCGTTTCTGAGTCTGGATTGCCCTCCAATATTTTGTGCTTTGCCATTTCGTGGTGGTGAAGTGCCTCTGAGTGTCCCTTTACTGTGAAGGTCTTCTCATCCCATTTCCCCGGACATCGTCATTGTTTCCCTCACAGCCACTGCCTGTTGTATGCAGATGAGTTACCTCCCTTAGGTTCCTGTAGCACCGTGAGTGTCCCACATGGTAGCCTGTCTATGTTCCCCAGCAAGCTGTTTCCTGCCCCTGGCCTTCCTTTGGAATTTTACTTCCAGCACCATCCCTTTTCATTCTCTGGTGCACTTATGTCTTTGTTGGTCTGTTCTTTCTTCTGATAATTCACTTCTGTGAAATGTTGTGTGGTTTCTCCCTGGGAGATGATGGAGCCACACAGCTCTATGCTTTGCTATCTGTGCTGAGCTGAGTGACAGGCACCCTGGCCAATCATACAGCCGCCAATCCCACACGGCTGTTAACATGTGGTGATTTGTTGACTAGAGCTGGCAGCACACTTTGTACTTTATGTAATTACTTGGTTAACATGCCATGTAACTGAAATCTGGACTGTGTGGTTGGGGGCTGGGGGTGCATATCTAAACTTTGGCCATGTGTCCCTGTGGGTTGGACCTGCAAAGGAGGACTGTCGGATGCAATCACATCACCCGTCACAGTTATCCCAAGCCTGGCTGACTACGGAGTGAAGCTGGATTCCCATTCCGGGGCCCCAAGGTGGACCTTCACAGAAGGCTTTCTCCAGTGCATGGGGCCCAGGGAAGGCACCTGTATGGAAAGTATTTAGGGATGGTTCTGATGTGCAGTCAGGCTTGGGAACCATGGATTATAGGATTTGCTGTTTCCTGAAACCAACCCAAAGGTGGATGTGGAAGGGAAGAAACCAGAACCCAACGCTTAGATTCCTGGGAGAGACAGGACTGTGGTGGCCGCCAGCAGACATGTCGTGAGGATGTGGAGCCCCAGCCACAGCGGACACAGGGCTGGCAGATCTTACAGAGGCAGGGTCTTCTAGGGGACCACGCAGCCCTCCGAGGAATGCTCTCCTATTGAAAATCCTTAGAGACAATTTATGAACTACTCTGAAGTCCCTTCTTAGTGACTAAAACTAGGCTAAATCACCTGATTTAATTTCTCCTTAAGAAACTTTGTCATTTATCAATTGAATGAGGAAGAGGTGTGGGTGGCCTGCGTACTTCATTGAGGGTCTTTGAGGAGGATTTGCGTGTGTGGGATATTAACGAGCCACTGTAGGGTGGGGTAGGGGCACAAGTCCTCAGCAATAACTCTGAGGTGGGGCCCGTGGTACGCAGTTTATGTTGGTAGAATGGGCCCGTGGTTCTAAACCATTTCTGTACATCCACAGTAGCTGGGGGTGCTCCGGAGCAGTGACATCCGAATCTGGTGGAGGTGGGGTCCAGGCACCTGCATTTTCAGGATCTCAGGTGGTGTCCAGTGTCAGCCAGGCCTGAGGCAGCTGGCGGGGGCTTAGAGAGGATGGCAGGTAGGGCCTGGGGTGACCCTTCCAAACCCAAGGCAGCAAGGCTGCTGGCTCTCTGCCCTGAGAAGGGAAAGCAGGAGGGTTTCTTGAAGCCACCTGCTACAGGTTGTTTTTGATTGACGTCATTCATCAACTTTGCATTTATTCACCAATGCAATCACCGGGGCCCTGAGTGCTGGCTGCAGAGTAAAGGTTAACTGGGAAGCAGGGAGCTGAGGTGTGGTTTCCGGCCTCTTGGTAGGTCAGGAAAGTAGCTGGTTCTGTCATCAGAGAAGTAGCTGTTTGTACTGTAAGAGAAGTAGCTGGTTGTGTCATGGCTGGAGTGCTCAGCTCCTGTTTTCCCTGCAGGCTTTTGTCCCGGGCAGAGGTGCCTTCCCCCGCCCCCCTCATGTGGATGACGGGTAGTGTTTTCCTTACGGCACGCTGGCTCATGCAGTTGGTGGGAGGGAGCTGGCTGGATGGAGATGCTCCAGAAGCTTCGTCAGTGGATGCCCCTCCCCCACTTTCAACACAGCTCCCAGCGTTCAGTGGAGCCTGGAAGAATGAGCCGCATTGATGTGGCCGGGGCGGGAGGCGCGGCACAATGCCGGCAATTATGCCGGATCGAGGACCTCGGTGGGGACGGCTTTGTGGGCTGTGGAAGTGGGGGCGGCCTCCAGCCCGCATGTGAGCTCCTGCCAGCTTCCTCCTAATGGGAATTCTCAGTGGGTGGCTCTGATGTATGACTTACAGCTGAGCCCGGAGAACATCTAATTTCCTTTGCAGCTCTCTTCCTCACAGATGCAATTACTGTAGCGAAATCTGGTCCAGGAGGAAGGGATGAGATTCTATTTTAAGGTTATTTCTTTCCTCCTTAGGCATGAATAGCCGTTGTTAACCGCCCGGGCACCCTCCTGGATCCGTCCTTTGGGGCTTAATGCTCCAGCCCGTTAATTCTGCTCTTTAAATTCTCACAGGTGACTGCTCCCTGTCAGCCG
>NW_012103954.1:1082742-1083584 GCF_000951045.1 Mandrillus leucophaeus
GAGGAGGGCGCTGTGATGGGCCCTGACAGGTGTGTTCTTGGCCCACATGTGTTCTTGACCCCCGTCTCATGTGTGCAGCCTCATTTCATCCTCACGGCAGCCTAACAAGATGGGCCTATTGTCCCCTGAGCCACAGAGGAGCAGCCTGGGAGGAAGGCCAGTGACTGACCTGGGTCACAGAGTGGGCTGAGTCCGTGTAAGACCTGGGCCCTGGCCCCTGAGACCGTGCTCCCACCTGAGGCAGGTACGAGTGCTACGAGCTGGTGTCTTCCACCTCTGTTGGCTTCGGTTGGCCTCTTGGTCCCCAGGTTTCCCAACCTGAAGTTGAGTGCTTAGCATAGACAAGGACAGCGAGTGAGTTCTGAAGCTGCCCTGACTGGCTGTGTTACCCAGGGGATCCCATCTCCCACAGGAAGGGGACCCCTGTTCCCGGGATGACAGCGGGGGGATCCCATCTCCCATGGGAAGGGGACCCGGTGGGGAGACCCCAGAGGCTGCTGAAGGAGCCGTGAGGGCCCAGCAGGGGCAGCAGTGCCCAGCGCCAGGCCCCGCACTTCATCACGGGAAGCGATTGGAAATGCCGCCTCATTTCAGCCAGAAAGCCGTGGCTGCACATGTCTTCACGTGGCGGAGGGAGAAGGAACCCACTGGGAAGCATGTGAAGGAGCCGTGGGAGGCAGAACTGGAGCTGTGTTTGGTTGTAAGGGATGGGGCTGCTCGTGGGTTTTCAGTGCCTGCCCTGTGAAGGGTCCCGAGACACACAGAGAAACAGGTGAAGAGTGAGGCCTCCTCTCGGGAGCTGCAGGAGTGAGAATGAGGCTCTGCCAGGGAGGAGAGAGCCC
>NW_012103954.1:1084684-1091965 GCF_000951045.1 Mandrillus leucophaeus
CCCCTTCCCTGTGTCTCCGTGTCTTCTCCTCTCCCTACAGGGACGTCAATCACTGCATTTAGGGCCCACCCTGGATCCAGATGATCTCACCTCAAGGTCCTTCACTAATGAGGCCTGTGAGGACCGTTTCCATATAGTCACATTCCGAGGCTCTGGCTGGACATTCCCAAAGAAGTTAAGAGCCACTCGCGGTTTTGTTCCTTCACTTTACCGAAGTTGGGGAAACCGAAGCTTAGGGAGGCTCACCTTGCTCAAAGCCTCTAGTGTGAGACAGACTGGGAGCCTCTGCCGTTGGCCACCCCACATGCCTCAGAGTCGCAGAACTTTAGGGCCAGAGGAAGCCTGCATTGGAGCTGGAAGCCGGCTCACAGGTGTCTACTCCGTCACTTCATCCCACGAGAAGGAGATTAATTCTCCCGTCTGTAGTCGCCTGGGTGCTCGGGGATGCAAGAGGGTGACTCTGGCATTGCCACTGCATTCTGTGTCCTTTCCTCCACGTCTCCTGCCTTCGGGATGACAGCTGAGTCCCGAGTGTCGTGTTGGGTTGACGTTTTGGTGTCAGGAGAGGCTCTCCAGAGAGGGAGCGGGCCTTGTGCGGTGAGGGTACCTTGTCAGATGCACGAAGGCAGAGAGCGTTTGGGGAGATGGCTCAGAAACGGGCTGTTTTTCTTTTTCTTTAACGGAGGGAAGGTGGCCAGAGACTGTGGAGGTCACCCGGATGAACTCCAGCTCCGCTTGCAGCCATTGGAGGAAACCGAAGGAGTGATCAGGCGTGACTCTGCGTCTGCGGGGACCCTCGGAGCCACCCAGGCTGTTCAGCGAACCTCAGGCGGCCGTGGCCGTGGGAGCTGCAGGGGCTGTGGGGTCACACCCCGTCTTCTCAAGTTTTCAGAAAACATTGGAAGGCAAGTGCGTGGAAGCTGCTCAGAAAGACACCAGCTTTATTATTATTTTTTAAAGCCAGATTTTTTGACAGGCGATGTCAACACATTTTTTCAGTTCTTTATTTCAGTTCTTAAAATGCTTGCCAGATTCTGCGGGACAGTTCTGAATGTCTTCATGCTCCGTGAGGTGCCTCTTCTTCAGAGCGAGGGTCCGAGGTGCCTGTGCGATCCCCACCCGGCCCCTTCCCTGGCGGCTGAGGTTGAAAGCCAGAGGAGGTTTTCTGTTGTTAGAGACCCCTGGGACCCTCACAACCATCCCTTGGTTTGCATAGAGGAGGGGCTTGGATGCTTCGTAAATTCTCCTGCTGGAGTTTCAGCTGCTTTAACCACGGTCCTCTTCAGGCATTTTCATAACATGGGAACCAGCCTCAGAAGGCAGCCCTGGGAAACTGACCTGACTCTTTCTCTTAGCAGCAGCCACTGTTTCCTACCTCAGACTGACCAGGTCTTCTGTGCCCTCTCCACGCTCATGCCCGGGTGGGTCCACAGTGACCATCTCTCCTGAGCTGAGGACTGCCCACCTCCCCAGCCTGCTCGCTGCCTCCTCCTGCACACATCTCCCCATGTGGTGCCAGGGCTGGCCCTGAACACAGGCAGCGGCCGGCTTCTGGCTGCAGAGGTCAGTGTGGGCCCCACAGGATCTGCCATCTCCAGGAGCCCCTTGGGACGCGAGGCCCCGGGTGAGCCCCAAGTGAGTAGACGCACTGCAGTCTGCATCTACTCATTAACGTAAACCAAGCATTGCCTGCGGGGGCTTCTCTCCTCGTGAATGAAAACAGAACTTTCAGGACGCTATGAAAATGAGATGATTGTGTACGTAAAGCACTGAGCTTGGGGTCTGGTCTGGGATGATGACCTTTTTTTTTAATTAAGGAGAGCAAAGTCATTACTAGAATGTATAGCAAATATGGAGGTTAACTTTGTATCGTTTAAGTCATGTTTGTGGATACAGAATTTCAGGCTGTGTTTGGTATCAATGTTAATGTGACCGGGGTGAGTCCAATGTTGATGTTAGCAGCTTTTTATCTCAGGCATATGCGACGCTGATCAAACTGTGAACTTTCGATCCGATTCTCCTTCATACCCCACTGGCTTAGTGATTGTTGTAGTCCAGTCACAAAGGTGGTCACGCGTTTGGTGTATTTCTGCAAACATGGAGGAAACACTTTATTTATATTACGCAGTTTACTTTTTCTTATCATTTGGGCTTTTTCTGAGCCCATCGAATTGCTTGTTTTATTATTTTAATTTTGCAACACAGTAATAAATACCATTTTCTGGAAATAAGTAACGAACATCTGCTTCCTCTGAAGATGCAGTGTGTGTCCAGCTACTTGCAGTTCTCACAGGCAGGGACCTGCCTCCTGGCTGATACACAGTGGTGACTGTTTTCTTCTTCCTCTTCTCTTAAAAATCTATTTGGAAAATTCCACTGTAGAGAAAGCTACTGTAGTCTGCTCCTTAAGAAGATTTGGCCTAGGAAGAGGAAAATCATCCTTTATACTTTTGGCTTATTAAATTGAAAAATATGCATAGTGATGTTCTTATTAACTTATTCATGATTTTATTAACATTTAATGCTGCCTCTGGTGGTGTCTGCTTTCAATACCAAAGAAAACGCAAAGGCGTGTTTGATCGTGTGTGTGTTTCAGACCACAGGATCTAGCGTGCTCTCTCCTAACACTGAAGGCCACCAGATGTCAGTGTAACTTAACAAATCACACCCTACGTGTCACGCTGACTTCAGCATTCGGTCTAAGTATTGCCTTTTCCTTTCCTGTTTCGACTTCTGAAGATGAGGAGGGACTTTAAGGGAATTTGCACACAGGCTCCGTAAAGACTTGAGTCACTGGATGTTGTGGGAGATGCCTTTTTGCTTTTGCTCTTTCCAGACCTCCCAGATAATCATGCCGTGAACTCGTGGTCCCTCCACTGAGCATGGTGATGGTTCCATATTGGGGCTTCCTTGCTAGGATGGAATCCACGTGGGGCTGTGGCGGGGCTCTGCTTGGGCGGCCCAGGGTCTTCTGTCTCAATTCTGGGCGCAGGACCCAGGACCCAGGACCCAGGACCCAGGACCCAGGACCAGGGCCCAGGGCTGGGCTTGTCAACAGCCCGACCTCCTCACAGGCGGAGGTTGGTTCTCTTGTCGGATTTCCCTGGAGGGTCCCTTGCTGGCAGCCTGAGCATGCTCAGCCTCGTTCAGTGTTCAGGGCTGGCAGTTCTGTGTTTGCTGTGGGCAAGGCCTGTGCAGGACAGACTTTGTGTAATATTTACAGCATTTTCCTGATTCCATGTTGAGAGGTAAAGCAATTTACCTGGAGTGCCTGCTCTGATCCTGGAGCTCTGTCATCCAGGGTCTGTTTGTAACAGCAGAGGAACAAAATGAGCTGAAACACAAATCTAACGTAAAAAAAACAAAATCAGGAGCATTTTCGAAGTTCAACCAGGTGTCCAGGAGGCAGTCAGCTGCGTCCCAGTGGCACGGGGATGAGAGGTCGTCTTCTGAGGTGTGTGAACAGGGCAGGTCTCAGGACACTGCCAGTGTCACATGCCAGCAAGTGGCTGCAGCAGGACTCAGGTTCGGGGAGAGACTGGGGAGGCTTTCGGAGCAGCACCTGCTCCGGGGAAGGAGGCAATGATGGTGCAGGGGCTCCAGACATGACCAGTCCTCCCTGGGGAAGGAGCCAATGAGGACGCAGGGGCTCTGGGCGTGACCAGCCCTCCCTGGGGAAGGAGCCAATGAGGACGCAGGGGCTCCGGGCGTGACCAGCCCTCCCTGGGGAAGGAGCCAATGAGGACGCAGGGGCTCCGGGCGTGACCAGCCCTCCCTGGGGAAGGAGCCAATGAGGACGCAGGGGCTCCGGGCATGACCAGCCCTCCCTGGGGAAGGAGCCAATGAGGACACAGGGGCTCCGGGCGTGACCAGCCCTCCCTGGGATAAGCGCCGCCAATGTCTCTGGATCAAAAGCCACTTGTGGCCGTGGTATGCAGCATTTCACTTTGCTTCTGGGAAGGTTTTCCGAGTTTTCCAAGTGGAGGCTCCACACACAGATGAGTTTCACTGTATTAAGCGTATAGAGGGCCCAATCTTGGTTGGATCCAGAAAAGTAGTTATTAAAAATATCTGATACCACATAACTGGATACATCGTCTCTTGCAGCGGGGAGCGCTGTGCGGCCTGTTTCTTAGCAGCCTGCGGAGGCTTTGTGTGTTGATCCAATGCGGACGAGAGAGGGTCGTGGCTACAGCGCTGTCTTGTGTCCTTATCAGGCATCGTGCTAAAAAAACATTTCCTCCAAAGGGCGGTTTGTGAAAGGCAAGATTTTCAGAGGTTTTAAATGGAAGGATCTCAGCCCTCCTGGACGAAGCCTCTGCTTGGGGCTAATACCAAAGCTTTCAGAGAGTTTTCCTACAGCTAGGACGGCCTCTGTGGCCACGCCTGACCTTCATCTGGGTGTCGGCATTGCTAGGACCCCGAAATCCTAAGGGGATGTGACGTTCAGGAATCCTAGAGGTCTCCCAGGCACCCCAGGGGGATGTGGACCGCAGGCGTCCTGGGGGTGCGGATGTTCGTGATGCTGTCTTTGTGGATATGGGGAATCGCTGTAACAACTTAGCTCCTGCAGGGGCCGGGGACTGCAGGCCCTGCCTTGTGTTTCTGGCACAGGACTCCCGAGTGGCTGGTGGTGTTGGGGTGGGTGTAACCAAACAGATTTAAGGAATGCAGCCAGCAATTCCCCAAGGCCATGTCCCCGGGGAGCTCCTCTCCTCCCGGGTCCTGATGTCTTCATCCTGTGGACTGGCTCAGCCTGGCCTCAGTGCCTGCCCCGGCGACAGCAGGTTGAGACCCACATCTGCAGTAGCAGGAGGTTTTAATGCCTGAACTGGAGAGCCTTCAAAGGCACATATGTAATCCCTGTCTCCTCAGCCAACAGGCATTTCCTCCTGTCAAAGTCCATCCGCATGCGTTCCTGGCGTGTGGCTCAGGAAAGGTCTGACGTCTTCCCACGTGTGTCACAGCTGCACGAAGCTCCAGCACATGTCCCCGCCCTGCACATGGGTGTTACGGTGACGTCCAGTCCAAGGGTCACTTACAAGCCTTGGGGCCACAGTGTGCTCTGATTAAGCAATGTTTATGAAGTTGATCTTTGCTCTTGTCACGGTGATACCTGTTAATATAGAAACTCCAGAGGCTACAAATCACCAGGAAAGGACTGCACACGCCGGAATTCCCCCCACCCCAACGTCTTAGTGTCACTTTTGTGTATATCATAATGACTTCCTTTTCCTTGGTAAGTGCATGAGTAATTATAAAAATGGAACTGTAGTGTTCTTTGTGACTTTTACCCAGCATTTTACACTTCATTATCGTAATTAGGTGACTTTTTGTGCTAAAGGTATAAAGCAAATATTCACTTCCCCCTTTCCAGCCATCATGGTTTTTTCCCAGCATCAGAATTTCAGAACTCCAGGGGAATCAAGATTCAGCCTTGGGCTTTGGGAGTTTTCAGAGTGGGGGTGCAGGACCCCTCCCCGAGTGGGTCTTGGTGGGCGATCCTCAGACCCCAGGCGCTTGCAGTCCCGGCTGCCCCACGGCCTGCCTGCTGCCCACCCGAGCCCACTTCCAGTCCAACGGCAGCGTGAACAGAAGTGACCTCTCTGTGGTGGTGGACACGCCAACAGAGTGGCACTTGGAGTAACAAAGGCCACACTCAGGGGTTTGGGCCTAAATGTGCTTGCTCTGGGCTCGATTCTCAAACCTGGAGCCCCAGAGGATTACCTGGGAGATGCTGCAGAACGAGGGCAGTTGGACCCGTGCTTGGGCCTGTCCAGGGTTGCTGGGGTGGGGCCTGCATGTCAGGGTGGAATCCTTGCAGCTCGCCTGGCGGAGACGTGCTCTTCAGGTCAGCTCTGGAGTTTTTTACGTTTTCACATCAGTACAGCGGGGCCTGCGATGGGTGTGTTTGTGTCATTCGCTTGACTCCTGCTGATGGGGGGTCTCTGGCAGAGGCGCTCGTGTGTGCTCCCCCGGCCTGACAGGGCGGGTTTCTCTCTGGCCACATACCCATGTGCGTTCTGTCTGCTCGACCTCCCGAGTGCGCTGCTTGAAGGTGGCCCAGACCTTAATGGTGGGGGGAGCTGCACCAAAGCCCTGTGGTGTCTCCAAACAAAATCTTTCAGGAAGGGGGCAGACGTCTCTCCCAGCTCAGGAGGGTGGCCTGTGCAGCGCATTCAGGAATGCAGACAGCGTGTGGATGGAGCTGGGGGTCCTGAGGGTCTCTCGGGGCGGACGTAGCAGCGTGGGGAGAGAGCCGCGCTGAGTAGATGCCCTCGGGGTGGACGCAGCAGCGTGGGGAGAGAGTAGTTCTGGGTAGATGCCTTCAGGGTGGACGCAGCAGTGTGGGATTAGAGCAGTTCTGGGTAGATGCCTTCGGGGCGGACGCAGCAGCGTGGGGAGAGAGCCTCGCTGGGTAGATGCCCTTGGGGTGGACGCAGCAGCGTGGGGAGAGAACCACGCTGGGTAGATGCCCTCGGGGCGGACGCAGCAGTGTGGGATTAGAGTGGTTCTGGGTAGATGCCTTCGGGGCAGACGCAGCAGCGTGGAGAGAGAGCCGCGCTGGGTAGATGCCCTCGGGGTGGACGCAGCAGCGTGGGGAGAGAGCCGCGCTGGGTAGATGCCCTTGGGGCAGACGCAGCAGCGTGGGATTAGAGTGGTTCTGGGTAGATGCCCTCGGGGCGGACGCAGCAGCGTGGGGAGAGAGCGGTTCTGGGTAGATGGCCAGCGGCTGCATCTTGGCTTTTCTGGACTGTCCCTGCTGTGGGCTGACTCATCCCCACCCCGCTCCTGTCAAAAGTCTTAGGGGAAGCCCTGACCTCAGCACTTGAGAACACGGCCCAGTCTGAAGACAGTCGTGCAGATGCAGCTAGTTCAGATGAGGCCATGGTGTGGCCCAATCCCGTCTGCCTGTGCCCTCCCAAGTGGAAATGTGGACACAGATGGGAAGTGATGTGGGGAGATGTGGCGGTGATGGTGTCCGCGAGCAGGGGCCCTGGACGGAGCCCTCACAACCTCGGGAGGCACTGGTCCTGCCCACCGTGTGTCTGGGCTTCTAGTCTCCAGCCTGGGACATGACGTGTTTCTGTGGTTCTCAGTCCCCGGTTGGGGCCCTGCAAACTCACACGGGCTCTGCTCACACTGTCCGGTTGCTTCCGGGTTCATGAGGCTGCCTTGGACCCCTGGGCCTTGGCGACCAGGAAAACCCACATTTCCGTGTAAGTGTCAGGAAAAAATTAAAGTCTTTGCCCAAAGCAGCCTCTCTCTCTCTCTCTCTCT
>NW_012103954.1:1093125-1112379 GCF_000951045.1 Mandrillus leucophaeus
CCTGGAATTCCCTTCCTGCCTCCGAGGGCGCCTGGCTGGCGCTTCATGTGCTGCACGCATTTGCAGGGTTGAGTTGGATGGAGGTGAACGAGGCATCCAGGAGGTCAGAACCACCTCGAGGGAAGTCTCACGGGATGCTTAGCACAGTCGGTAACCGGCCCAGAGGGAGCAGCAGGCCTGTCTGCCTGTGGAAGTGGCCACATGGGAGAGTTCAGAGGTGGGTGAGCACCCCACTGTGAGTCATGGCCTTGGAGGTTGCAGAAGGAAGAACAGGAACTCGGGCGAGCTGCCCCCACACCGCAGCCCCAGCTGAGTACAAGAGGGTCGGTCATGCCCATGCCCGGGGCTCTGTGCTGCAGGGAAGTCTCGCGAAGGAATTTTATCTTTTGCTTCGAACATTTTATCAGCCAGGCTGAATCTGGCCTTGAGCGAATGCGGCGTGTTGCGAGGACTGTGGTGATGGCAGCTCAGGGTCCTCTTTGAGTTCTTTTGTGACAGATGATTGCTTGTTCTCTTAGGAAGGATCCTGCGTGCCAATTATTGGTGCAAAAGTCATTGCGGTTTTTGCCATTGTTGACAAAACGTCAATGACTTTTGCACCAGCCCAGTACATCTGCAATGACAAGCTGTGAAAGGAACTCTGACAGAGGCCCAGGGCCCTGCATCCAAATGCCGCTGCCTGGGAGCTCCTGGGCCTTGCTGCTCCCGCCGGGCCCCAGGGTGTGCAGACGGGGTGCTGGCTTAGCCCAGGACAGGGAAGCCGGCGCTGGCCAGGCCTGCTGGAGATGCTGGTGGGATGCCTGTCCTCAGGACGAACCCGACGGCCTTGGCCTCGGGCACACATGATCTGGGCTCCTCAAAACCGGCCCAAGTACCAGCTTCTGTGGAGGGTCCCAAGTTCAGGTGAGGTGATAAATATTATGTTAAAAAAGCAAAACAAAACAAACACAAAAAACACGAACTGAAACAAAAGTCATCATAAGGGCCTGGGGTGTCAGTGTGGCTTTGATAACAGGTTTTGATGACTCGCAAAGGCCCTAGGGTCATCAGGGAGGAATGCATTTATTCTTCTTAATCTGATGCAAACTCCACGGTGAAAATGGTCTTAAATAGTCTTGTGTGGTTCCTCATCCAGGGGCAAAAATGTCGAGACACAGGGAGGAAGTCCTGAAGCGTCTGGCGGTGGGGAGCTTTGCGAGATTGGGCTGTCCCGTCACCTCCCTTCATGCTTCGCCTCCCTCTGCCAAGAGGCCAAACCTCGCTCTCTGAGCACTTTTGCAGCTGGTGAAAAGCTCAGAAAATACCCTCTCCCGGCTCCTCACTGGTAAAATGGACCCAGCAAAACGGATGACCCCTGACAGCTGGAGGAGGCCTGGGGGGTGCCCAGAACCACTGTCTGGGGAAAAGAGGGTGTGACTGGAAACATGCCTGGTTCATACAGACGTGTGTGCTACAGCTGCACACACCCGGCTCACACACACCTGACACAGATACCAGATACACACCCGGCTCACACACACCCGACACCTGTCTCTTATACACATCTAGATGTGTATAAGAGACAGCGCCCGACACAGATACCAGATACACACCCGGCTCACACACACCCGACACAGATACCAGATACACACCCGGCTCACACACACCCGACACAGATACCACACGCACACCTGGCTCTCACACACCCGACACAGATACCACATACACACCCGGCTCACACACGCCCGACACAGATACCGCACGCACACCTGGCTCACACACACCCGACACAGATACCACACACACACCCGGCTCACACACGCCCGACACAGATACCAGATACACACCCGGCTCACACACACCCAACACAGATACCACACACACACCTGGCTCACACACGCCCGACACAGATACCACACACACACCACACACTCAGTTCACACATACCCAGCTCACACACACCCGACACAGATACCGCACACACACCCGGCTCACACACACCTGACACAGATACCACACACACACCACACACTCAGTTCACACATACCTGGCTCACACACACCCGACACAGATGCTGCATACACACCCGGCTCACACACACGTGACACAGATACCACACACACACCTGGTTCACACACACGCGACACAGATACTGTACATGCACACCTGGTTCACACACACCTGACACGGATACCTCACACACACACCTGTTCACACACACCTGACACAGCTACCGCACACACACCTGGTTCACACACACCCAGCACAGATGCTGCACACATACCAGGTTGGCACACATCTGACACAGATACCTCACACACACACCCGGCACAAATACTGCACATGCACACACACACACACCCGGTTCACACTCACCCGAAATGGATACTGCACACACACACCCGGTTCACACACAGCCAACACGTATACTGCACACACACACCTGATTCACTGCAGCCGCGCTGACACTGGTTAGGTGTCCAGGTGCTTCTCATGAGCAAACTAAACTCGTCTTCGTTTCTTGGTTCTAGGGTGGGAAGGACAGTGCTTCGCTTATAGGGAGTTTCAGCCTGGGTGGTACCTGCATGGGATGGAGGGGCAGCCTCCTTTGCAACCTTGTTGGATAATTGAAGTCGAGAGCTTGGGTTCCTCCCAGCGTTGGCCCCAGCATCAGCCCCCAGCCGTTCTTCACGGTGCCATACTTAGCAGGCATTCACAGCTTTTGGGGGCAGGCCTCACGTACAGCTGTGGGACGACGGTGATTGGTGGGAATTCTTCCTGGGAATTGCTGAGCTGCGAGCAAGGAGAGGCCAGAGGTTCCTCCCAGAGACACCCCTTTCTTGTCCTCGGAGCACACGGGGTGCCCGTGTGGGGCTGAGGGTGGTGGCAGCCCCATGAGGCAGGTGGGATCCCTGGAGCCTGGGCTTGCTGTGGGCCCGTGGCTGAGGCAGGTGGGATCCCTGGAGCCTGGGCTCGCTGTGGGCCCGTGGCTGAGGCAGGTGGGATCTCTGGAGCCTGGGCTGCCACCGGCCTGTGGCTGTGTGAGCGGCAAACACCTTGCCATTGTGTGTGTCTTACACAAGTACCAGGAAGTGTCCTCACTAATACAACTAATTGTGTACCATGAACCCATATGCTTAAAAAAATCAGTGGTGGGTGAGTCAGTTAGGAGCCCCTGATCTCTTCTCCCGGCAGGGGGTGGAAGAGGCTGGGAGCTACGTCTGGCCGTGGAGGGAGCAGTCACCTTTCTAGGCCTTGGGCAGGGCCTGGTCGCCACAGTGATGAACACTTTGTGCTGACCTCAGGATGGCCAGGATGACCCCTGAGTGGAGGTCAAAGTGGGAGCACTGGAGGGGGCCCACCTCTCACCTGGGGGCTGTGGAGACCCCGTGCTAAGCTGGCCATGCTTTGTCTGTGTGTTCAGACCTCGGCAGGATGGCGGTGTGGAGAAGCCAGGCATCTTCCAGTTACAGGATCCTGAGAACATCAGGAAAGACGGCCTTCAGGGCCACGGCAGTCAGTCTTGGGGGGCCTGTGCCCCACTCCCCACCAGCCCCGGTGACTCCAGGTGCCACCCGGAGGGCTGCATTGGCCACTTTTGTTTTCACCAGCCTCCAAAGTCCCTCTTGACTGGCAGAGGACATGTGACCTTGCAAACCCATGGCTGGTGTTAAAGCAGCACCCACCACCCTTCCTGAGCCCATGTGAGGGCCGGATGTGTGTGGGTGCGATGGGAATCCAGGCCCAGTGTGGGTGCGGCCTTGGCCGGAGGTCCTGCAGATGGACGGTCAATTTTCATGATGACAGCAACAGTGGGCCTCGAGGTCAGTTTCCACGCTGACAACCGTGGGGAGAGGGGTGGGGAGAGGGGCCTGCAAGTGGCTCCCAGGTCAGGGTGGGTGGCTTCCCCAAGCCCCAGGGACAGGTGTTGAGGGAGGAAGCCAGGGTGGCTGCTCTGGGGACTGGGGGCTCGCTGGTTGCAGCCTGAGTCCTGAGGCCTCCTGACTGACCTCGCGCCGGCTGTGCACCACCCAGGGCTGTTCCGTCCAGCCTGTGTGTATCCCGAGACCTCCTAACCAAGCTCACTCCAGCTGTGCACTGCCCATGGCTATTCTGTCTGGGCTGTCTGGCGCTATGTGCTTGGGGAAGAACTGTCTAGGCAGCTCAGGCTCTGATGTCTGTGGTGGAAACAGCATCACTGAGGAGTGATCAGACCCTGGGATTCTGATTTCTTACACGGAAGTTGTGTTGCTGAAGTGCAGGTGCACTGAGGTCTGTCTGTGATGTTTGCCTCTGGGGTGCTGAGGGGCATCCCAAGCTTTAGCTATGGCTGTGCTCCACCACGCCACCTGCAAGCATCCACCTCATGGTCCAGCCGAGCTTCAGCCGTGACTCTGCTCTCACCACACCACCGGCAAGCATCTGCCTCATGGTCCAACCGAGCTTCAGCTGTGGCTCTGCTCCCACCACGCCACCGGCAAGCATTCGCTTCATGGCCCAAGTAGGTAATAAGATCACCGCCCCCCTCCCTCCCTCCCTCCCTCAGAGGTTTCCAGGCGACTGCTGTGCCTGGACTCAGTGCTAGGATGACGCAACATCCTCTCCTGGAGGGTGGGCTTGGGCAGAGGCAGGCGATGGCACCACTGGAGACTCAGGCAGGAGTCGTAGGTCACGGGTGTGAGTCCTGCCCCGCCGGGGAAGACGCCGTGGCTCAGGAGTGGTAGGTCACAGGTGTGAGTCCTGCCCCGCTGGGGAAGATGCCATGTCTCAGGAGTGGTAGGTCACGGGTGTGAGTCCCGTCCTGTTGGGGAAGACGCTGAGGTGGATTTGCTTGCTCAGATGTGGGTGAGAAGGAAGCAGTGGGAGATGAGGAGCGCCACTTCCCAAGGCAGCACCAGCCTCAGCACAGCCGCCGCCTGAGCAGGAATCTCCTGCATTGTGTTATTATTTCTGAACGTGAGGGGAATTCACTGCTTTCTCCTGATTTCAAAGATGCATCCATTTCTCCGCATTGAGCCCCCTAAGGGGAGTGATGTCAGGAGCACCCCAACCTCTGCCTCTGCCACATGCCCCTCAGTCCTCCACTGGGTCCCTGAGGCCCTGGTCCTCCTGGCCACCGCTTCTTCCACGCCGTGATCCCCTCGTGCTCTGCCGTCTCCATCACTTCACTGTGGAGAATCACAGAGGAGCCTTTTTTTTCCGACCTGCTCCCTCCACACCCCATGATTCTCCGTCATCAGAGTTTTGCTTTCTGCTGGGCAAAGCCAGGAAGGGACAGACAGTCCCCGGCCTGGGTTGAGCCCCCCACCACCCTGTCCCTCCACCATGGGACCAGAGCTCTCCATGACACCACCCTGCCTGGGCCACGGCCCTTGAATCCCTCTAGGGTGTGCGCAGGGTCCGGAGAGCAGGCATGACAGCTGCGGAGACCCAGGCCTTCCCTTCCCTGCAGGAACGTTGCAGGGCTTGCCCAAGGCCACTGGACAGCTGCATTGGAAGGAGACCCATCGATGACTCTGCATTTTGGGGGCTTAATTTATCTGCCAAATATGGAGTCAGCCCCTGGCACGTGGGATACTGGAGTCACAGCAGTGCCCACGGCAGAGTCTTGTCTCCATGGAGTCGGAGGGCACTGACTCCCACCAACATAAACTCGGGGCAGATGCGAAATTAGCAGAGGGCGTGAGGTGCGCTGCTGACAGCATGAGCCAGCCCCACGTCCGGGAGTTGAGGTGAAGCTCTGAGGCTGGTGCTCATTTGCGAGCTGGAACGCGTGTGTGTACGGAGGTTGTACCCCCAGATTTCCAATTTGGAGAGGTGCTGGGGCATGTGCCTCCTAGTGTTGTGGACAGCTCAAAAGTCAGCACCTGGATACCCTGGTCCTGTGGCTGGTCCCTGAGTCCTACAGGATGTACGTGGACTTGTCGTGAGCCACTCTCCCACCAGGTCGTCCTCCAGGGTTCTCCCTTTTCCCAGGCGCGTTTGGAGGGAGTGGCTGGATGTGCTGGCTCCTCATCTCCTCATCTCCTCTCTGTCACACCCCATGTCCTGCCTCTCCTCAGCTCTGCTGGGCACTGGCCAGACCCCCTTTCCCAGATGGGAACTTGCCTGATGGTCTGGATGGAGAAAGAGGCCTGGGAGGTCTGGGCGGCAGTGTGGACGTCTCTGTGGATTCAGGAACACCTGCTCTTGTTTGTCTTCCCTCCACTGGGCACCTGCTGGTTTCCAGGCTGTCGTCAGTCCCCCGAGCCCTCTCTGTCTTCCCAGCTTCTCCCTTAGGAATTGCCATCCATTCACCTTTTTGATTTCCTTTCAGCCCCTTCAAATTTTGTCTCAGGAATAATTTTGTGCATTATCAGATCATCAAGGTATTTTACTAAAGACATTTCTTCCTAAGAATTTAGTTATTAAAACTATCATTTCCCTCTTTGAGTTTCTCTGATGGTAACAGCTCTTCACTAGAATGCCTGGGACCCAGTGCGTCATGGCACCCATGGGGCCGTCCGTGGCAGCCCCGCTTCTGCGCTGGGCCGGGTCTCTCTGCCTCCACGCTGCTCCCTTGGAGTCCATCGTGTCATGGCACCCGTGGACCGTCCGTGGCAGCCCCGCTCCTGCGCTGGGCCGGGTCTCTCTGCCTCCACACTGCTCCCTTTGGGGTCCAGTGACTTCTGGATGGAAGCAACACAGAGAAGGAGCTTCCCGGTCTATTTTCTCCCTGGTGGAGGTTTCCAAAGATTTTTCACTGCTGGAAAAAGGGGAAGAAGCCCAGTAAAAATAACAAATGAGGGGACGGAGCCTCCCGTCACAGCCTTCCTTGCTCACGGATGGAGCCTGGGTCTGAGGGGCTTGGAGGCCGCCTTCCAGGTGAACCGTCAGAGGCTCGGGAACCCGGAGAGCCCCTGGCACCGCAGGCATCACCGCCGCCTCCATTATCAGGCCCCACATCCCTCACGTTCTCCCTGGCACCGCAGGCATCACCGCCGCCTCCATCATCAGGCCCCACATCCCTCACGTGCTCCCTGGCACCGCAGGCATCACCGCCGCCTCCATCATCAGGCCCCACATCCCTCACGTGCTCCCTGCGGGCAGCGCCGCTTTCTCTCTTATATTCTGCATCTCGTCCTGTTTGTCCGTCCCTGGGTGATGAGCGGCCTCGGCCGAAGAAGGCGGATCAGGGCCCACCACAGTGCCGGGAGCTCGGGGTTTGCTGTCTACTCAGCTTTCCTCATGAGGTTCTTTACAGGATGTGGGGGATTGCAGGGGGTGGGACGAGGACTGCTGGTTGGTGTTTGAGGAGCTCACCTGCAGGCAGGTCGTGTCCTGAGGACCCGTCTCAGCTGCGTGGCAGGCATGGAGCAGGGCTGCCTCCATTTGTGTAGAGGGTGCCTTCAGCCTGGAGAGGCTCTGAGGCCAGCCTGAGAGGCTCCCTCTGCATTTGTGGCTGGGGCCACAGTGTCCTGCGCTGAGACTGGTCTCAGCTGCTGGGGAGATGCTGCCTCCGGACCAGCAAGAGGGCAACTCCCAGTGCCCCTTACTTTCACCCCAAGGGGAACCGGAGCTGAGAGGACAAAGCGCATCTGTGTTCTTGTTAGATGTGTGTTAGCTTCACCCCTGCAGCATAGTGATGTCAAGATGGCTTTGGAGCTCAGAGAAATGGGCTTGTGCAGCCATAAAGTGATCCCGTTGGACTTAATGGCTGTGATTTTGTTGTGGTGATGTCAAGAGCTTTTCTGTCTGGTTTCTGAGGAGCTGCGTGTCTGGTCGACACAGAGCAATAAAGCAAAACAAAAACAAAGCCAGGATGCTGCTCCAGCGTGAGTGTGGGGGAGATGGGGCAGCGTGGGTTCTGTGCATGACGTCTGTCTGCTTTGTCCACATAGACTAGTGCATCTGCTTGGTTCAAAAGTGAATAACATTGGTCTTCAAAAAATATCCATCAGTTATGTGATTTCAAACTATGTGCAAGCATGATGTTTAAAAATACACCCTAAAATAAGAAGAGTTAACTTTGACAATCGCAATAACAGAACAAAGAATGTACTTTATATACGTTCTCTTTGTTCTTTGTTTACCCCATTCTAGCAATGCAGAAACAGGTAGAAGACATTCACTGACCCCCACCATAGTTTGAAAAATCAAAGTCTGGTTAGGGAAACCAGAAAACCTCTAACCCACCTTTTCCCCACCTGCTTTTCTACTCCCCCGAGGTGAGCACCCTCAACTCATTTAGCCGACTCTTGGTTTTCATCTCCGCATCTCCACATGACACATTCACATTGCTATTTCTCAGCTTTCAGATTTAGGATGTATCTATTTTCTGACCTGACTGCTACAGAAGATGGGCTACCTCTCTACAACACATCACTGTTTCCAAGCTTACTTTCTCTTTCCCAATTTAGTTACATTACAATTTTCGTCAGATCAGTGTTATGTGCTTACAATATTGTGACTTTGTAAATGCTATCCCCAACTAGGCTATGTAGTATGCTGCGACTAGTATTAATTTTTTTTTCTTTTTGTTTTCCCTGGAGTTATAAATGTCTTATGTATTTGCTTAGTTTCCACAGTCTCTCTTCCTTTCACACTGTCTTCTTGTATCAGCACTACAGAATCTTTGAGTCTGCAGATTCTCGCAGCCTCAGAATCAGTGAGGACTCATCATCCTCTCATTTCCCTGCTTTGATTCCATCCTCAGTGGCTGTCCCTCTGGTTCCCACTCCTTGTTATCATGCACACCTCGACTTACGTTCATGGCATTTGAAAACCCTCTTGTTTGATTGTTACTCTCAGGCCGCCGCACCCTGCTTGTGCTTGTCAGTTTGTTTTGTTTTGCTTTGTACAGTTGTGTGTGCATGTAGCTGTTTTTATTCACTGTTATACTTTTATTCTGTATTTGTTTCCTATTTCTTTTGGTCAAGAGGCCTCACAAGGCATCTTCTCTGCACAGGATAAGACTCAGCCCTAAGAGGAATGTTGTTGTCATGTGGAAGTGGAGGCACAGAGTGACTAGGGGGTGGGGAGGGAGTGGCAGGACAGGCCCAGAACCAGCCCAAATGGTATGACATTTTGGCCCCCAGCTTTCCTGGGTGGAGCCCTGTGCTGTCCCTATTTTGAGCTGGGGCAGGACACACTATTTCTCTGGAAGGGAAGGTGAGGGTGCGGGGGACAGGAGGAGTGTTTGTTTGGGCCTCAGGAGCTGGTCTTGATCTGAGGGTCTGCTTCATGTCAGCCCTGTCCTCTGGCCACTTGGAGGGCAACCCTGAGGCTGGTTCACAACCGCTCAGGGATCCTGGCGCCTGGAGGGATGGTTCACAACCGCTCAGGGATCCTGGCGCCGGGAGGGATGGTTCGCAACCGCTCAGGGATCCTGGCGCCGGGAGGGCTGGTTCGCAACCGCTCAGGGATCCTGCTGCCGGGAGGGCTGGTTCACAACCACTCAGGGATCCTGCTGCCAGGAGGGCTGGTTCACAACCGCTCAGGGCGTCTGGATGCAGGCTCCTGGCAGCATCCTGGATGAGTGCAGCTCATGTGCTTCTCTGCAGAGTGACCCCACGTTGGGCACAAGCCCCTGTCCCTACCTCGGAGGGCATCTCTTGCATGACCCAGGAAGTGAGCCTCTCTGAATCTTGTTTGCTTTGAGATTATGCAAGGAAGGAAAAAATGCAGAAGTCTAAGTTTTGAGAGTGTGAGGCATAGTTTACATCAGGGAGGCACTCTTACAGCAGATGGCCTTTCAGAATAATTAAAAGCAAACTGAAAGAGCACTTCAGCAGGGCCTGGGTCTGCACAGGGGACAGGATGTTGGTTTGTTTCAAAAGACAGAAAATACAGTTTCTTTCCAAAAGTGCAATTTCTTTGAGGCCATTGTACCACCATGTCACAAGCTCGTGTACTTTTTCCTTGTCTTGGGGCTTTTACAATGTTCTCTGGGGGCTATTTTTGGGCTCCCAACAGTCTTATTTTGGGAACCACTGCTGAGCTGCTTAGCATTCTCTACAGCTGTTGTGGCAAAACAGGACAGACCCTGAGGCAGGTCACTGCTGGTGTGTGCAGGTGGAGGAGGCATGGGGAGATGGTGTGCACACACACACACACGCACACATGTGCACACACAAGTGCATACACGTGCACACACAAACATGCATGCAAATGTGCACACACGCACACATGTGCATGCACAAGCACGCACACACGCTTGCGCACAAAGCACACACAAGCCCACCCTGTGAGAACGGAGCTGCCCCAGTTTCCTGAGCGCCCCCTTCAGAGCCCCAGGTGGCCTCTAACATCCTGGCTGCTTGTCCATCCCCTCGAGCATGGGAAGCGGGCAAGGCACAAAACTCACTGGGCAGTGAGAAGGGGAGCAGCTTGCTCCCTCCACATGTGCGTGCATGTGAAAAAACTCACATGCATGCACATGCGTGCACACACGTGACACATTCATGCACACACGTGCGCACACGTACACACACACACACAGACTTCACCTCACGGTGCTGTCACCTTTTTGTGTGTCTCTTTAAAGGACTTTTTGTTTTGGTTCGTTTTGCACGTTTCAAATAGAGATAAGTGCGTTAATCATTTCCCCAGCACTACACCTTTATTCTGTTTTAAACGGTTTCTTTGTGAAAATGCTTAAAAGACCTTTGACAATGACGGTGAGAAAACCAGCCCTGGCTGGGCGCTGCCTCCCGTTAGGGAGTGCCTCCTCAGCCCAGTGGCACTGGCTGCCCGCTGCCCTGTGCGTGTCCCGGGCTTCGCTGCCTCTGCAGCCTGGGGTCTCCGGCGGGGAGGCCAGGGCCAGCCTGCGATGTGGCTGTTGAGAAGCTGTGCGCGCCTGGGCCGGGGCAGTTGCTCTGCCCCATGGGTCGGGGCGGGACTGGGATGAGGCCCCACTCCCGTCTCCTTGACCAGGGGGCAGAGGGAAGTCCGTAGCCCGACCTCACCTGCTGCAGGCTCCGAGCTCCCCCTCCAGGCTGGGCTCTCCATGGTGCTCTGCCCGAATTCGGGGCTGGTGGGATCCAAGGCTGTGCAAGCCGGGAGTCCTCGCCCCTCGCCCCTTACCCCTCGCGCCTCGCCCCTCACCCCTCGCGCCTCGCCCCTCACCCCTCACCCCGCACCCCTCACCCCGCACCCCTCACTTGTGCGGGGACAGCCCGGGGCGCAGGTGCCCGCACGGGGGATTCAGGCCGAGGCCGCACCTGCGTGCCATCTAGCGGCCATGCTGTGGTAGTGCAGCCCCTCAGCCCCAGACTCCCGAGGCTCCCGGAAGGTGGGTGAACCCTGGAGACCACCTAGGCGAAAACGCAGCTGCTTACTCAGAGCTGGCGGGAACGAGCGGTAACGAGCGGTCAGTCGCTGTCCCTTGTGCTTGGCAAAGACTCGGGCAGGTAGAGGAGCCGAAGCCTTACAGCAGAAAGGGCTGGCTGGCCCAGGTGTCCTGTGGAGGGGCAGGGCCTCCTGAGTGCTGGCTGGGGTGCCCCCCGGCTTTCTCTGGCTGACTCGTTGCAGAGATGTGGCTCCTGCACAGCCTGGCCGCTGTCCCACTGTCCCTGTGACGATTCGGTCTCTTTCGGGCACACGGTCAATGCCTGTGGTCAGGGCTGTTTAGGAGGTGAGGGCGTCGGGTCTCCAACACTGAGTCCGGTGGAGGGGCTGCCCCTGCCCGCACACCCTCTGTGTTTTGTGAGTTGCCTACAGTCCTCGTCGCCCCGTCCTGAATGCTGGAAGCTTTGACGCTCACTCATCTTCCTTTCTTAGGCCCCCAGCAGTAAAAAGCTGCTCCCCTCCTCACTGAGTGAGTTTTGTGCCTTGACACTTTCTGCACCCTGGGGGCATGGACGAGCAGCCAGGACTTAGAGACCACCCAGAGCTCTGAAGAGGGTGCTCAGGGACTGGGGCTGCTCCCTTCCAACAAGGTAGGCTTGGGCAGCCACGGGGGCTCATCCCGACCTGCCAACCTGGGTCACTCCTGGTGAGGCAGCAGCATCTCCGTTGCAGGCTGGGACAGCAGTTCCACGGGCGTTCCCTGCACACACCTGTGCCTCTCACACTTCCTTGGCCTCCAGTGCCCTCCCTGTGGCCCTGAAAGCGGCCATGGATTTTTGTGCCAAGAAAAATTATACCTTCTCCTTGGTGAGGGAGCCAGAGGGGAGCCAGGCGTCTATGGGGGACAGAGTGGGGCCAGTTGTCCATAGGGAACAGAGGGAGCCAGGCATCTGTGGGGGATAGAGGGGGACCAGGCATCCACAGGGGACAGAGGGGATCCAGTTGTCTGTGGGAGACAGGAGGTCCAGGCATCTGTGGGGGACAGAGGGGTTGAGGCGTCTGTGAGGAACAGAGGAGGTCCAGGCATCTGTGGGGGACAGAGGGGTTGAGGTGTCTGTGAGGAACAGAGGGGGGCCAGGCGTCTGTAGGGGACAGAGGGGGTCCAGTTGTCCGTGGGAGACAGAGGAGGTCCAGGCATCTGTGGGGGACAGAGGGGTTGAGGTGTCTGTGGGGGACAGAGGAGGGCCAGGCGTCTGTGAGGAACAGAGGGGGGCCAGGCGTCTGTGGGGGACAGAGGGGGTCCACGTGTCCATGGGGGTGGGGCGTTGTTACCCAGGATGCCAGTGGATGGGCTGATGGCAGAGTTTGAGGGGTGAGAGATGGAGGGTGGGAATGCCGGAGCTGTGGTGCCCTTGGGGTTTGGGTTTGATTGTGTGTTAGGGGATGGGACCTTGGCTGGGGAGGGAGGTGATGGAAAGTGATACACGTTGAACCCAGGCTGCTCACCACCTTTGAGAAGCCCCTGGGTGATGTTCCATCACGAGGACGGTGTGGGCTTCCTTGAAGTGTGTGGCAATCACATCATAATTCCTTCCTCACAAGTATTAGGTGATTAGATTACAATGAACAGCATTAGAGTCGTCACACTGTTGGGAAGAATCACCCACTCAGCTGTGAACAACAAGGAACTTTGATGAAGATGACACTGAAAGATGACTTCCACTTGAAAAGGTGCAAATTCACCGAAGGGAGAAACCCAGAGCCGAGGCTGGTCTGCGGCAGGTGCCGGGCAGGAGACCTTTATGTTGTCTGAGGGAAACGCCTCCGTCCCCCGTCAGGCTCGGCGTGTCCTCTTTTGTACTGGGAACCATTGCGGCGTCGTTTAGGTGGAGGCTGAAGTCGCCCGGGGTGGGCCTGCAAGGCGTCTCCGGAGCCAAGTCCCTCCGACATGCCCCCGGTGATGATGTTTGAGGAAACCAGGCTGAACTTTAATTTTCTTTCAGTGTTCGTGGCAGAGCGTGTTAAGTACACTTGACCTTTCTAAATTTATCACGCAGCGTTTGAGTTTCTTGGATGTTTGCAGGATTTTCAAACCCAGGTTTTGGCTTTTTAAAAGATGCTGTGGGCTGAGGAGGGTGCGTCAGAGACGCTGTGATCAGGGTTTTTCAAACCCAGGTTTTGGCTTTTTTTAAAGACGCCGTGGGGTAAGGAGGGTGCATCGAAGGTGCCGTGACCAGGATGGGATGGTTTCCAGCTCCCGTTTTCTTCCTGCTCGATCTCCTTTCCAGCCAACGTCGAGTAAGACCAGGGCCACCTGAGGGGCAGAGGCCCCTGGAAAGGACTCCCCTTGCTTCTCTGCAGCAGACGCGGGGGCCTGGGCAGCTGGGCCTACGCAGCACTTTCTCTCTGTGGACTTGCTATTTTCAGCCTCCCTAGAGGGACCAGTAGTTCTAGACACAGGTTGACAGGAATGCCCAAGGAGTTCTCATCAGCCCGTTCTCATCACCCTGTTCTTCTTCCTTAATGGAAGGAAGTTATTTCTTAAATTCTACCCACAGGGGCTGCCTGGGGTGAGACATACCTGAGGTCCGAGGAGGGTTTGGGATATGGACAGATAACCAGGGCAGGATGGCCCTATCCGCAGGGGATACCGGGAAGCCTGTGGGGTCCTGGCGAGACTCAGGCTTGGCTTCCAAGGACCCTGCCCCTTGGCTGCTGCCTGGACCGGGGCCCGGCTTTGTGTCTTCGCAGTTGGTGAGGCACATTGATCTACAGTGTTTCTGTAGCGCCTTGATGTGGTCAGTCCCTGGTGAGTTGACCCCCTCCCCGGACACAAGGACAGGGCTGCACCCACATGCTCTGCCGCCCTCACTGGCTGCTGGGGCTAGGCTCCCACGTGGGTCTCTTGCTGGTCAAGAGAAGCAGCTGTCCTGTGAGGCCCTGCTGCGTGCCAGGATGGTTCCCCAGAGGATGCTGGGTATGCAACAGACCCCCGTCGCCCTCTCCTCATGTGATGCCCTCTCCACAGAACACCTGGGGTTGCCCCAGGCCTGCCACTCAGCCACGGTCTCATGAGTGGACCCGTTTTGTGGGACATCCACAGCGCCCAGGAGGCTTCCCTTGTGTCCACACTGTGTGTCCAGTGCTGGGATGGTCCCAGGACCAGCCCCTCTCCTCCTCAGGGAGGTTGACCTGCACGGCCACATCAGAGCCCCCACCCTGAGGACGGACAGGAGATGAAGGGAGGGAGAGGGGAGGTCTGCCCTTGTTCCCTCCGCACGGAGGCCCCAGCCTGGCCATTGTCCCTCGGTTAAAGGTCATCCCCAAAGGCAGCCCAGTCCTCACAATTCCCTCTCCTGGGTGTGGCTACGTTCCCCGCCCCCCCCCCCCCCCCCCCCCCCCCCCCCCGGTACTGCATTGTCCCTGCCCTGTAAACGGTCCCTCCGGAATCCACCCTGGAGGCCTGATGGAGGACTCTCAGCTCCTCGTCCCTGCCTTGCACACGGTCCCTTCTGAATCCACCCTGGGGTCTGGTGGAGGAGTCTCCGCTCTCAGGCGGGCTCCCTCTCTCAGAGGTGCTCATTCCTGAGGGCATCTTCCCAGGTGACAAATCCATTTGCTTTTAAATTCTGACGAGAGCAGTGTTGCCCACTGTTGTGCCCTGTTTGTGGGCCTCATCTGGCTGGGGGTGCAGCTCCCTTCCTCCTCCGCCCCCGGTACTGGCCAGGGCCTGGCACTGGAGAAACCTCCTGCCTCCTCCCGTCCCCAGGGCTGCGCCCGGCCTGGGCAGCTGGCAGGGCTGTGAGGGGCTGGGGTGGGACTCTAGCTGCTCTCTGTCCTGGCAGGGGTCAGGCCTGGGTCTCAAGGTCGGGCCTGGGTCTCCCGTCCCCTGGGTCTGCAGCGTGGGTGCTGGTGGGAAAATGTGGGAAGGCCTCTCCTCCTGCGGGGTGGGTGGACATTTCACATAAAATGAGACATTTGTATCCTCCTTATGGTGACCTTAAGCTTCAGAAGAAGCTAGGGGAGGCTGCTGTGGCTGAGAGCCCTTCCCAGGGCGTGGACCCTCTCCTGACGGGCCTCCGCCGTCAGCGTCCGAAGGAGAGACGGGCTTGTGAGTGTCGCCAGGTGCCAGGGCCCGGACCTGGATTTCAGGCCTGGTGCAGCTTGGCCAGGAGAGGCAGCGCAGTTTCAGACGAGGGAGGGTGGCGCCTGGGCTTCCAGGCTCAGAGGGATGGCCTGGGCTCACAGGCCCTTTCTCCTTGACCATTGGCCCCAGAGGGTCCCTCCAGGGACTGGAAGTCAATGTCTCTAGTGCAGATTCTTTTTATCTTTAAAGGAGCAGCAGCTGCCAGATCAGGGTGTTAGGAATAAGAAGTATTTGTTCCTGCAGCTCGACATCTGAACATGAAACCTGCAGTCACTGTGTTAAAACCATCGCAGGGGGGAAGAAAGTCTGGTCTGTAGCTACGATGATTTCCACCCCCTCGAATTTGGAAGTGGTGAATTAGAGGAGGTGGGAGTGGGTTTCACACCATTTCAGGAGGGCTTTTTCCTGCAGGGCCCTGGCAGCCGACAGAGCCTGCCACATGGGCACAGTGCGTGTGACGTGGCACCTGCGGGGGATGGGTTGTCGTCTGCCCTTCCTGCCCCTTCGTTTTTCAGAACCTCTTTGGGGTATGACATATGCACCTTGAGCTTCGCATTTTGAGAGGACGTTTGTAGAGTGGAGCTGATGGGCAAGAAGAAAAGGCTTGGGAGACATCGGCCAGCTCTCCCGCGAAGGGCACCGAGAGCTCAGGGGCTGGTGGTTCTGCACCCTCTGGGATGGGGCAAGCCTGGCCGGGCAGTGGACGGCAGTCAGCATGGGACAGGCTCAGCTCCCAGTGCCACAGTGAGCAGCATTGTGGCCACTCAGTGTCCAGATGCCTGTGTTCCCTCCTTCCTTGGCTGAGGCCCTCCAGCGCCACGGTCCTGCTGCGAGGCTGGAGAAGGGACGGAGTCGGGGTGCCTGCTGTGACTGTTCTAGGGCAGAAGGGCCTCCGGCTCAGAGGCTTTCCAGGTCTTGCCTCACGACTCCATCTGGCTGCCGATTCTACTTCACGTGTTCTTTGAATGCCTTCATTCAAATGTCTGTTTCCCATGAAGCAAGTTGGTTCGGCTGCAACTTAGTGCTGCTCGCTGCATGGGGATAAGTTCTTGGTTGAGTTCATTGCTGCTCCAGGTGCTGGCTGCCCCTGGCTGCAAGGAGAGGCCGTTTCCACCTAGCAGCCGCTGAGCCGTGACCATGAGAGCCGTGGGAGGACACGGCCCAGGGCGATGGCGCCTCTGAGTTCCAGGGCCGTGCCTCCGTGCACACTCAGCGAGGGGGGATGAGAGGACAGGGTGGCGGGGGGGATGGAGCTGGGACACAAAGATCGGTGTGAATAAACGCAGCTGAGTGTCGTGTAAACACTCAGGCTTCATCCCTCCGTAGGACCCTCCTGTCTTCCGTGTCTTCCGTGGATGTGAACCGCGCCATTACGGAGTCATCCCGAGGCGGATGCAGGAGGCCTGGCTGCACGGGACGGCACCTGAGGCTGCCTTGCCACACATCTCAGGCCAGGGCCCTGCTTTCCAGATGTGTCTATGAACATCCCACAACCTTTGCTGAAACATCTCTGGCTCTCACCTCTTTTCCCCAAGAGCTGGTTTGTGAAAACTAAGATGTGGCCAGGAAGGAAGGAGAGCGGGAAGGACAGAACTTGCATTTAGCCTGTTTTCTATTCTGGGAATGCGACGCGTGATGATTTATCCGTGCATCTGTGTTGTCGTCCGTGTTCTCGCAGGGCCCGGTTCCAGCAGCCAGGCTGGTGGCTGAGTCTAGAATTGCACTTGCGGTGGTGGCAGCCTGTTACTGCAAATGCACCTTTCTTGTGTATTGATCTTTCACAGATCCCATTATTTTTAATTTATTTAATAAGGAGGAGTGTTTGTTTCATAACTCAGAATCAAAACCGTAATTATTCACTCAGACTCTGGTGTCTGTGCGAGGGAAGCCTGTGGGTTGATGGTTTTCATTCTTCAGTGACCAGAGGATTAATTGAGGGGCTGCCACGGAAAGAAGGCACAATACGTCTCTTTTCTAATGAACTTGCATTTCGGAGCTTAAATCCGAAGTAATTGAATTTCACAGCCAAAGCGCGCTTTCACTCCGTGTGATCCACGCACACGGCTGCGTGTTCTCCACATGCGTCCCAGCCTGGGCTGATCTTAAAACAGCTTTACGTAGAGCAGGTGCGTCGTGTTTTATTCCGAGGAATCGCTCACTGAAGTGTGGTGTGGCCTCGGTGGCCGCACCTGCCTCCTGCCGAGGGCTTCGGGGGCCCGGGTGTGGCCCTTCGGACGCCTGTTTTCCTTCAGCTTCTCTTCGCAGACTTTGAGGCCCAGGCGCTGCCTTGCCTGCATCTGGAGCCCTTCTCCTTCCAGGGGTCCTCCTCATGTTGGGTGAAAACAAACCTCTGTGGTTGTAGGTTCTAGTCACCAGTCCAAGCTTAGCCCTTAGGGTTAACCTATTCCTTCTGATAGATCACAGCTGAGCTCAGCACTGAGAATTGGAGGGTAAAAAAGTTCTGTATCATCTGTGTGTGAGTTAATAATAATGTATGTATTTGGAGTTCGTGTCTGGTTACTGGCTCCTGATACCCTTGGAATCTCTGGGGCGATGAGTGTCTTTTGTGTCCTGAGAGGTGGGTGGGGGCCCTGGCTGGCTTTGGGGTGGCGCTGGTGGCCAGAAAGGGCCAAGGCACGATTAGAGGGTTGGGCCTTTCAGACCCCCCAACTCTCGGGAGTTAATCACCAATGGTCAATGATTTAATCAATCGTGCCTATGTACTGAAAGCTGCGTAGGGACTAAGTGAGAGGTTCAGGGAGCTCGCGGGTTGGTGGACACGTGGAGGTGGAGGGAGCCTGGTGCACCCAGGGCAGAGGTGATGCGTGCCCCACACCCTGCCCTGCGTGTCCCTCGGTTTGGCTCTCCTTGAGCTGTGTCCTTTGTAAGAGCTGGGGGTGGTGAGTGAAGTGCTTTCCCGAGTTCTGTGTCATCCGAAGAAAACTCGCCCCCGAGGAGGTCGTGGGAAGCCCTGAGTCTGTCTCTGGCTGGGAAGAAACGCGGGTGGCCTGGGTATCCCATCTGCACCGGCCCTCACGGGGGATGGTCTTGCAGGACCAAGCCCAGAAGCTGTGAATTCTGGGACCTTGGCGCCAGGATTGACATGAACTGTGGCTTCCCGTGGAGGATGTGGTCGTGGATCGGGCAATAGCCCCTTGGAAGGTCCAGGGGCTTCTTGTTCAGTGTGGACATGGTTGCTCCTTGCCGAGACCTGCAAAGTGAAGCCGACACAGGGGAGAGGCGGCTACATCCTGGGGTCGGGGGAATCCTCTGAAAGTATTCTCTGTGGGGAGAAGGCTGCTGTGGAGTGGGGTTCTCCAGAGAAACAGACTCAACAGGGCGTTTGTATGTGTGTGTATAAACATATATGTGTGTATGTATGTAGAGAGAGACAGATTATTTCAAGGCTTGGCTCACCGCCTGGGGGCCTGGCAGGTCTGACATCTGCAGGGCAGCTGGTGGGCTGGGAATTCAGGGGAGGGCTCCTGCTGCAGCCTCTTGTCCGAATCCCACAGGGCAGCAGCTTGGAGACTTTGGCAGCCGTTCACGTTGCCGTCCACGGCAGGATTCCATCTCCTGCAGGAAACCGCACCCTGGCTCTGCAGCCTCCGCCCTGAATGAGGCCCACGTTTTCCAGCACCATCGCCTTTAAGTCAGCGGATGGTGGTGGCCACTGCGTTTTCCCAGGACCTCACAGGCCTCCCGGCCCGGCCTTCAGCTGCATCCCAGGCCTGGCTGGGCCGAGCTGAGCTGACAGGGACGCCGCAGTCCCCTGGAGTCTAGTCCCCCCAGGACCAGAGAGTGCTTTCCAGCGTCATAATTTGACAGCACTCCACTTGTAATGTGCCATTGGCTCCCAT
>NW_012103954.1:1115519-1118238 GCF_000951045.1 Mandrillus leucophaeus
GGAGGAGGGGCACGGGAGGAGGCAGGAGGGCCCAGGAGGAGGGAGAAGGGACACATCTGCTCATGGAGGAAACACAGCAGAGCCCTCTTCCTGGAGATGAAATCTGTGGCGTTCACCACGGGGAGACGCACAAGGTCACCCACCCGTCTTCTTCCTGGAGACTGTGGACATTTAGAAACGGACTTGAAACTGTTTTCCGGTGTCACGTAGCTCATCAGTAGCAGGCCTGAACTTGTACTTTTCTGCATGCCAGCATTTGTCAACTTTGAGTAATATCTAAACCCCATTAAAATGGAAAAATTGTGTGGACCGCCTTTGTTGACTTCAAGCATTATTATCACTAACGTAATTTTTTAAATCACTGAAAGGAAACAAGGTGTGGAATTTCATGCTGGATTTTAATTAACAAGAATGTTTTATGGATGCCCAGTCAAACTTCTGATTTTCCATTTTATCTCCAAACAGCTCTCTTTGGTTGCTATATAATGAGATTTTAAAAATAGAGGCCAATTCTACTTTGGTTGTTGTACTTTCACCCTTAATTTTCTTCAAATCCTTTCAAAATCTGAAATGTCATCAGAGGACATCTTCGTCGGTTCATATGAAACCTTTTCATTCCAGTGGCGTCTTTCTTGCCTTAATTGGTTGGAACTCTTGTCTCTGGAATTGTTCCCAGAATTTTATATCAAAGTAGCTTTTGTTACAGTGGGACTCACATCATGTGGTATTGGTGGTTTACACCGAACACATTTAGGTTCTTGTCTGTGTTATCAGAAGAGGACAAATGGTTTCATATTTATTATTCTGTGTTTCAGGGGCATTGGTGGGAGTGTGGAATGGAAAACTCAAACATCAGAAACTCCGTTAGGGGAGGCTGATGCACTGAACGGAAGTCATAGCAGCGAAATCTTCTGTCGTGAGGGCGGGCAGGTGATTTTACCGACGGACACAGCCCGCATGCCGCCGAGGTGTGCACTGACATCTAACTGTGTTTGGTCGGGCCTCTGACTCGTGAAAATGTCTTCTGGAAATTAGTATTTCAGTTTTGGTACCTTTGGTAACTTTTACAGAGTGCATGTTCAAGGATCAAATGTAATTTATTAGGAAATGAAATTTTTATTGTAAACACACAGACGGGTGTTATGCACAGAGTTTGTAGTGATTTTTGATGAAGGGAAGGTTCATTCCCTCCCACAAACACCCTTCTGGCTTAATCCCTCCTGTAATACAGGGTTCCTACATTGTACTCATCTGCTTTGGCTTAAGCAGTAACACCCGTGCCTGTTTAAGCGAACTCTTCCTAAGTGTCTGGCTTTGTGTACTTCCATTTGCGTGCAGAGATCTGTAACTGTTAAGGAACCCCTGCCCTCTCGCACTGTGGATAGTGTCAGTGACTACCTTTCACTGAGATCGGCAGGAAAAGCCTTTGAAAGTTGGGTGCTGCCTCTGGTGTCCTGCGTTAATGGTTTACAGCCCGTGGTCCCCACAGCCCGGCTGCTTCTGCCCCGTGTTGTTTGTGCTCCCGAGAGACGTGGTGTTGTCTGGCCGAGTCGTCCTTTTGGTTTCCAGGGTACCATAAATCCTCAAAATTAATGGGCAGCGCAGGCCCTTACCAGCTCCTCCTCCAGTGTGGTGACCTCCCAATGTGGCTACCTGGGTAACAGCAGACAAACGGACATGCATGTCAAGTACCTTGAGCAAGCCCGGCAGGATGTGATACATTGGTGCATGCAAATCATGAGTGTGTGAGGGACATGGATGACCAGCACTGAGACAGAGGGTGCACGGGATGCTTCAAGCAGAGTTTAAAGTTCTCCTCTCCCTGAAAATGGTCGAGGTTCTCAACAGGAAGTAACCATCCAAACAGGTGGCATTTTCAAGTCAAGGACTCAAGTGAAAAGGGTTCCTTCTGTGTGATCACACTTTCCAGAGCATAGTGGCTCTCATATGCCAAAGGGTTTAAAATACTAATGATGATATTATGTAATTCTGTAAAAAAGTCCTTAAAATCACAAATTGGCCATAGTTGTCTACAGCTACCGTGTGCCCCTCTGAGACATACGTGTGCACGAAGGACACCTGAGCAGGTGGGCTCTTGTTGGGGTTTCCGTAAACTCACACCCTGAGACTCTTCTGCAACTGAACACAAACGCACACCTTTCTTTCCTGGCTGCTTGAAGTTCTTCTGCCCTTCTGGTTTGATGACTTTAGTTTTATCTTGACTTTTCAACTTCAAATTGAATTTCTGACAGTAAAGCTGGATAATTTTAAAATATCCTTTCTCGGAATCCCGGCAGGCTATTTAAAGTCTTTGATTCCATGTCATTAATAAGAAATGGAAAGGGCATTCCATGGCAAAATGCTGCACTTTAAACTGGCAGCCACAAAGCGTGAGGGCGATCTCTCCTTCGGAAGAGTATCCTACACTTTAGAATGTTAAGTCCTCGCTGTTTCCCATTTTGTTTATAGGGATGATATTATGGGCATGATTGCTCTGTTCTGAAGCAAATATTGGCTCCGGGGATTATATCAAATAGATACATTCACTAATAGAAGCGCCTGACCCTGCATGCTGCTTTAGCCTCTGATTGCTTTTTTTGAAATAATTCTTCAAAATAGTTCTTCAGGCCGGGCGTGGTGGCTCAAGCCTGTAATCCCAGCACTTTGGGAGGCCGAGACGGGCGGATCATGAGGTCAGGAGATCGAGACCATCCTGGGA
>NW_012103954.1:1119871-1123577 GCF_000951045.1 Mandrillus leucophaeus
GCTGTGTCCTTTGTAAGAGCTGGGGGTGGTGAGTGAAGTGCTTTCCCGAGTTCTGTGTCATCCGAAGAAAACTCGCCCCCGAGGAGGTCGTGGGACTGTCTCTTATACACATCTAGATGTGTATAAGAGACAGCCCCAGGACCAGAGAGTGCTTTCCAGCGTCATAATTTGACAGCACTCCACTTGTAATGTGCCATTGGCTCCCATTTCACAAAACAAGAGTTGTCTTTGTGGTCACCATCTCCCTTCCAGCTGTCTGGAGCCTGCAGAGACCCCAGCAAAGGTGCTGAGCGTGGTCCTGGCCCCAACTCAGCCCTCCTGTGGGTGCAGGATGAGTTCTCCCTGGCCTGTTTGGCTTGCAGATGTGATTTCAGTGTCTATGTGAATTGGGCATCTGTGTTGGCAGTTCTGAAAGTTTCATGGAAAGATTTCTGGTCTCCCATATGGCACCAGGAGATCTGTCCCGGTGGGGCCTGAAGCCAGGGCAGCCGCTGGTTGAAGCTGAGCCGCTTAAGGCAGGACTTTCCCGGCCTCCTGGGGATCTGGGTCCCAGTCTGGCCTCAGAGGCATTTGGGCGGAGTCTCCTGTGTTCTAGAGTGTTCTAGAGCACAAGCTGCCGCAGAGATGCGTCATCAGAAGAGCCTGGGCAGATGTGATCCCAGAGGGTGAGAAGCTGTGGTCCCCTGTCCTCGACCCATCCCTGTGGCGAGTGCTTGGGTGGGTGATCGGGCTGTGTGGAGTCGTGTTCATCGTGGAGGATGTGGAAGCCCCTTCCCAGTCCTCTCCCAGGGGAGTAGTTTGCTGGACCCCGGAGAACTTGTGGAAGCGCCTTCCCATTCCTCTCCCAGGGGGGTAGATTGCTGGACCCTGGAGAACTTGTGGAAACCCCTTCCCATTCCTCTCCCAGGGGAGTAGATTGCTGGACCCCTGGAAAACTTGTGGAAGCCCCTTCCCATTCCTCTCCCAGGGGAGTAGATTGCTGGACCCCTGGAAAACTTGTGGAAGCCCCTTCCCATTCCTCTCCCAGGGGAGTAGATTGCTGGACCCCGGAGAACTTGTGGAAGCCCCTTCCCATTCCTCTCCCAGGGGAGTAGATTGCTGAACCCCTGGAGAACTGCATTAACACTTGGAGCCACCACAGCAAGACCTGGGAGTCGATGTAGTCGGAGCCGGCGAAGGGCTGGGCTTTCTGTGTTTTGTCACCTGAACTTGGTTGCTGGTAGGTTGTACATCTACATTTGGTGATGGTGGATAAGACTGGGGATTGGAGGGTCAATGTTTTTCCAGGTTTAATGTTTGAGCATTGGGATGATGGACAGTGTGTTCAGCTGTGCTTTCTCCAGGTTCAGGTCCCCACTGGCCCCATCTCCTGCACCCATCCATAGCTATAAGCTCCCCTGACCCCACCAAGCTACCTGGAAAAGTGCATCCCCTGGTCCTGAGGGGAACTGGATGAGTGAGCCTGGATGAATGGAAACAGCCCCTGCACCATAGGAGGAGGGAAGAGGAGCATGGGAGGAGGGAGGAAGGGCACGGGAGGAGGGAGGGGGGCACGGGAGGAGGGAGGAAGGTCATGGGAGGAGGGAGGAGGGGCACGGGAGGAGGGACTCAGGGCATGGGAGGAGAGAGACGGGGCATGGGAGGAGGGAGGAGGAGCAGTGGAGGAGGGACTCAGCAGAGGAGGAGGGACTTGGGGCATGGGAGGAGGGAGGAGGGTCATGGGAGGAGGGAGGAGAGATACACAAGGAGGGATTCAGGGCACAGGAGGAGGGAGGAGGGGCATGGAAGGAGGGACTCTGGGCATGGGAGGAGGGAGGAGGGGCACAGGAGGAGGGAGGAGGGACATGGGAGGAGGGAGGAGGGACACAGAAGGAGGGATTCGGGGCACGGGAGGAGGGGCACGGAAGGAGGGACTCTGGGCATGGGAGGAGGGAGAAGGGGCATGGGAGGAGGGAGGAGGGACACAGAAGGAGGGATTCGGGGCACAGGAGGAGGGAGGAGGGGCATGGAAGGAGGGACCCTGGGCATGGGAGGAGGGAGGAGGGGCCCAGGAAGAGGGAGGAGGGGCACGGGAGGAGGCAGGAGGGCCCAGGAGGAGGGAGAAGGGACACATCTGCTCATGGAGGAAACACAGCAGAGCCCTCTTCCTGGAGATGAAATCTGTGGCGTTCACCACGGGGAGACGCACAAGGTCACCCACCCGTCTTCTTCCTGGAGACTGTGGACATTTAGAAACGGACTTGAAACTGTTTTCCGGTGTCACGTAGCTCATCAGTAGCAGGCCTGAACTTGTACTTTTCTGCATGCCAGCATTTGTCAACTTTGAGTAATATCTAAACCCCATTAAAATGGAAAAATTGTGTGGACCGCCTTTGTTGACTTCAAGCATTATTATCACTAACGTAATTTTTTAAATCACTGAAAGGAAACAAGGTGTGGAATTTCATGCTGGATTTTAATTAACAAGAATGTTTTATGGATGCCCAGTCAAACTTCTGATTTTCCATTTTATCTCCAAACAGCTCTCTTTGGTTGCTATATAATGAGATTTTAAAAATAGAGGCCAATTCTACTTTGGTTGTTGTACTTTCACCCTTAATTTTCTTCAAATCCTTTCAAAATCTGAAATGTCATCAGAGGACATCTTCGTCGGTTCATATGAAACCTTTTCATTCCAGTGGCGTCTTTCTTGCCTTAATTGGTTGGAACTCTTGTCTCTGGAATTGTTCCCAGAATTTTATATCAAAGTAGCTTTTGTTACAGTGGGACTCACATCATGTGGTATTGGTGGTTTACACCGAACACATTTAGGTTCTTGTCTGTGTTATCAGAAGAGGACAAATGGTTTCATATTTATTATTCTGTGTTTCAGGGGCATTGGTGGGAGTGTGGAATGGAAAACTCAAACATCAGAAACTCCGTTAGGGGAGGCTGATGCACTGAACGGAAGTCATAGCAGCGAAATCTTCTGTCGTGAGGGCGGGCAGGTGATTTTACCGACGGACACAGCCCGCATGCCGCCGAGGTGTGCACTGACATCTAACTGTGTTTGGTCGGGCCTCTGACTCGTGAAAATGTCTTCTGGAAATTAGTATTTCAGTTTTGGTACCTTTGGTAACTTTTACAGAGTGCATGTTCAAGGATCAAATGTAATTTATTAGGAAATGAAATTTTTATTGTAAACACACAGACGGGTGTTATGCACAGAGTTTGTAGTGATTTTTGATGAAGGGAAGGTTCATTCCCTCCCACAAACACCCTTCTGGCTTAATCCCTCCTGTAATACAGGGTTCCTACATTGTACTCATCTGCTTTGGCTTAAGCAGTAACACCCGTGCCTGTTTAAGCGAACTCTTCCTAAGTGTCTGGCTTTGTGTACTTCCATTTGCGTGCAGAGATCTGTAACTGTTAAGGAACCCCTGCCCTCTCGCACTGTGGATAGTGTCAGTGACTACCTTTCACTGAGATCGGCAGGAAAAGCCTTTGAAAGTTGGGTGCTGCCTCTGGTGTCCTGCGTTAATGGTTTACAGCCCGTGGTCCCCACAGCCCGGCTGCTTCTGCCCCGTGTTGTTTGTGCTCCCGAGAGACGTGGTGTTGTCTGGCCGAGTCGTCCTTTTGGTTTCCAGGGTACCATAAATCCTCAAAATTAATGGGCAGCGCAGGCCCTTACCAGCTCCTCCTCCAGTGTGGTGACCTCCCAATGTGG
>NW_012103954.1:1124907-1145933 GCF_000951045.1 Mandrillus leucophaeus
GGCCCGGGAGGCGGAGCTTGCAGTGAGCTGAGATCCGGCCACTGCACTCCAGCCTGGGCGACAGAGTGAGACTCCGTCTCAAAAAAAACAAAATAGTTCTTCAAAGTCTGTTGAATAAGAGTTTTGCGTGAGGTGTGTCTTTTGAACTCTTGGACGTTAGCTCAGGAGGTGGGTCTTCAAGGCCCCTCGTGCATTAACAGGAGCATTAATGCTCTCCAGGCATCACGCCACGATGAACGTTCATGTACTGTGAGATACTGACGGAGTGTGCCGTTTATCAATAGGCTATAGGACAGAGGTCCCCAACCTTTTTGGCACCAGGGGCCAGTTTCCTGAAAGACAATTTTTCCGTGGACTGTGGTTGTGATGTGGTTTCAGAATGATCCAAGTGCAATACATTTATTGTGCACTTTTTTTCCAACTCATTTGCCACCGTAAAGCCCACTGATAGGGTTTTCATATGCGTCTGCAAGTGATTGATTGATTGTGATCTCTGTGCAGTCAGACCTCTCTGCTCACGTTAATCTGTGTTTGCAGCTGCTCCCCAGCGCTCCCGTCACCACCTCAGCTCCCACTTGGATCATCAGGCATTGGATTATCATACAGAGTGCGCGGCCTGGGTCCCTCCCATGCACAGTTCACAATAGGGTTTGCACTCCTGTAAAATCTCATGCCACCATGATCTGACAGGCGGTGGAACTCAGGCAGTAATGCTTGGGTGCCTGCTGCTCACCTCCTGTGTGCCCTGGTTCTGGTACTGATTCATGGCCCGGGGGTTGGGGACCCCTCCTGTAAGAACAGGATGGGGTTGGAAAAATTGTTTTTGCAGAAGACAGATTTATGCATTTCTTTTCTTCATGGTGACTTTCTGAGGAGAGAAGAGGGGAGTGGGGAGAACACTCGCGTTCATAGGACACTTTGCAAATTCCATGCTGTTTCACCCCCAAAAGTGGGTGAGGTTGTGTGGCTTTCCCAGGACACGGTGGAGGGGTCTTCAGCCCAGTGTGGTGGTGCAGTGGCACCGTCCTCCCTGGTCCTGGCCTCCGCCACGTCCTGACCCCCAGGGCTGTTCACGGAGGGGAGTTGGAGTCGTGAGGCTGTGCTGAGCTGCGTTGCCCAGGTGCCTACACATGTGTGCCCACCAGCGTGGACCTGTGGTGGGTCCTGCCCACCATTTCTCTCCTGGCTGTGGCTCTCAGGGTGCTCTGGTGAGAGAATGTGACTGGCACCTGCCTTAGGACTAGTGATATGGTTCGGCTGCGTCCCCACCCAAATCGCATCTTGAATTGTAGCTCCCACAATTCACACGTGTTGTAGGAGGGACCCAGTGGGAGGTACTTGAATCATGGGGGTGGGTCTTTCCCATGCTGTTCTCATGACAGTGAATAAGTCTCACGAGATCTGATGGTTCTATAAGGGGGAGTTTCCCTGCACAAACTCTCTCTCATCTGCTGCCATGTAAGACATCCCTTGCTCTTTCGCCATGATTGTGAGGCCTCCCCAGCCATGTGGAACTGTGAGTCAATTAAATCACTTTCCTGTATAAATTACCCGGTCTCGGGTATGTCTTTATCAACAGCATGAAAACAGACTAATACAGTAAATGGGTACTGGTAGAGTGGGGCACTGCTGTAGATACCCGAAAATGTGGAAGCGACTTTGGACCTGGGTAACAGGCAGGGGTCGGAACAGGTTGGAGGGCTCAGCAGAAGATAGGAAAATGTGGGAAAGTTTGGAACTTCCTAGAGACTTGTTGAATGACTTTGCCTAAAATGCTGACAGTGATATGGACAATAAAGTCTGGACTGAGGTGGTCTCAGATGGAAACGAGGAACTTGTTGGGAACTGGAGCAAAGGTGACTCTTGTCATGTTTTAGCAAACAGACTGGCAGCATTTTGCCCCTGCCCTAGACATTTGTGGAACTTTGAACTTGAGCGAGATGATTTAGGGCATGTGGCAGAAGAAATTTCTAAGCAGCAAAGCATTCAAAAGGTGACTTGGGTGCTTGGTTTTATAGGGGAAGCAGAGCATAAAAGTTCAAAAAATTTGCAGCCTGACAATGTGATAGAAAAGAAAACCCCAGTTTCGGAGCAGAAATTCAAGCCAACTGTGGAAATTTGCCTAAGTAATGAGGAGCCAAATGTTAGTCCCTGAGACAATAAGGAAAATGTCTCCAGGGCATGTCAGAGGTCTTCACAGCAGCCCCTCCCGTCACAGGCACTGAGGCCCAGGAGGAAAAAGTGGTTTTGTGGGTTGGGTCCAGGGTCCCCATGCTGTGTGCAGCCTAGGGACTTGATGCCCTGTGTCCTAGCTGCTCCAGTTGTGGCTGAAAGGAGTCAATGTAGAGCTCAGGCTGTGGCTTCAGAGGGGGCAAGCCTCAAGCCTTGGCAGCTTCCACATGGTGATGAGCCTACAAGTGCACAGAAGTCAAGTACTGGGGTTTGGAAACCTCTGCCTAGATTTCAGAAGATGTATGGAAATGCCTGGATGCCCAGGCAGAAGTTTGCTGCAGGGGTGGGGCCCTCATGGAGAACCTCTGCTAGGGCAGTGCAGAAGGGAAATATGGAGTTGGAACCCCCACACAGAGTCCCTACTGGGGCACTGCCTAGTGGAGCTGTGAGAAGAAGGCCACTGTCCTCCAGACCCCAAAATGGTGGATCTACCAACAACTGGCACCATGTGCCTGAGAAAGCCTCAGACAATGCCAGCCCATGAAGGCAGCTGGGAGGGAGGGTTTACTCTGCAAAACCACAAGGGCAGAGCTGCCCAAGACCATGGGAATGCACCTCTTGCATCACTGTGACCCAGATGTTTGACATGGAGTCAAAGGAGATCATTTTGGAGCTTTGAGATTTGACTGCCCTGCTGGACTTTGGACTTGCATGGGGCCTGTAGCCTCTTTGTTTTGGCCAATTTCTCCCATTTGGAATGGCTGTATTTAACCAATACCTATGTCTCATTATATCTAGGAAGTAAGTAACTTGTTTTTGATTTTACAGGCTCATAGGTGAAAGGGACTTGCCTTGTCTCAGATGAGACATTGGACTGTGGACTTTTGAGTTAATACTGAAATGAGTTAAGATTTTGGGGGACTGTTGGGAAGGTATGATTGGTTTTAAAATGTGAGGACATGAGATTTGGGAGGGGCCAGGGGCAGAATGATGTGGTTTGGCTGTGTCCCCACTGAAATCTGATCTTGAATTGTAGCTCCCACAATTCCCACGTGTTGTGGGAGGGACCTGGTGGAAGGTAATTGAATCATGGGGGTGGGTTTTTCCCTTGCTGTTCTCCTGATAGTGACTCAGTCTCACGAGATCTGATGGTTTTATAAGGGGGAGTTTCCCTATACAAGCTCTCTCTTTGCCTGCTGCCATCCATGTGAGATGTGACTTGCTTCTCCTTGCCTTCTACCATGATTGTGAGGCTTCCCCAGCCATGTGGAATTGTGAGTCCATTAAACCTCTTTCCTGTATAAATTACCCAGTCTTGGGTATGTCTATCAGCAGCATGAAAAAGGACTAATACAGCTAGGGGGTCCCCATCCACCTGAGCCCCCATGAACCTCTCGTGGGTCTACTGACTTTGGCCTTCTTGGAGTTTTTCTGTTTCATCTGTGCTGTTTCTTAGGAACCCCGCCCCACCAGTGGGCTGTGCTGTGAGTTTGAATTTGGAGTCTTCTCCATCTTCGTCTGTGCTGTTTCTTGGGAACCCTGCTCCACCTGTGGGGTGCAAGTTTGAGTTCGGAGTCATCTTTGTCTTTCATCTGTGCCATTTCTTGGGAGCCCACCCAACCTGTGGGCTGTGAGTGTGAGTTTGGCTTCAGTTTCTGAGGATGCAGCTTTTCCTTCCTGTGTAATTAGTGTGGCTCTTTGTCCCTCCCTTCCTTCCCTCCCTTCCTTTGTTCTTCTCTTTGCTTTCATCAAACATTTACTGAGCAGACAACATCTATAAAGGTGGGTCTTGGCTGCCACTGCCTCAGAGGCATGCTGCACAGCAGAACCATTTTCCCTATGTCGGTCCTCCTGCCAATCCCAGTCACCCCCACCTTGCGGTCCACAGCCCCCTCTGCAGGCGGCTGGAGGGAGCGTGGACCATACAAGCTCCTATGTGTCCTATGTGTGGACACCTGACCTGCTATTCCCCACTCTGGGAGCTCTCCCACCCTTTCCATGCACACAGGGCCAGGCCTGGCCGGTGCAGCCCCTGTCCTAGCCCAGCGCTTCTCACCCCACACCCTGCCTCACCCTGCAGGAAGCTATTCCCCTCAACAGCTCCAAGAGACAGGAGTACCTGCAGATGCGCTGTCAATAAATACTTATTAATAACAAATTCACAGATGACAGGACTGGGAGCGGGGTCTTCTCCCCACCCCATGAAAGTCCCACTGATGGTAACAGCCACCAGCCTTTTCTGGTAAGAATTTTGCCAAGTATTTTATATGTAATAGCTCAGCTGTTACTAATAGCAGTGCTGCCTGGAAGGAATTATTATCCTTAATGTATTGATTAAAACACGTCTTCGACAAATGTGCCTGCCTGAGCCCGTAACTAGAAGCACCTGGGCTGGATGTCGACCCTGGACCCTGGAGTGTGCTGGACTCCAAAGCCTGGGCGTTTTGCACACTTGCTTTGGAAACACGGTGATACCAAGGCAGAGAACCAAGAGTGGGGCTTTCAGCATAACTGGATGAGGACTGGGCAGCTTGACTCAGGGCATTTGCAATAGTGGGGCCTGTGGGGAGCAGCTCACTGTGGGGAGAGGACAGGGGCTGAAGCCATCCTTGGACGCAGGCCTGTGGTCACCATGAGCACTGGGGCCTACGATTCCCCTTCAGAACCATTGCTGTGTTTCTGTGGAAAGGGAGCTTAAGTCCCTAGTAGGTCCAGGGCCCTCCTGCACCAAGAAGGAGGTGCCTGGGGAAGCCTCTGGGCAGCAGGTGGGGCTTGCAGGCCCCTGTAGGAAAACTCATGCCCTGGGGAGGGAATGTCAAGAACTGAGGGGACAGCCTCCAACCATCATGTTAAAAAGCCATTGTCAAGGTCAAGGGTTGTCCTGAGGCCGATAGGTTTTATTTGCTTTTGTGTCAGGTTTGTTAAGGTTTGTGTAATTACATGATTTGTATGCAGTAAAATGCAGTTTTAAGGGTACAGCTGGGGGAGTCAGGAGGAGGTGTATAGTCCCAGAGCCAGGGCCAGGACCAGCCGTGTCACACCCGGAAAACCCAGAGCTGGTGCCTGGACCGGCCGCGTCACACCCGGAAAACCCAGAGCCAGCATCAGGACCAGCCGTGTCACACCCGGAAAACCCGGAGCCAGCATCAGGACCAGCCGCGTCACACCCGGAAAACCCAGAGCCAGCATCAGGACCAGCCGTGTCACACCCGGAAAACCCGGAGCCAGCATCAGGACCGGCCGTGTCACACCCGGAAAACCCAGAGCTGGCGCCTGGACCGGCCGCGTCACACCCGGAAAACCCGGAACTGATGCCAGGACCGGCCGCGTCACACCCGGACCACACAGAGCGCTTCCTTGCCCTCATGGATCTGGTTCTGTGCTTGCCGTGTCTGTGTTGTGGCCACGGGCCCTGCGCTGTGTGGGCCGTGGGGGAGGCTTCTGCCTGCACACTGCCCTTGAGCATCCTCCGTGCGGAGCCGTACCAGCAGCCCGTCGCTTCTTATTGGCAGGTGGCATCCCTGGAATGGGTGTAAAAAAGTCAGCTCTCCAGCTGTGGGTGTTTGGATTGTTCCGCTTTTTGGCTGTCGCGCGTAGAGCTGTGATAAACCACCGATGCTGGTTTCCTGTGAGCCCCGTTTTCTTTCCTCTTGGGTCCATGACAAAGCCTGTGATTTCTGGGTCACAGGAAAACTCTGTGTGCATTTCCACCACCAGGCTGAGCCGGCCACTTGCCTGCCTCCTCCCTAGCGCTCTGCATTGCTGGGGTTTCCTCCCCAACCTGTGGGTTTGTGGTGGTGTCCGAGTGGGGTTCTCCTTTGCTTATGCGTGATGGTGCCGGCTGTCCCTTCCTGCACTTACTGGCCATCCCTTGCTCTTCTTGGGTGAAGACCAATACATTTTACATTTAATTCTTTTCCCACAACACATTGAGATTTTATTAACACACATGCACTTAATTGCTACCAGATTCGTGATGAAACAGGAGAGTCCCCTGACTCCGCTGGCAGGACGTGTGACAGGGCTGTGGGGGAGTCCCCTGACCCCCCTCACAGGACATGTGACGGGGGTGTGGCTCATCTGTTTGGCTGCTGCAAGCTCAAAGAGCATTAGGGAAGGGGGAGCACACAGACGGGCAGGTGCAGGGGCCGGGGCGAGTGCTTCTGGGCTCTGGTCCTGCAGTGGCATCTAGGGGTGGGGTGCCGTGACTCCCAAAGCCCCAGTGGGCGTGCTATGGTGTTCTTTTAGCAGTTGCCACCCACAGATGGCTTAAGTATCAACCAGCTCGTACCCTGTTGGTACCCAGGTTCTTATCCGGCGTCTAGGAAGAATCAGGCCACATGGACAAATTGAAGGATGGTAAATGTGAGGGCTTTTCCTGCTGGATGGCGGTGGCTCCCAGCGGGAGGGAGGGGGAGCTGGAGAGGGGATAGAGTGGGAAGGGATCTTCCCCTGGAGGTCGGCTGTCCCACAGCCAAGCTCCTTTCTGACTGTCCCCAGCTGAACTCCTCTTGACATTCACATGCTCCTTCTCTTCTCTCTGACACGCCACTCTTCTGCTCCTCTGCTCTGCTGCTTGTGGAGCCTGGGGCTTGGCGTTTGCATGGGTACAGGAGAGGCAGGCACGGGAGGCCAAAAGGCAACACTTGGGCACAAAAACGGGAATGCCTGTTCCCATTTAGAGCCTCAGGTTTCCAGGCTTGAGGGCAGGGCCTTTGCCAGGGAACTACCCTCTTCTACCCAGTATTTTTCTGCCACCTGCCCGTATCAGTGATGCTTTTCTCAGAGACAGCCGTCGTTGCAATGCATTTAACATTCAGTGGCACTGTCCCACCACATCCCCGAGATGGCTGGGTTTGGCCACACCAGGAGCTCGGGCCTGGCTGCCTTGCACACTCTCCGAAGATGTCTGCCCCAAGACACAGCAGCCTTGTCTGCTGCCCACATTGTGCCTGTGTCCTGGGCGCTCTGTAAATATTTGCTGAACGAGGGACTAAATGAGCAGTGAATCACATGACAAGCCCTCTGCTGATGCCCTGTGGGCACCTCCCTGGTATAATTCCGGTGAGTTGGGAGCTGTGGAGAGGCCCAGCGCTGCTAGGTTTAGGCACCTTTCTGACTTCATGCTCTGGTCGGCCACTGCCTCTCGTATTCAGGGTCTCACTGCCACGTGGAGCAGCTGAGAGCTGGTTTCCCCCACAAAATACGTCTGCTGCTGAGCCTCGCGGATGTGGAGTTTCTCATCTGTCTTTTCCTCTGTGCCTCAGGCCACCATGCTCTGTGTTTTTAAGCAGGAAGGGATTTTAGCCCGACCCTTTATTATTTTCTGTTTACATTTTCCCAGTTAAATTTTACATATAGCAAAAATCCATAGACTTTAAGTATTCAATTCTGTGAGTTTTGACAAATGCACCCAGCATGCAGCCCCTGCCTGTGCTGTGATTTACAACATTTAAATCATCCGGAAAGTTCCCATGAAACCACATCCCTGCCCCGGAAACGACTTCTCCAATTCCTCTGCGTGGGATGCTTGGTTTCTCCAGGTGCAAAGCCTGCTGTGGTGGTTTTCCACGGGGGTATTTAATCTGTGCCTCCAGCCTCAGGTGCAAAGCCTGCTGTGGTGGTTTTCCACGGGGGTGCCTCCAGCCTCAGGTGCAAAGCCTGCTGTGGTGGTTTTCCACGGGGGTATTTAATCTCTGCCTCCGGCCTCCGCCTGTCGGCTTGCCGTGTGTGGATGGTGTGTCTCTGTTTTGAGTGGGGTTCCATTGAGTGGATATGCCATGTTTCAAACCCACTTTCCTGTTGATGGGCTTTTTTCTGTCTTTCTTCTTCAGTTTTTGGCTCTGAGGAATAAAGTCTCTAAACATTCTTGTACAACCATTTTTCTAGACTGATGTTTTTGTTTCTCTCAGGCCAGTGTCCGGGAGTGGAGTTGCTGTGCTGTTGAAGTGTGTGTATGAGGAGCCACAGGGTCTGGTTTCACAGGCGTGGGTGAGCGTGTGGGTGGCTCTGCAGCCTTTTCCCGGAGTGTTCTTGGCCTGCAGCGTTGGACTTTTGAGTTGGTGTTTGTGGAGAGTTCCATTTCCAGTGGGCTGTCCTGGAGGTGGCTCCCTCCTCCCCACACAGGAGCTTTGCGATTGCATCTTTGGCATTTGAGACCCAGCTCTCCCTCTTCACTGCTGCGAGGACCCGGAGCAAACCCCTCAGCTCTAGACTCTGTTTCCTCATTTTGTGGTGGGGATGGTAAGTGCATTTGCCTCAAGGGTCAGAAGCGTCCTCTGCAGGGTCAGAAGCATCCTCTGCACAAGCCCTGACTCCTGTGCTGGATGCGTGGACGTCGTGTGGCCACCATGGAGCAGTCGTCACACTCTGCCCGCTTCCCTCAGGGCCCAGCCCAGCATGCACGGCGTCTCATCTTCTCATCCACGCGTTCGAGAGTTATCCATGCGCCAGGTAGGCAGAGACAGAATGCTGGGCTTGGCTGAGGCTGAGACACAGAGAGACGGGAGGGCCCTCCCCACACTCCCATCCAGAGAGGGGGCCCAGATGCTGCTGGCTGAGAGCGTCTCCCTTTCCTGGCCTGCACGCTGGCTGCTACTCCGCAGGTGCATGGGCTGAAACGGTTGCTATTTATTTGAATATTTCCAATCCTGCTCCTCCTTCAACTTTCATCCGGTAGGAACTGGCGGCACTGCAATGTAATTCTTCATTTCAGAGGTGGATGAATGACATTAATTTCACAGAAAACAACCCTCTCCAAACCCAAAACAACCAGACGTGGGTGCCAGGAGGGACTTTGTCTGCTTCGGTGGCAGCTGGTCTGCTTTTCCCTCTGAAGAGATTAAGTGAAGGAGCTCCTAGTAACCGTGTATGATGCAGAGACGGTCCGTCAGCCTTTGGGCCCACTAGTTTACTAAAAAGAAATATTTCTTTCAATCAATAGAACTGTACTTGCTGAAGATAAACTTGCTTAAGAACATGCTGGGTAATGCTGTGAAATTAATGTTACTCACACGCAGTTGGAATAGAAGTGCCTTCAACCTTTTAGCAAAAGCAAGAGCAAATTATAGCAAAAAAACTCATTTCAGAAGTCATCTTCCTGTAGAATAGGCCGGGCCCCGAGGTCAAGGCATCCATTTGGCACTCTATTTCCATAATGCGATTCCTCAGCGAACGGGCGTCCGAGGGAAGTACATCAGCTGTCACATTAGTCTTATAAATGCCCATGTTAATGCTTCTTCACAGACAAGGCCACCTTGGGGGTGTGGCCACAGAAGTTTCCTCTGCATGGAAATCCTTGATTTAAGACACCGCTGGGTGGAACCTGTGGCCGTGCCGCCCTGTGGAACACGTCCCCCGGCAGCCTCCCCACAGTGGCCCTGACCAGTGTTACCTTTGGTGTTCTGGAGCGGCCGGGGGGCCCCAGATCACGGGAGGGACGCCCGGAAGCTGTCAGGTCGGGTGGTCTTCGAAGCCCTGTGTGGCCGCTTAGACCCTGGGTGCTGAACCACAGCCTGGAGAATCTGCCCGTCAGGACTGTGCATGCCTTTTGATTTGTTTAATATATATATTTTTTCCTACACTTAAAGATAATGCAGGCTGTATAAAAAACAGAAATGAAAACCAAAAGGGAGATGCCCATGAAGCTGAATCAGAGGGTGACTAGATGCTGGGACTTTCTTGGGGCACTCCAGGGACCAGCGTAGAGGCGACTGGCTCCAGAGACCAGTGGAGGGGAGACCAGTTCCAGGGACCAGCTTGGGGGAGTCCAGCTCTGGGGACCAGTGTCGGGGGAGACAAGCTCTGGGGACCAGCATTCGGGGGACCAGCTTGGGGACCAGCACAGGGTGGGCAGGTGAGACTCCATGAGGACCCGTTTGAGCTGCTGGGGCTCGGGGGCGAGCCTCCCTCTGTGTCTGCAGTGCTCAGCCGGAGGTGCCCGTCCCCAGAAGGTGTGGCCCTGCGAGGGGTCTTCCGCACACAGCCAGCGCCCAGGAGGGCTGACGGCCGAGGTGTCTGTGGCGTGATTCACAGAGCCTCATGCCCGGGGCCGCGACGGACACCGAGTGCGCTGCTACGTCCACCTGTGTGAGGTTCATCTCCCTTTTAGAAAATTGCATACTTGGGTTTATATTTCTTTTTTCAATAAGTACTATATCATGAGCATGTCACGTTATCTGTTTTAGAAATACGATCTTTAATGTGTAATTTAATTATTCACCTACAGCTGGAAATTCCTTTGTTTCTCGATGTCTGATTTTTAAGTAAGTAAAGCACATCTTTGGAAACAAACAGTTTTCTGCATATGAATAATTTCCTTAGAACATTCCCCCAGAAGTGAAATTCCTAGGTCACTCGTGTGTGCATTTTCGAGAGGTACTGAATTTTCCTTGCGAGAACTTGCATGAAGTTCCTCTTTCAGCACAAGCGTGAGGTGCTTGCTGCATCACAGGGTCATCAATGTGGATGTTTATTACTGAAGAATTTTAATCGTGTAGGAAAATATGCCTCCTGTTTTGGTTTTCATTTCTTATGCTAACTTTATGCTTTCTTTTATGAATTTTATTGGTAAAATTATTATAAGTGTTTATCAGATAGAACATAAAGATACATTTTATTCTCATGTATTTAAAAATCAAAGGTTAAATCTTCATGAAGTGAAATTAATCTTTTTTTTTTTTTTTTTGCTTTCCTTTGCTTGTTTAGCAAGGCTTTCTTATTATAGGATCTGATAACTATTCACCTAATTTTTTCCTACCTTTTTTTCACCTAAATTTTTCCTGCCAAAAAAAGGTTTTACTTGAATCCATCTAAGCCATTAGGGATCTGTTTTGCTGTCAGGGGCACTTGGCCGTGTTATCCTTGTCCACACTTGTGGGCACGTGTTTTTTTCCTACGCAGTCACTTACCTGGTCAAGTTTATTCCTAGGTCTCTGAAAATTTTTTGTTATGACTGAGTGAGATGATTTTTTTCTCGTATTTCCCAAATGGCAATTGCTGCTACATTTTTATTTTTTTCTTACAATGAGCTGCTCTACCAAAACTCTTTCATTTTGATAGTTTGTTTGATTCCTTAGAATTCAAAAACTGTTGCGTGTAAGGACGTTTTACAAATCATTAATTTGGTGTGGTTATTTAGTAAAATCTGAATCTTCGGTGAGCATCTTTGGAAGTGGAAGTTTTTTGTATTCCACCTTTGCATGTTGCTTTCTTTCATATATTCTGGTTCTCCCAACCTTTATTTATTTATTTATTTTTATTTTATTATTATTTTTTTGAGATGGAGCCTTGCTCTGTCACCCACGCTGCAGTGGCGCGATCTCGGCTCTCGGCAAGCTCTGCCTCCCGGGTTCATGCCATTCTCCTGCCTCAGCCTCCTGAGTAGCTGGCATTACAGGTGCCCGCCACCACGCCCCACTGATTTTTTTTTTTTTGTATTTTTAGTAGAGACGGGGTTTCACCATGTTAGCCAGGATGGTCTCCAGCTCCTGACCTCATGATCCACCTGCCTTGGCCTCCCAAGGTGCTGGGATTACAGGCATGAGCCACCGTGTCCGGCCCTCCCAGTCTTTATTTATTTTTTATTTTTATTTTTGAGATGGAGTCTTGCTCCGTCACCCAGGCTGGAGTGCAGTGTACAATCTCAGCTCACTGCGACCTCTGCCTCCCAGGTTCAAGCAATTCTCCTGCCTCAGCCTCTCGAGTAACTGGGACTACAGGTGTGTCACCATACCTAGCTAATTTTTGTATTTTTAATAGAGATGGGGTTTCGCCATGTTGGCCAGGCTGGTCTCAAACTCCTCACCTCAGGTGATCTGTGTGCCTCGGCCTCCCTAAGTGTTGTGATTACAGGCGTGAGCCACTGTGCCGGCCTCTCCCAGCCTTTAAAAGGCAGTCGTCCTTATGCTGACTCCCCCGTCAGTCACCGCCGTGCATCAGTTTCTCCCGCAGTGCTGAGCACCTCGTTCCCATCGTCTGCAGCGAAGCTCGTGTTCTCATCGGCTTTCGTGTGACTCTGAGTTAACTCTCCCCGGACAGTTCTGGCCTCGGTGTTTCTGACCCGGCCTCCTGCCCACTGCGACCACACTGTCCTCTTCACAGACCTTCTCACTCTGTCTGCCGCCCAGTCAGGTCGGGGACTTCTGGCCTGGGGTGCTGTTATCTTGCTTTTTATGGTTGTCATTTTCTTAAATTTGAGAACACAAATCAGATGCTTTTTAGAATTTACATGGGTTTCCAACTGTAATTTTTAAAACCTGTTTATTTTCCTGTACCTTCAGTGTAGGTTTGCCTTTTTCATGTTACAGAATCATTTTGTAGCTCTCGTATGGTTTTTCTATTTTGGTGTTCCAATTTGTGTGTTCGTAACTATGTTTTCACTTTTTTGTCCTTGTATTGGGAAACGTGTAATCAGGGCTGATACTTACCAATAAACAAATTGGTGAATGAGCAGATTCCCTTGGCCCTTTTACTCTCTCTCCTGGACAGTGGGAGGCGTTTCCTCTCGGTTCAGGCGGATGCCATGGGTGGCCTCGAGTCAGCCTGGTGCTGATGGCATCTGCCCAGTGGCCCCAGGTTGGGGGGTCCTGTTCTGACCCCCTGGCACTCTCACCGTGTGTTGGGAAATTCACTTTTTGACATTCTTGTGTATTAGGGTTCTCTAGAGGGACATATATATATCCTATTAGTTACATAAACGTGTATGTATATAACTTTGTGTGTGTGTGTGTGTGTGTGTGTATATATATATATATAAAAAGGGGAGTTTATTAAGTATTAACTCACATGATCACAAGGTCCCACAATAGGCCGTCTGCAAGCTGAGAAATAAGGAAGCCAGTCTGAGTCCCAAAGCTGAAGAACTTGGAACTCGGAGTCCCATGTTCGAGGGCAAGAAGCATCCAGCATGGAAGAAAGATGGAGGCTGGGAGGCGAGGCCAGTCTGGTCTTGTCACGATTTTCTGCCTGCTTTTATTCTGGCCATGCTGGCGGCTGATTAGATGGTGCCCACCCAGATTGAGGGCGGATCTGCCTCTCCCAGTCCATTGACTTAAATGTTCATTTCCTTTGGCAACACCCTACAGACACACCCAGGATCAAGACTTTCCATCCTTCAATCCGATGAAGCTGACACTCAGTATTAATCATCACACTCGGGTTCCTCTGGACCCCACACAGTTCCTGCCTCTTCACCTCTGTCTGGCAGAGCTCTCCCCCTAACATTACAGTTCCTGTGTGGCCACAGCAAGGAGGAGGACTTGAGGACGGTGGGGCCCACCTAGGCCTTGGGTCTCTGAGGGGCCTGCAGGGGAGAGGCTGAGCACTGTCCCTCCTCCCTGGGGAGCCCCCTGCTGCTCTGTGCCTTCGTCCTTGGACGTCCCTGTGCAGTGGAGTGTTGGCTTGCTGGTTTCCACACCTGTCGTTTCTCAGTTACCGTGCAGGTGGGCCGGGCCGGGAACTAACAGTTTCATGTGAACTTGACCTAGAAGTCCACACCAAGCTTTTCAAAGTGTGGCTATCGGCTTCCATCATGTATGGAAACCCTACTTCACCTAGCCGGTCATCACTGTGATCACCGTTAGCCCAGTCAGTGATGCTGGTAGAAATATGATTTTTTTTTTTTCAAGAAAGTTTGGAATGAAAGCTTTAGGTAGTCTCTAAGAAAAGCCAAGATTTGCTTCTTTGAAGTCAACACCAGAGGGGGCCTCCCAGGGAAGCTGTGGCAGCCATGACAGGGTCCTGCTTCTTTCCTGGTAGGGATGTTCTAGGCGGGTTTAGCCTGTTGCCGAATATCCCAGGAGGCCAGTGCAGGAGTCTCTTGAATCAACCTGTGCTGTAAACGCTTGCCCTGTTGAAGTTATGGAATTACAGGACAAATTCTCTGACTTAGATACGCAGTGGTGTGGACAGTAAGGCCTCATCAATAAGGTTCGTATTAAAATGCTCGGTGGCTTCTGGTGCTGGTCAAATATTGTTCATTCCTTAGTTCAATTTGAAGGTTTTCCTCCTCTGAGAAACTTGCGGAAGGCAAAGTCAAACTCAGGAATTTGGTATCTTGAAACAGGAACACGGCCCTAAGTTAAGGTGGGAGCAGATGAGCCACTCCCAAACGCTGTTGTCGTGGTTGAAGTTTGTGAACCGTCCGGAGAAACGGTCCATATAATTGAACCTTTTGCAAATGAACTCGTTATGGAGAGAGCTGCATTTCAGAGAGGAATGACTGAACAGCCAGTGGGCTCTGGGCCAAGGAGGTCAACGACTGTTCCTTCGTTCCAATACCCATGGATGGGTTCAAGAGCTTACTTTTTACTCTTTGGAAAAAACTAACGTTAATAGAGCTTATCCCAGACCACTTGGGGCTACTTCCGAAGGACAGAATGCCAAGGCTCACTTACAACGTCATTTTGTCATCCTTCACCCGTGAAGAGCGAACCCAGGGTGAATTAAGCAGGCGACTGACATGCTCCCCGGGAGCCCCGCACGACTCCAGCACAGTGCGAGCGCCACTGCGCAGCCTCCCAGCTGGCCGCCTCCATCCTCTGAACCACCAGGTCCTCCTGCCCCCGATGGCTGTGGCCTTTCCTTTTCCCACCATCGAGGATCTCCAAGCACCGCAGGGCTCAGGTGAGGGAAGTCAGCAGTTGTCCAGCGTAGCTTCTGTATTTTACAGGCGAGAACACAGGACTTAGAGCATCGGGGGCTCATGGCCACATGGGGAGTGAATGCCTGTGTGTGGACTGGAGCCCTGACCGTCCACCTGGGGCATCTGTGCCCACGCCACACTTCCCAATTCAGCTGCCATAGCAGCAGGAGCATGCTTGTGCCCGGGCCAGTTGCCTCCGAGTACCGGGGCTGGTTGACCGAGGAGAAGTCAGCCCTGTGGGTGTCCCTGCAGCTGGGGCACGAGTCCTGAGCTTGTGTCTCAGTCCAGATGCTGTTGCCTTTCCTAGGACTCTTCTGATGCAGAGGTCAGTGTTTCTCCCCTGAACCCCTAAGCTATGCTTCTCCCGTCCTGCGTGCACAGGAGCGGCACTGCCCAGCACGGATGGGGTTACGCAGCAGAAACACTGCCTGGACTGGCAAAGGCACCGCTTTGCTGTTTTGAGTCCTATTTGCTTTCCTTGTGATGTCTTCGGTTATTTTCACGGTTTATTTCCATTCACAATACCCCTGGAAAGAGAAATCAGCTAAACGACAGCAGCTTTGGATCTCTGGCAACCAGAAGCAAAGACAAAACATTCAAGAATGAGAACCTTGGCCATCAATGGCGACTGACTTCAGAAATTGAAAATGTCCTTAGGACAAGTCCCGGCAAACATGACAGAAGAACCACCCATGGTCCACGGCCCCACGTCCTTCCAGCCATGTGCGTCTCGGACGGGGGCTGCTGGAGCTCCGTGTTCAGGGAAACAAGGCGATGTGGGCTTGTTCCTCGGTTGCCATGGCGATTCCTCATTATCTCCAGTCACAGAGAGAGCCGTGTGCAGGGTGTTGGCAGCTTACACATGTGCTGCGGCTTCTCTCAGGGATGCTGTGTGTGTGTGTGTGTGCGTGCATTGGGCTGCGGCTTCTCCCAGGAATGCTGTGGGTGTGGCTGTGTGTGCGTGTCTGTGTGTGTGCACACGTGCACTGGGCTGCAGCTTCTCCCAGGGATGCTGTCGGTGTGTGGGGGTGTGTGTGTGTGCATGTGCATGCATGCATTGGGCTGCTGTTTCTCCCAGGGATGCTGTGGGTGTGGCTGTGTGTGCGTGTGCATGCGTGCATTGGGCTGCTTCTCCTAGGGATGCTGTGGGTGTGGCTGTGTGTGTGTGCGCACGCATGCATTGGGCTGCGGCTTCTCCCAAGGATGCTGTGGGTGTGTGGGTGTGTGTGCACGCATACACTGGGCTGCAGCTTCTCCCAGGGATGCTGTGGGTGTGGCTGTGTGTACGTGTGCATGCGTGCACTAAGCTGCAGCTTCTCCCAGGGATGCTGTCGGTGTGTGGGTGTGTGTGCATGCCTGCATTGGGCTGTGGCTTCTCCCAGGGATGCTGTGGGTGTGGCTGTGTGTGCATGCCTGCATTGGGCTGCGGTTTCTCCCAGGGACGCTGTGGGTGTGCGTGTGCATGCGTGCATTGGACTGTGGCTTTTCCTGGGGGTGCTGTGGGTGTGTGTGCGTGTGCCCGCGTGCCTTGGAGCGGACTCCACACATGCCAGTTCTAACGTGTTTCAACAACACCTGCTCTCTGCCGGAGCGCGTGCTGTTTCCAATGGGAGCAAACGTGTTTCCTGTCACTCCAGCTGATTGATCTGAATATCAGGGAATTGATGTCATGTGATTTCTTTTGTAGGAAGAGAGGGAGGAGAGACAAAGGGAAGAGAAGGGGAAGGGAGGGGTGAGGAATGGAAGAGACGGGAAAAATCATACTCTTGTTGGTTGTATGGAGCACAAAAATTGCCGTTGTCAGAAGTGCTGATGAGGTCTACCTCCAGCCCCGCTGGGCTCCGGAGCCCTGGGAAATTCCCACGGACCGTCCAATGCGACGGAGACTTTGTGCTGCGAGTGTGGCTCACATGAGGCACTTGCAAGGATGGTTTCCCGCTTGCGTGATTCCTAGTCCTAATTAGGGAAAGCTTTTGAGTCTGGGGTTTTTGCAGATTGTGTGTGAAGAGTGAAGGCTCTTTATTAAAATAGTGTGGAATAAACCACCCAAATTAACCATTACTTTAGGGTGAGAATGTGTGTGTGTGTGTGAATGTATGTTGTGTGTGCATACGTGTGTGTGTGTATGAATAGGTGTGTGGTGTGTGCACATGCATGTGTATGAATGTGTGTTGTGTGTATGAATGCGTGTGTTGTGTGTGCACAAGCGTGTGTGTGTACGAATGTGTGTGTGCAAAAGCGTGTGTGCACGAATGTGTGCTGTGTGTGCACACGTGTGTGTGTGTACGAATGTGTGTGTTGTGTGTGCACATGCATATGCGAGGGTGGTTGTGTGTAGTGAACCTGTTGCTGTTAGCTGCTTGCTCAGGTGTGACCATTCTCATGCCGCTCTCTTCTTTTTTGGTAGAAGTCAAGTGTCTGTGATTTTCCAGGCCACAGTCCTTGGCAGGGTGTGTATTTAGAGATAAACATGCCTGGAGACCTCCGTGTGTGGACAGAGAGAAGGGAGGAGCCCAGGTTATAGACGATGGCCCACAAACACATCCGGGGCTTGGACGACGACTTCCCAGCTGTGCGAGCAAAACGCCCGGGATCTGGTGCTGGGACGGAGAATTATGCATGGAGAGCCTCACTCGCGGTGTGTCAGCGTGAAGTCTGATGTTTAATTGAACATCTGTCTGCCTTTAATATGAACCTCATTATTAAACTTACATGTGACTGTCTCTGCTTGTATTCTCAGATCTTAGGAGATATTTAAAAAATTGATTTATAAACCAGAAAAAGAGACATTCTTGGTCAGACTTACCTGAATATGAAGTGACGATGGGGGCTCTGCAGACCCTGCTGGGGTGAGCATGGCAAGAGGCAGGTGAAGTGACGATGGGGGCTCTGCAGACCCTGCTGGGGTCATGGCGAGAGGCAGGTGAAGTGAGGATGGGGGCTCTGCAGACCCTGCTGGAGGAAGCATGGCTAGAGGCAGGTGAAGTGATGATGGCAGCTCTGCAGACCCTGCTGGGGGAAGCATGGCGAGAGGCAGGTAAAGTGAGGATGGGGGCTCTGCAGACCCTGTTGGAGGAAGCATGGCGAGAGGCAGGTAAAGTGAGGATGGGGGCTCTGCAGACCCTGCTGGGGTGAGCATGGCGAGAGGCAGGTGAAGTGAGGATGGGGGCTCTGCAGACCCTGCTGGGGTGAGCATGGCGAGAGGCAGGTGAAGTGAGGATGGGGGCTCTGCAGACCCTGCTGGGGGAAGCATGGCTAGAGGCAGGGTTTTTGGTCTTAAGGAATTGATTTGGTTCCCAAAGCCCCATTGGCTAGAAGGTCACTGACTGTGTCATTGTTCACCTTTCAAAGAGAATAATGAAATAGCATCCGGCAGGAGACGATGTCTGGGGAAGCGTGTGTGTGCGTGCCCATGTGCACGTGTGTCTGCGCACATGTGTGTGTGGTTGTCTACCAGCCTGCAGTCCCCTCTTCTCTTGTATTCTAGTCCACTGTGATCAACACCAGAGGCTCCTCCATCCACTCTCTCCATCGGCCGCCACCTCTCCCTAACTTGCAGAGGCATCCGTGGAGACCCAGACACTGGGGTTCCTGAGCTGCAGGCCAGCCACTTCCCAGGCCCTTGCCCTGCCCCCCTCCCGACCTCTCCTGGCTCTCTCACCTCAGAGCTCTGGAGGCCGAGCACCCGGGGGTAGCCTTTGTGTCTCACCTTGTAGCACTGGGGGCCGAGCACCCTGGGGCACCCTGCCTGTCTCACTCCATCAGCATGTGCGGTTCTCTCGTAGGCAGGCATGCTGGGTTATGTCTGTCTGGGAAATATGACGATCAAGACTGGGTGAGGCCCTTTCAGGTCAGGTGGTCAGGAAAGCGCTCCCCAGGAATTGTGTGCAGGCTTTGACGGGGCGGCAGGACCTCTCTGGTCAGGGAATGAATTCAGAGCTGTGGGCTGAGTTTCACTTGTATGTTTTGTTTTTTTTTTCCGAAATTGGGCTCGCAGTGGCTCCAGTGTGGGTGTGACTTAGTTCCAGAGGCTCTGGAGGAGGCAGCCTCCTCAAGCAACCGAGCGTCCTCCCGCAGCCTCTCAGGGCCTCCCGAGCGTCCTCCCGCAGCCTCTCAGAGCCTCCCGAGCGTCCTCCTGCAGCCTCTTAGGGCCTCCCGAGCGTCCCCCCACTGCCTCTGGGGTGGAGGCTCAGCGAAGGCCGGCAAGCTGCTGTCCATGGTGCTGGCCGTCTGGCCCCAGGGAAAGGGCTTTCGAGAGTGGTGCTCCATGGATTCTGTCCCCCTCGGCTTATGACGCGTGGTGCGCAATCCTGCAGAGACACCTGGGGCCCCCTCTGTTCCACAGATCATGGGGACCAGGGCCACCTACAACATGGTGGCCTGAATTGTGATTGTCTCCAGCGATGTCATTTTGAGACTTCTCTTTAATTCTGACTCTTAATTCTGACTCAGGGTCCCCAGAGGGACGGTAACTGAGTCAGTCCCATCTGGGGCTTTGGGGCTACTGCTCCTGGGATGTTTGGGCCCAGAAGTGAACACTGACCTTTGCAAATCCTGAGGACTTTCGGACCCCCGCCTTCTCCTTTCAGACCCCGCCTTCTCCTTTCGGACCCCCGCCTTCTCCTTTCGGACCCCCGCCTTCTCCTTTCAGACCCCTGCCTTCTCCTTTCGGACCCCGCCTTCTCCTTTCGGACCCCGCCTTCTCCTTTCGGACCCCCGCCTTCTCCTTTCGGACCCCCGCCTTCTCCATTCGGACCCCTGTCTTCTCCTTTCGCACCCCCGCCTTCTCCTTTCGGACCCCGCCTTCTCCTTTCGGACCCCCGCCTTCTCCACTGCCTCTCACCTGGACGTGAGTTCCCTAATCCTCTGCATTTTCACCAGGATGAGCATGGCTGTGTTGGATGAACCTGACTTACGGTTCTATACACACATCCAGTTATTTCCTTAGAATATATCTTTAGCAGAGAAACTGGGGCTCCTGGGGCTTGGCCATTTTAAAATTTTCAGTAAAGTTGCAAATTTGTCCTTTGCAGAGGGGACACCTTATTTGTGCCCAACAAAATGTAGACGAGTCCGTGTCACTCACCAGCAGCCTGAGTTGTCCCACGAAGTCCTTTGCCTTTCTGAGGTCTGATGGGCAGGATTGTCACATTGCCTTAATTAGGCCATCTTTAATTACAAATAAAGTCAAACGTTTTCTTCTCTCTCTGTGTGTAAATGGGTTGCAGACATTTTTTTCTTCCTGTGCTTTGGGGTCAGGGTGGCCTGAGGAAAGTGCCAGGCACAGGGGCTCTGTCCCTTCGTCCTCCTGCCACGCAGGACAGTGCTGGCCTTGGGAGACACGAGGCTGAGGCTGGGCGGGCAGGGGCGGCCTCCTCCGCCTCCTCCTCTGGACAGCCCTAGAGCGGAGTTAGGAGAGTTGGGGCGATGGAGGTCCGGGAGAGGTGGTGCCTGCTGGTGCAGCTGTGGCTTCTCTGCATTTCTGGTCTGGGCTGGGCTGTTTGTTGATGGAAAAGAGGCTCAGGCTGGGAGGTTGATGGTAGCACAGGTGTGGGGATAGGATGAGCGACACAGAGAGACAGAGGAAAGATCGCACCTACGATGGGGAAGGGGCTGGGATTCAGTGCCAAGCAACGAAAGGAGGAGAGAAGGGAGATGAGCTCCCCAGGCAGGGTCCAGGCTCGGCGGGAAGAGCCCGGAAGCGGGGGATGAGGGAGAGGCAGGGCTCAGGCAGAGACACAGTGAGGACTGGGCAGTGCCGGCTCAGGTTCTCGGGAAGGCCTGTCCCAGCCTGACCGTCTGTGGTGAAGGTGAGCCACGCCTGGCTTCAGTCATTGACCTTCCTGGGGGCCTTGTTGGTGTCTGTGCTGGGGGGACACAGATCGATGCCTACCTAGGATCCCTCAGGAGGGTCCAGGACTGCCCCTGCATCCATGGTGGGCATCTGCTAAGAGCTTGTGCCGTGGACAGGGCTGGCTCCAGGGCCCCAGATCGTCTGTGACTCGGCTGTCTCTAGAGGACTGTTTGGATCTCAGGTCTGAACATTGGAGCCCAGAGCTTCGATGGAACTGGGCGGTGGGGATTTCTGCCAGGTGTGGATGGCCTGAGCAGCAAGAAAGAGCAAAAGGGGTTTTCACAATGTCCTTCTCCAGCCAGCTGTGATGGGGCCTGGGCAAGGATGGATAAGGAGTCTGTGGGTTGTCCCGGGGAG
>NW_012103954.1:1146843-1154540 GCF_000951045.1 Mandrillus leucophaeus
GGAGGGATGCAGCGTCCGTGTCCCCCTTCATATGCTGCTCTGTAAGGGGTGGTGTGAGATGCCCCTGAGGGGCTTGTCTTCTCACTCTCTACTGCCGGCATCTCCAATGTTAGGTCTTGGGCACCAAGGAGGGGCTAAGCTAAGGTGCTGTATATTAAAAACTGTCAGAGGAAGAAAGCCATTCCGTCAGGCTCCTAAATTAATGTGGGCCTGGCTGCACGTCGGTGCCTTCTTCAGGCATCTGGGCTCTCGCTCGGGCTGCCATTCTTAATCATATTTTAATTTTCAAATAAATTGCTTTCATTATCTGTTCATCGACAACACCACGTGTGCATTACTGCTCATTAATGTTTGTCGGCTGCTGTGCTGAGGCTGGGTTTTTAAGTAGCCACGGTTGCAGTGCAGTAATTAATGATGATGCATGTTGGTTTTACAGTATTATTATTATGTTTAATCTTTGAAAAAACAACCTAGAGTGTTGCTGTGTTGCCTCCAGCTGGAAAGTTGTCCTCCGGCTGGAAATCCTTGAAGGCTACGGGAGTCCTTGGGACAGGCGTTTGTGTTCACCTGGGAGCAGTCCTTGCACGGCTCCAGCTGGGTGTCCCCGGCTGGCCGAGCGGAGTGTCTGGGTGGCGCTGAGGACCGCCTTTCCTTTGTGACTGTGTGTTGGCCTTCCCAAATGAGCTCTTGGCCAATGTGATACCAAATTAGGTTTTCTTGAAAAAATATCCACCATTTAAAGAATTCATTTCCCGCTTAAGATCTGATCCTATTCAAATCAGAAGCCCAGATATTTTCAACATGAGTGCCGGCCACCTCCGTAGACTTGTGTCTGGTTAAAGTTGTGAGTGTTGATAGTGTCTTCCCCTCTGTGCGTGAATCACTTTGGATTTCTGGGGTCTTTGCAGGGACTCACCAGCCATGGCCTTGCTGATAGAACCCCCCGGATGCCGCCTGCCTTCCTGTGGTTGGGTTAGCTATGCTAGGGCCTTGAGGTCATGCTCATCATAAACCTCCTAGTCCAGACTCCTTAGAGTAGGGATGGCGTCTCTCCCATCCAGTGTCTCATTCATTCAGTAAACCTTTTATCACTTCTTAAAGACTTTCAGTAACATACACATAAGAATGACTATTTTAACCGTTTTAGGGCTATAGTTCAGTGGCATAAAGGACATTCACGCTGCCGTGCAGCCATCACCACCATCCACCTGCACAACTTTCTATCCAAAACAGAACCTCTGTGCCCATTAATGCTGACTCCCCCTCCCCCAGCCCCTGGCCACCCCCACTCTACCTTCTGCGAACCTGACCATCTGGGGACCACGGATCGGTGCAATTGGAGCACAGGCCCGGCCGCAGCTGAATGCTGAAGGCAGCACCGTGAGCTCAGGGCTGGTCCCGGTGTGGACCCTGTCAGCGTTTCCTTCCTTTTTGAGGTGGAGTCACATTCCGTCATGTAAATAGACCACGTTCGGTTTCTCCAGCCCTTGGTTGCTGGGCGCTTGGGCTGTTTCTGTGTCTGGCTTCTGTGAATAATGCACCATGAGCATGGGGGTACATGCACATATTTCTTTGAGTAATTGCTTTCAAGTTTGGTGAATTTTCATGAAACCATTTCTGTCGGCCGAGCATTGGGATAACCGGGCTTTCAGTGTGTCTCTGGAGGCCATGAAGGGCAGAGCTGCTTGCAGCCCTCCTCCAGCCCGTCCTTCTGGGAATGGCTGAGCTTCCAGGCCATGCTCCCGAAAAAGGTGAAGCTGAGGGCAGGAAAGAGGGCCCCATGGCTACCTCAGCCCACACCCCTCCCACCAGTTTAAGGCCAGGCCAGAAGAAAGGTGGGCATAGAGCATCTCAGGTCTCCCTGTGGTTGGTTTGGGGCAGCCTCCCAAGGCTCATGCTGGGCACCCAGCCCCGGCATGCAGGGGTGAGCTGGCTGCTGTTCCCACTGTCCTGGGCTGAGTTCATGCATTCGAGTAACTCACAAGGTGGGCCTTCCATTCTGAGGAGCTGCCTTAAGCCTTGTGGGAGGGCCAGAGAGAGAAAAAGAGAGGGACAGGACAGAAAGACAGAAACAGAAACACACAGACACGAGGGGAGGAGAGGAGCCCCACGCACCCCTGATTGTAAATGTGTCCCCTACTTTGCCCTTGGCTTGGCCGGGGCCCTCTAGTTGGTGGTGGGATAGTGAGCCAGAGGAGGGGGCTGGCGGCTGGGTTCTGAGAGCCGCCACTGTCCCGATGGGACACCCCTGCTGGACGCAATGCGCCTCCTGTCTGGTGAGCTTCCTGCCCTGGGACAGGCCCTTCTTTCTCCCTAGAATGGTCCCTGGAATTTCAGGGGACATAAGAACTGGGTCCCAGTCGCTTGGCAGTGGCTGCTGCGTGCTTGCCGATGGCTGATGGCTGCACAGAGAAGTTGCCTTCCTCTTCTCCTGCCGCTTTTCTTAGCCTGTGCAGCCAGTAGTGCCTGTGTGACGCCCTCAGTGATTTGGGTGGACCTGGGCTCCACACAAATGCAGGTTGCCAGGCACCCTCAAGGCCAGTGTTGGGCCAGCCGCTGGCCTCGTCCGGGGTCTGGCCTTGGGGTAAGCGTAGCCTGGCGTCCACCGAGCAAGCCAGGAAGCCACCATTTGTGTCTACAATGGAGGCACCTCCTGCCACCTCCACACAAAGAGTAAAACCCACCCCTGAAATCACTGAGGTGCTGCCCCAGGGCGGCAGCGACAGCTCGGCCCTCACCTTTGGGGTGATATGGCTGGGCCAGGGAACCCACAGACCTGCCACAGAAGCCTGCAAGCCGGGCACTCACTGCTGGGCGTCGGTCTGTCTCCTTTCTCTTTTATTATAATTTGGATGCTTTCCTCCAGTCAACTCTACCTGCAAACAAGCCCCGTGTTCACATCATTCGTTCAGTTCCTCTTCTGTCCTCAGATCTTGGTTGCTATTTTCTGGTTGTTTGCACAGGACCATTGAATTTCGGAATTGGAGATGTTCCTGCCATTGGGTTCCACTCTGTTGTTTTCAGAAAAACAAGCTCTGCAGTCCAGAGAGGCCTGGCAGCCAGACGGAGGCCGCTCTCCCGGCCAGCGCGGAGCCCGCCTGAGTGTGCTGGGCCCTCGGATCTTCCCAGCCACAGTTCTGATGATGATCGTGATGGGTTTTACTTGGTCCACAGAAGCTTCCTCCCAGTCAGTCCATTTCTCCTGATTTCCCCACAGAAAAGCTAAGAGAAAATTTATCAGAAATTGTTTCTACTTTTTTAACTCTTTTCACCTTTTGCTTTGTTATGTTATGAATTGTGCACCCATCTGGCCCCTCAAATAAAATGTGGGCTCCCTACAGGCACAGACTCTGTCTGGCTGATCTTTGTATTTTCTTTGCACACAGCACTTAGCACGGGGCCTGGATGGTGGTGCCCGTTCAGCATCGGCGTGTTTATTGAAGAGGTGTGCATGGTGTTCTTATGTGCTGGGTGGTAAGCCCTGTGCTGGCAGCATTGGGTAAGGACTTGACCAGTGTTGTTTTTGATTATGTTCTACTTTCCTTGTCCAAAAAAACCCAAGGAAGCAACAAAGCGATACTCTACGAGATGATGAATTTGAAGTGGGAATGTGAAAGGGAAGGAGAAAGGAGCAAATGTTCCCACAAGGTCAACAGAGTTCCTGTGACTGAACCTGAAGGTTGCCTTTGAGCTCCCGGAATTCAGGATGAAAGGGGGCAATGATAAGTTGAGTGGGATTTGATAAATAAAAAACGCATGTAGGAGGTTAGACGAAGGGGAATGAGTGACTTGCTGGCTATTTTAGATTCCAGAGGAAATTGTTGTCAGCAGTGATGGCCAGCTTGTATTGTCCTTATTTTGAGAAGTGGCGATCTTTCACATTCGATGTCCTGGATCCCAACTGTGAAAATTTTAATCTTTTGTTTAAATACCATAAAGACAGCCAGGAAGACATTTTCCATTGATTTATATGTGTGTGAAAACTCACTCTGGAAACACTTGCAATTTTCCATAATAAAAAAACTTCGATTGAGGGCTCAATCACTGAGAGCCCATGATGGCTGCTAGGCTGGGTGGTGGTGCCTGGAACCGCATTCTGTTTTGAGGGCAGATGAACAGAGAGGCGGCAGGGTCATCATCAGCCTTTGGCAAGAACAGCCTTCTCGCATCTCCACGTGGAGGGTTCGCATCTGCCTGTGAACAAGGCCTCACCCCGTCATCTTGGGGCTCACACTCACGCTCTTCCCCTGCATTCCCTGGATGCTTCCTTCAGGCTGGCTCCTGTGCGGCGGGTACTCCCTGTTGCCATCTGGTGGTGAGTACTGGGTTTTGGATGCAGCCAGGGTAGTTCTGCAGAGTCCAGCAAATGAGGGGACTCTGTCCCTGGCTCTTAAGGACATCCCCCAGCACTCCTGCAGGCTTCTCCACCACGTGCTTCTGGGGCCCAGCCTACCTGACTGCCCCTGCCACTCCTGCCATTCTTGCTGGTGGCCAGCCCATTGCAGGGCTACACTGCAGTTGCATTTCATGAGTTCTCTGTTGACACAAACGGACAGATGACACAGTGTGAGCAGCTGGCAGGAGAGTGTGAGAGAGGCAGGCAATGCTCACAGCTCAAAAAAGCTAAATTACAGACACTTATACTGTAACACCCTAGCTATCATCATGCAAACAGAGCATTTGATTGGAAAGGATCCTAGAAAATACTGAATTCAGTGGCCTCAGTTTAGGAAATGGAAGCACAGAGAAGTGAAGTGATTTGCCCAAGTTTGCGTAGCAGGCCGGTGGCAAAGTGGAATGAGAATCTGCCCTCTTAGTGCCCCATTCAATGTGTTTTTGTTCTTTCTGGATGAAGAAATCTCTTTAGCATTTATTGCAAGATGGGTTTGATGGTGATGAATTCGCTCAGCTTTTGTCTGGGAAAGAATTTATCTCTTCTCTGTATTTGAAGGGTAGCTTTGCTGGATACAGTATTCTTGGGTGACAGATTTTTTCTTTTTTCCTTTCAAGACTTTGAAAATGTCATCCCGTTTTCTCCTGGTCTGTATGGTTTCCATTGAGATGTCCGTTGACAGACAAATTGGAGCTCCTTTAGATGTTATTTGCTTCCTTTAGGGTCTTCTCTTTGTCCTTGATCTTTGACAATTTAATTATTAAAAGCCTTAGGTGGTCATATTTGGGTTGAATCTGGTGTTCTCTGACTTTCCTGAATCTGGGTATCTATACCTTTCTCAAGTTTCAGAAAGTTTTCTGTTATTGTTTCTCTGAGCAAGTTTGGTACCTCTTATTCTCACTCAGCTCCCTCTTGAACACCAGTAATTCTTGGATTCGGTGTTTTGAGGTAATTTTCTCTATCTTGTAGGTTGTTTTTCATTCTTTGTTCTTTTTCCTCCTCTGACTGTGTATTTTCAAACTGCCTGTCTTTGAGCTCACTGATTCTTTCTTCTGCTTAAGCCGCTCTGCTGTTGGCAGCTTGTCATGAATTTCTGCAGTTTGCTAAATGTATTTTTGCTTCAAGACTTCTGTCTGATTTTTAAAAATTATTTCAATCTTTTTAGTAACTTTCTGAATTGATTTCCTGGTGTTTTCTTGGGGATCACCGAGTTTCCTTAAGACTGCCATTCTGATTTCTTGATGAGAGCTCACAAATCGCTACTTTGTTGGGCCAGTTTCTTGGCTTTGTCCGTTTGGGAAGGCCATGGCCCGTTTGCTGCTGTTTGGTCTGTTGATGTGTGTCTGTGTCTTGGCACTGAACGGTTATGTATTTATCCCATCTTCTCTGTCTGGGTGTTTTGTTTTTTTCTGGGATGTGTTTGCTTAGAGATTCTTTGTGATTTACCTGTGGAGTGTTTTTTTCTTGCTAGGTTGCAGCCTCCTTTTTGGCACTAGATGGCGCCTTAAGCCCAGGTTCAACTCAGCTCTGGTCACTGATAAAATTGCTGCCTGTCCTAAAGGGAATGTCCTATAATGTGGGAAGGCTGGGAGGAGACCTGGCGAGCACAGCTCCTGCAGCCTGGGGCTGCGAGTGGCCACTATGATTGAGTGCCTCCTTTGGCCGAGTTGCAGAGCAGAGTTTCCAGGGCTGGGGACGGTAGCCCCACCCCCGCCTTTGTCTCTGGCCATCCTCAGGGCTATTTCTCCCATCAGGCACTCAGGCCACTCCCCATGGGTTGAGGCAGGGAGAGGTCCCCTGCCAGGGCACCCAAGAGCGGGGCAAGCTGTTGTCCACTTTGATCTCACCTTTCTAAGTGTAGAAACTGTGTCAAGGGAAAATCTTCTGTGTACTGGATGCCAGGCAAGTTGTGGGGAGAGGCATTGCAGATGTGGGGGTCTGGTTCTTCTGCTATCTGTCTGCTCGGGGATTTTCTATTCCTGGTGGCCCCGGGACCTGTCTCATCCTCATCTTTGGGTTCTCAGATGTTGCTGGTGACCATCTCAGCACTCCATGTTTGCTTTTGGGTTTCTGCTGGGGTGGTGAGACGGCTTGCTCCTGTCCTGCCATTTGGAACCAGAAACCCCATTCCAATTGTTGTTTACTCATTGTCCTTCAATAGAACTCAGAAGACAGCAGATGGTTTTAGGTGTGTATGACAAGTGTGGTCTTAGGCAAATGTAAAGTAAGCTTTCAGCCATAACTTCAACATTGTGCTTAGCAAGTGAATGTCCACTCAAAGCCCTGAGTGATGTGTCATCTTTTAACTCTGACCTTAACTTTTATTGTGTTGTTTTCTATTAAGGAAAACAGTGGGATGCTAGAGTACCCTATCAGGGCCAAGAGTGAGGACCACGTCTGCATCATGGTGGTGGATGATGTGGTGTGAGGCAGGGGTGCTCCCAGTGGGCAGCATGGCTGGGGAGGACCTCAGTTTTCTCATTTGTAAAATGAAAGGTCCTGAGTGAAATACATGCTGCTGTTCTCTTCAACTCCTGATTTAAATTCTTGATTATTCTAAATACTAACAGGGTGTGATCTCTTGGCCTGCTGTTAGGAGACCCAGAATAGGAGTGAGTGTCTGGCCTGTTGGCCAAGCGTGGCCTGTCTGTAACTGGGTGGCCTGGCGCAGTCCCTGGTGCGGCAAAAGCAGCTGCCATGTCCCAGAAACAGAGTAACAGGCAGAGAGAGCCAGGCGGCCGCAGCTCAGAAAGGTTAATGTCTCCACTCGAAAATCTATTTCTGCTCTCACCTGAGACATTGAGATTCAAGGGATTGAAAGCTATATTTGGTAATACTAAAAGAGAGTTTTCTTTGCAGGGAATGGCTAAGAGCTTTGAGGCTCAGGTGTGATTCGTTTTTGTCAATCAATATTGTACTCAAGATTACCAGTACCGGCCTATCCCAATTACGCCTCTCTGAAATGTGTGGGGCCCAGAGCCTTCTATTCCTAGCTGAATGATGCTTCTGCTGCCTGACCTTACCTTCAGGGGGCAATAAGAAGTTTAATACAGCCACGAATCGGCTGCAGCATGGCAGGGGCCTGACCCACCTCAGGGTCCAGCCATCATCACGGGAGGGTGAAGGAGCCATTCTAATGCATTTCTGGAAAATGCCCATTGAAGCTGATCCTTGGGTCCTGCAGTGCGCTTGTGTAAGTTTGCTCCAGGGTAGCTGGCCAGGGAGGGGAGCAGTCAGGAGGGGAGTGGACAGGAGCAGAGCGGTCAGGAGGGGAGCTGGGCTGGGAGTGGGTTGTCAGGGAGGG
>NW_012103954.1:1155475-1157033 GCF_000951045.1 Mandrillus leucophaeus
GAGCTGGGGAATAGTGTGCACTGGCCAATGGTGACAGCAAGTGAGTCCCCCTCCTCAGCCCTCCTTCTGAAGGGGCAGAACCCCTGGGGGTGGGTGGAGGTGGTAGCACGAGTTCCTCCTGCACCTCACCCATGCCCTCAAGGTGGCTAGAGATGCCCTCGGTGAGGTCCTTCTGCCTCCCCCACAACAGCGTGATGCTGACACATAACACAACATTCCCCAAGCTTTTCATTTCGTAATGGGATAACTGTGGGGTCTGGAAGGGGCTCAAGGGTGCCGCTATTCTCTGCAGGGATTTCCAAGCAGTTGACGGAACTGGTACCTGAACGGGCCACGGCCCAGGTCTGCTGGGGTGGGATTTGGAAATGCTGGGAGAGACCATGTGGTAAACAGCATCTAGACTGATTTGTATTCCAACATTTTTTTCCCTTTTGGAAAATCAGGGGTTTTTTTCTGCCTTCTGCATTTTGTTGATAGGCAGCCTAGAATCCAGCTACTTGGTCCTTCTGTGCCTCAGTTTCCTCATCTGAACTGCTGGGTGAGGTGAGGTGAGGCACTGACCTGGCCGGTGATGAGCGACCGATCCACTGGGGGTGGATCCAGTGGCCAGCAGGAGGCAGGGGCTCTCCTGTCCCCGGGGCCCCTCAGGCCACAGCTCTGGCACCTTTGTCCCTGCACAGCCCGGCTCACGGGCAGCCCTGAGATCCAGTGGGGTGATGGGGACAAACGTGTTCTGGGACTCTACGTCACCATCTGTCTCCGGCTCCCTCACCCCCAGGAGTTTCAAAATCTTTGAAGACAAACTTGACGGGCAGATTCTGGGTGCAGACGGCAGTCCAGACACCAGAGGCAGGCCCATACTCCGCATCTTCTGAGCAGCCTCTCCATCCCGCCCCGGTTTTATTCCAACCTCCCTGCACGTCCTGGGTGAAGCAGGTACCCTGTGCGTGTTTGCTGGGAACACGGACACCAGCCAGTCCTGCCCCTGCTGAGGAAAGAGCCGCCTGTTTCAGTGGAGATTGTTCCTGCCAGAGGGAGCGGAGATGGAAGTGCTGGCTGAGGTCGAGCGTCTCTCCTCGGGCAGCGACTCCCAGGACCTCAGAGTCAGTGCTCAGTGGAGCCTCCATCTGTGGGGCTTTTGAGTAGCAATCAGATGATCAGGCCAGCGCCTTCTTTTACCCACATCTCGGTGCAGATCCCGTACATCCTGGGAGCCCTTCTGTTTCCGGATGATTGAGGGGAGACACGGGATGCTGTGATTCACTTTACTGAGCACCTTTTGCAGGAAGGAATCCGTGCTGTGTCCTGTGACCTAATCTGAAAAGGGGAGCACCTGAGCGCTAGTAACGCCTCATTCTTGGATGTCAGGAAGGGGGTGGGACTCACGTGGCCCTGGGGACCCTCAGGAACCACCCAGGGGGCACAGTGACGTGGGCCATCCTCAGCACTGCCCTCAGGAACCACCCAGGGGCACAGTGACGTGGGCCATCCTCAGCACTGCCCTCAGGAACAACCCAGGGGGCACAGTGACGTGGGCCATCCTCAGCACTGCCCTCAG
>NW_012103954.1:1161798-1162881 GCF_000951045.1 Mandrillus leucophaeus
AGCGGACAGGAGGGGAGCAGTCAGGAGGGGAGTGGAGAGGAGGGGAGTGGAGAGGAGGGGAGCAGACAGGGGAGTGGAGAGGAGGGGAGCGGTCAGGAGGGGAACAGACAGAGGGGAGTGGAGAGGAGGGGAGTGGACAGGAGGGGAACAGACAGAGGGCAGCAGACAGGAGGGGAGCAGTCAGGAGGGGAACAGACAGGAGAGGAACAGACAGGAGGGGAGCGGACAGGAGGGGAGCGGACAGGAGGGGAGTGGTCAGGAGGGGAGCGGACAGGAGGGGAGCGGACAGGAGGGGAGCTGGGTTGGGAGTGGGTGGTCAGGGAGGGAGCACTGTGCACTTTCTTCTCAGCACTGCCTGTTCTGCTACCTTTGTAGTAACCAGCTCTTCTAATGGTCAGAGTTCGAGCCCCCGTGAATGAAAATGATTCTGTCCCTCAGAAGGCTCCTCCCGTGGGGCTGTGACTGGCTGTGGACTGGCCCGGCTGCCCGCATGCCAGGGCAGGTGTTCACGTGGAGTTGTTGAGTTGCGCTCTCTTGCCTTCGAGGAGGATGAGGCATTAATAAGGTCATATCTTCTGCCATTTCACTCGTAGGTAACCATGTTTCGTGTAGTAAGAAACTCGGCTAAAGTGCCCTAATGTTTTAGCATTCCTTAAAAGGCCACTTACTTTCACAAATGGGAGTTTTGAGTGACTGTGTCAGCTGCTGCGTGAGCAACGAAGGAAAGCAGGTACAGTGTACGAGTCGCCCAGACAGCAGCAGGCCTGCAGGGAGCCCTGGGCTTAGACTGTGTGTCCAGCAACTAGGGACCCCAAAGGGACTCACGGATGGGGCCCAACTGAGGCTGGCTCGTGGGGTGCAGGAGGAGGGAGCTGGGGAATAGTGTGCACTGGCCAATGGTGACAGCAAGTGAGTCCCCCTCCTCAGCCCTCCTTCTGAAGGGGCAGAACCCCTGGGGGTGGGTGGAGGTGGTAGCACGAGTTCCTCCTGCACCTCACCCATGCCCTCAAGGTGGCTAGAGATGCCCTCGGTGAGGTCCTTCTGCCTCCCCCACAACAGCGTGATGCTGACACATAACACAAC
>NW_012103954.1:1164611-1171721 GCF_000951045.1 Mandrillus leucophaeus
TGGGCCATCCTCAGCACTGCCCTCAGGAACCACCCAGCAGTGCAATGACATGGGCCGTCCTCAGCACTGCCTCCTCCTGAGGAAGGGTGATGATGGAATCTGCCCAGGAGGCTCCAGGATGGCAGCTGGAATGAGTCAGTGGGGATTAGCATCATAGAACTGTTCACCTTTTGGGGGCAGGAGACACACTGATGGTCTCTTTGGGAAGTCTTGCGCTGTGGTGGTTAGGATTCAGGCCTGTGGCCATCACCATACCTCACAACTGAGCATGAAAACTGTGATAGAGGGAAGGACCCCAGGTGCTGGGGGCCTGGCCCAGCTCATCACTCAGGTTTGCAAGTGACGGAAGCCAACACAGACCCATGTGGGGCATAGTGGACTGTGAATGGGGACCCCAGGGTGGCTCTGGGGCTGTGAATGGGGACCCCAGGGTGGCTCTGGGGCTGTGAAGGGGGACCCCAGGGTGGCTCTGGGACTGTGAATGGGGACCCCAGGGTGGCTTTGGCAGAGTTGCCGGGATCTGCAGCATCTCCCGGCTGCTTTTGTCTCCAGTTTATCTCTCTTTGTGTGGTGCTGGGATGGCTGCTTGTCCACCTGTTCACCCCTGTTCACAGGGCTTAGCAACCAATCCGCGTGAAAAGAGAGAATCTTCCACCAGAGAAAAGCATGAGGGAGGGGGCTGTGGTTTGGAATGGACCAGGGCCTGCACCTGACCAGTGACTGGGCAGGGAATGGGATGTTCTTGTGGCTCCTGGGCTGCAAGGGAGCAGGTTTAGGGATTGACAACCCTCCTAGGATACCGCAACAGCAGAGGGGAGCACCCGCCAGGAAGGGAGGGCCCTTGACAGGCAAATACCACAATGTCCATGGTTCACTCAAGAAGGTGAGTGCTACCACTGAAAAAACGTATGACTGCAATAAATAGGAATCAATTTAACCCAGAGGGTGAAACTTGTACACTGAAAACTATGAGATGGTGAAAGAAATGGAAGACAAGACAAATAAATGGAAGGTATCCCATGTTCATGGACTGAAATAATTAATATTGTTAAAATGTCCATACTACCTAGAGCAATCTATAGATTCAATGCAACCCCTATCAAAATTCCAATGGCATTGTTTTTTTACAGAAATAGAAAAGCAATCCTAAAATTCATATGGAACCACATAAAACCCTGAATGGCCAAGGCAATCATGAGCCAAAGGAACAAAGCTGGAGGCATCACACCACCTGATTTCAAAGTATACTGTGAAACTATCATAACCAAAACAACATGGTACTGACAACAACAAAACAAAACAAAATAGACAAATCAACTAATGGAACAGAGAGCCCAGAAATGAATCCATGCATTTGTGCTCACTCGATTTTTGACAAAAGTGGAAAGAACACATAATGGGAAAAGGACAGTGTCTTCAATAAATGGTGCCAGGAAAACCGGATATCCACATGCAGAAGAATGAAATTAGACCTTATCTCTCACCATATACAAAAATAAACTCAAAATGGATTAAGACTTAAATTTAAGACTGAAACTGTAAAACTACTAGAATAAATCATAGGGCAAAAACTACATAACATTATCCTGGGCAACAATTTTTTTTATTTGATTCCCAAAGCACAGGCAACAAAAGCAAAAATAAACTAATGGGATTATATCAAATACAAAGCTCTACATAGCAAACAAAACAGTTAGCAGAGTGCATAGACAACCTAAGGATTAGGAGAAAATATTTGCAAGCCGAACATCCAATAAGGGCTTAATATCCAAAACATATAATAAGCTCAAACAACTCAATAGCATGAAAATGAAAAACCCAATTAAAAGATGGGTAAAGAACCTGAGTAGACATTTCTCAAAAGAAGACATAAAAATGGCCAACATGTATATGAAAAGATGTTTAACCGTGCTAATTATTAGGGAAATGCAGATCAAAACCACAATGGGCTGTGACATCACACCTGTTAGAATGGCTCTCATTAAAAAGACAGCAAGTGTTGGTGAGGCAGTGGTGAAAAGGGAACTCTTGTACATTATCGGTGGGAATATAAATCGGTACAGTCATTGTGGGGAACTGTATGGAGGCCTCTTAGCTGAAACTACCATATCATCTAGCAATCCCACTATGAGGTCTTTATCCAAAGGAAGTAAAATCAGTAGGTTGAAGAGAGATCGGCACCCTCATGTTTACTGCAGCACTGTCCATAATAGCCATGACAGAGCAACCTAAGCATCCATCAGCAGATGGATGGATAAAGGCACTGTGGGATACTATTCAGTCTTAAAAAAACAAGGAATTCTGTGATTTCCAGCATCATGGATGGAACTGGAGAGCATTATGCTGAGTGAAATAAGCCCGGCACAGAAAGACAAATGCCGCATGATCTTACTCATCTGTGGAACTGAAAACAATTGAACTTGTAGTAGCAGAGAGTAGCACTGAGGTCGCCAGAGGCCAGGGGTGGAGGAAATGGGGAGATGACAATTGGAGAGCACACAATCTCAGGAGCAATTTTTTAAGTTCGATTGTACAATATGATGAAGATAATAGTAGATGATTGTGTATCTCAAAACTGCTGAGAGAGCAAATTCCAAATGTTTTTACCACAAAAATGTTAAGTATTTGAGGTGATGGATATGTTAACTAGCATGATTTAATTATTCCACATGGTATTCTAAATCATAACATTGCCTTGTACCTATTGATACGGTTTGGCTCTGTGTCCCCACCCAAATCTCATCTCGAATTGTCATCCCTACGTGTTGGGGAGGGACCTGGTGGGAGGCAACTGGATCATGGGGGTGGTTTCCGCCATGCTGTTCTCGTGATAGTGAGGGAGTTCTCATGAGAGCTGATGGTTTAAAAGTGTAGCACTCCCCTCACCCCCACTCCTTCTGCCGCCTCGTGAAGAAGGTGCTTGCTTCTCCTTCGCCTTTTGCCATGACTAGTTTCTTGAGGCCTCCCCAGCCCTGTGGGACTGTGAGTCAATTAAATCTCTTTTCTTCATAAATTGCCTAGTCTTGGGTAGTTCTTTATAGCAGTGTGAAAATGGACACCCATAAATATATACAACTGTAAATTATAAAATGTGTGTGACCAAGTCATTTTGCTTCCTCAGCCTCAGTTTCCCCACCTGGGATGAGTGGACAGCATTGGAAAGCTCTGGGTGACTGCTGCTGCCACACCAGCTTTGGCCCCAGCTCGTAGCTTCAGGAGGATTTTCCACGGGGGTGGGAGACCCTGTCTCCTTCTACCTGGGGCTTCCAAAGCCAGTGGCCTTTGCCTTTGTTCTTTCTCTTGCTCCAGCCCCCTCGAAAATACAAATCCTCCTGAGCCTCCAAAGCTGACTCTTCATAAAACCCTCTGTGGCCTCCTATAAGAACATGCCCTCTCCAGACAAAGCTCTGCTTACCAAAGTAGCTCACAACAAAACCCAAATGAAGGCAAAAACCCTGTGTTCCCGTTGGCCGGGAGACAGCCTGTTAGGTTTTCTCTCCTTGTTAACGTCTAGTCACTCAGATGACTCCTCCAGGTTCAAGGCTCTGCTGGGAGGCGTGTTTATGCCGTCAGGGTTGAGCAGACAGAGGCCTAGACCATCAGATAGTCACGTGGGCTGTGGGGGTCCTGCCAGGCCCGTTCCCAGACGGCAGGGTCCACCCTCAGAGAGGGAGCGCTGGGGCCGTGGACATGACCATCACCCACATTTCGTCCTCCAGAATTTCTCCCGCCCACTGCGGTCCTGGGTGCCCACACCATACTTTCCCTCCATGGCGTAACTGAGGCCTGGGTCCAAGCTGTCTTCTGCCTAAAGCTCTGTTTTGGGCATCGTCCGTCAGCGTCTGGGTTCTCACCTCACACAGCACGATTCCCTTACTGACAGGGCCGTGTGCAAACCAACAGGGCAGCAGTGATTTCCAGGGAAACAGCTGCATGAGCCGGTGCCCAATTTCTCATCAGAGGAGTGCCAGGGTCCCCTGGACCCCTCACCTAAGCCCACCGATGAAAGGTGCCGGAGTCTGTTCCTGCACATTCCAAATCAGAGCATCATTTCTGTCAGGACTGAGCTCGGGGACAGTGACCACCTCCAGCAACACAGCCTCACGTGTTCTTTCTTGGTGGGTTACGTGTGGGGCCTTTTTCATTTTTACATCTTGTTTATTCTTGGGCTAGAAAAATCTGGTTTTCCATGTTTTATGCAATTCCAAATTCCTGTGTGTCATTTCAGCCCAGACTCCGGAGTTTCTTACATTAAATGCCGGTGAATATAATTAGCATTCAAGACCCGGTGCAAGGTGCTGCAAGTGTGCATTTTAACAGTCAATTATGGGTCTTCAGTTTGGTCGAGGAGCTGCCTCTTTGGGAGGCCTAAACTTGAAACGGTCCCCGCTGCCTGTGACTGGGGCCAACGCTCCCCGTCGGACGGGGCTCCTGATGATGGCTCGGCCCCTCCCATGTTGCTTCTAGTTACTAAACAGCCTTGGTCCTGCTGAAGCCAGCTCTTCCCCAGCCTGGCCTGGCTTGGGGCCGGTGTGGGGTTGCTGGAGCTCGCCGGTCTGTACCATCCGGGATCCCTCCTGGGGGAGGCCCTGCCCTTTGCTGCCGGTCGTCACGGCTTCTAAGGGCCCAGGTGCTGGCTCCTCGGCAGGGGGACATGTTGTGTTTTGGAAGGTGCTGGGGTCTGACCCGTTCGTGTGGGGGTCTGGGTGACACGTAAGAGGGGCTGTCTTTCCCTGAATGTGAATTTCTGGGCCTTATCTTGGGGTGTGGTGGTGTGAAGTGTGTGTTCATTGCTGTGTTGACTGGTCTTTGGGAGCTAAATTTAAACTCATCCTGATGCCTGGAAATGCAGTCTAGACCCTCCACGGAAGCCTTCGCCTGAGCTCGACTGTGGCTGTGACTCCACCAGGAGCAGCTGTGACAGCCTGTGTGCCACGAGGGTGGCTGCCCGAGCCTCTGTGCAGGCCCTGCTTGCAGGTGTTGGGTGTAAAACCAGAAGTGGGGCTGTTGGATCATCTGCTAATTCCACGTCGAATTTTTCCCGTGTGCTTTCCACGGCGACTGTACCACGCTATGTTCCTGCCCGTGGAGCACAAGGGCCTCAGTTTCTCCACATTCTCACCCACACGCGTTATCTTTGGTTTTGTTGCGTTTTGTTTTCTGGTAGTAGATGTCCTGCTGAGCGGGCAGTGGGTCTCACCGTGGTTTTGATTTGCATTTCCCTGACGCTGGTGATGCTGGGCGCCTTCCCTGTGCTTTCAGCTGTTTCTACATCTTCTCTGGGGAAACGTCTATTCAGGGCCTTTACCAGTTTTTAATCAGGTTGTTTTTGTTGTTGTTGTTGTTGTTGAGTCGTGGTTCCTTATGTATTTTGCATACAAATCCCTTATCAGATAGATGAGGGCAAATCTTTCCCCATTCCCTGGCTGCCTTTTCATGCTGCTAATAGTGTCCTTTGATGCACAACAGTTTTAATTTTGATGGTAACATTCTTATTTTTTTATTTTTGAGATGGAGTTTCACTCTTGTTGCCCAGGCTGGAGTGCAGTGGCGCGATCTCGGCTCACGGCAACCTCTGCTTCCCGCGTTCAAGCGATTCTCCTGCCTCAGCCTCCCGAGTAGCTGGGACTACGGGCGTGTGCCACCACGCCCGGCTAATTTTTCGTGTTTTGAGTAGAGATGGGGTTTCTCTATGTTGGCCAGGTGAAGGTTACATTCTTTTATTTTATTCTGAATTGCTTTTTAAATTGTCCCCACCCCCACTTTTAAAAAAAACACCTATTTATCTTGACTTTACTTAGATTGCCAGTTTCTTAAGACCAGGATTCTCCTGTTCCCAGTCCTGCTCCCGATGGAGTGTTGGTGATTTGTGCTTGGTACTGGCCACTCCGCCTCTGAGTCTGTTTACTGGGAGAAGTGAAGGTGGCTGAGCGGGGTGATGGTTCTTGTCCCTCTTCGTGATGCCCAGCCATAAGCTGAGCATTTGGGGATGAACCTACGAGGTCGTAGCCAGCAGCACCTGGCCTGAGCTGAGTGACTTGCCGCTCTGTGGTTCTCTGCTTCCATCAGGGTGAGCTCCTAGCTGGGGCAGGTGGCCCAGAATCAGTGGTTCCACACAGCGGATCATTCCTGGCTCATTCCCACAGCAGGTGCTCAGCCCTCTGTCTCGAGATGCTGCCTCTTCTGCAGAGAGCACTGGGCAGCACGTGGTGTCCAGCCACAAGCCATGTTCGGGGACTGGGGAGGAACATGGAGGCCGCTGACTCTCCCATTTCTGGGTCACACCAAGTGGTTGCTCTTGCGGGGCACCCATGGGAAAGAATGACTCACCTGTGGTGCTTAAGTCCACGCAGAGCTGGTCACTGGCATGTGCCGGCTGAAAAGAACCCAGCGCTTGTCCACCCTGCCTTTCTCCTTCCCTTTTCAAGCCCCTGAGGACTTAATTTTTTCTGGATCTTGGCTCAAGTGGCCACAGTGATGAGGTTTCCTGAGCTCCTGGTGGTCTGGAATGGTCCATCCTGTTTCCTTAACTCCCTCGTGGATGCTAAGTGTCAGTCAGACTTTTCTGCAGCTACCCATTCCTGTGTGGGCTCCAGCAAGGTACCCAACCTCTCTGGGCTCTAGTTTCTGAATATGGAATGGGGACCATGACAGTTTACGGCGCTAAGGGTTATAAGGATTAGCTGAGTTCACTGTGTGAGTGTGAGTGACGTCTGCGGGTGTCGGCTCTTATGGTGAGTATGTGAGTGTGAGTGACGTCTGCGGGCGTCGGGTCTTACAGTGAGAGTGAGTGTGAGTGACGTCTGCGGGCGTCGGCTCCTGTGGTGAGTGTGTGAGTGTGAGTGACGTCTGCGGGCGTCGGCTCCTATAGTGAGAGTGTGAGTGTGAGTGACGTCTGTGGGCATCGGCTCTTATGGTGAGTATGTGAGTGTGAGTGACGTCTGCGGGCGTCGGGTCTTACAGTGAGAGTGAGTGTGAGTGACGTCTGCGGGCATCGGCTCCTATGTTGAGTGTGTGGGTGTGAGTGATGTCTGCGGGCATCAGGTCTTATGGTGAGAGTGTGACTGTGAGTGACGTCTGCGGGCGTCGGCTCCTGTGGTGAGTGTGTGA
>NW_012103954.1:1171771-1175939 GCF_000951045.1 Mandrillus leucophaeus
TCCATCCTGTTTCCTCAACTCCCTCGTGGATGCTAAGTGTCAGTCAGACTTTTCTGCAGCTACCCATTCCTGTGTGGGCTCCAGCAAGGTACCCAACCTCTCTGGGCTCTAGTTTCTGAATATGGAATGGGGACCATGACAGTTTACGGCACTAAGGGTTATAAGGATTAGTTGAGTTCACTGTGTGAGTGTGAGTGACGTCTGCGGGTGTCGGCTCTTATGGTGAGTGTGTGAGTGTGAGTGACGTCTGCGGTCATCGGCTCCTATGTTGAGTGTGTGGGTGTGAGTGACATCTGCGGGCGTCGGGTCTTATGGTGAGAATGTGACTGTGAGTGACGTCTGCGGGCGTCGGGTCTTATGGTGAGAGTGTGACTGTGAGTGACGTCTGCGGGCGTCGGCTCCTGTGGTGAGTGTGTGACTGTGAGTGATGTCTGCGGGCGTCGGCTCCTGTGATGAGTGTATGAGTGTGAGTGACGTCTGCGGGCATCGGGTCTTATGGTGAGAGTGTGACTGTGAGTGACGTCTGCGGGCGTCGGTTCCTGTGATGAGTGTGTGAGTGTGAGTGACGTCTGCGGGCGTCGGCTCCTATAGTGAGAGTGTGGGTGTGAGTGACATTTGTGGGCGTTGGGTCTTATGGTGAGTGTGTGAGTGTGAGTGACGTCTGCTGGTGTCGGGTCTTACGGTGAGAGTGAGTGTGAGTGACGTCTGCAGGTATCGGCTCTTATGTGAGAGTCTGTGAGTGACATCTGCGGGCATCGGCTCCTATGTTGAGTATATGGGTGACGTCTGCAGGCATTGGCTCTAATGTTGAGAGTTGCCATACAAGGACCTGAGGATTTGATGAGTTGGTTGCAGAATCGGACACTCTGCCCGTCACTCCATGTAACTATGATGACCGCATTTTCTCAGTCAAATGCTGGCACCCACAATCGAAAGTGAAAATGAGGGCTCCGTAGAGGACAGCCTAGAGCAGTGAAGTGGGACCATGTGGACAGATCTTGGGGTGCGACTCCCAGGCCGACTTTGAGCAAGTTCCTTAACCTCTCTGTGCCTTAATTTCCACATGGTGTAAATGGGATAATAATACGCAGTGTTGTAGTCCATGAAGGCTGCTCAAAGTGCCACCTCCTGGGGGGCTTAGAAACAGCAGACATTGATTTCTCACAGTTCTGGAGGCTGGAAGCCAAGGTCAGGGCCCCGGCAGGGTTGATGTCTGGTGTCTGGCGAGGCCCTTCCTGGCTCATCCATGGTGCCTCCTCACGTGTCCTCATGCGGCCGGAGGGCGAGCAGTCCTTAGGGCCTCTGTAAGGGTGCTGATCCACCACGAGGCTCCACCTCCCTGCCTCTCAGCCGTCCGCCTGCTAACACCAGCACCCGGGGCTGGTTTTAGCACACAGCCTGTTGCACAGAGGAGCCGCCTCATACACTTGGAGTGGGGGCTTAAAGCATCCTTAGAAGTAAAATGCTGGGAAGTGCTGGGCGTGCCGGTGCTCAGTGAGGGAGGCATGACTGGCTGTGTTCTTGGCACTGTCTTCACAGTCCTCCCCTCGTAGCCTGCTCCTCACCTCCTGGAAGGACCACCCACCTGCCACACCTCCCCCTGCCCCACCCAGCCAGCGTGTGCCTGGGCTCCTCAGTACTGCAGGCTGACGCCCTCAGACACCTGTGGCTTCTGTAGTGCACCTCCCGCGGGGCAGTGGGCTGTGTGCCGCTGGATTTACCGTCCCAGGCCTCATGCGATCCCTGGGTGGTGGGAGGAATGGAGGCCCCGCTTGTCGCACAGGGAAGCTCACCTCTCCTGGATTTACCGTCCCAGGCCTCACTGCGATCCCTGGGTGGTGGGAGGAACGGAGGCCCCGCTTGTCGCACAGGGAAGCTGGTCTCTCCGGACAGTGAGACTCCTGCTATGAGTGCAGGTGCTGCCCGGGCGCGGGGCTCCTCCCCAGGCAGAGCCTTACGCTGCTCTGCAGATGCACAGGCTGTGCTGGCCGCTCCCAGGCACTGTCACTCTGTCCCCTGCCTTCTGCTGCCTGTCAGTGGCTGCTCTGAACTGTACCAAATCCTTGAAAATGAAGGAATTTCCAGCGAAATAGGGTCTCGGCTTATCTTTGGGTTTCATTAAGAACTAAGCCGCTCAGACTCCACAGCAGTCCTGCCATGGACGCAGCCCACAGATCCGACGGCCTCTGAAATCTGACCTGGGCGTGTGGCGAGCCAGTGCCTATTTCCTTGGACCTCAGAAGCCATTGCTGTCTCTCAGGATTCACCTTTGGCCTCCTGGAATTTTTGCAGCAGTTTTGACTGTGTGCCATGACAGCAGTTTCTACTCCCTGAGAACAGCAGCCCTTTCACAGCTTCCTTGCAGAAATGTATGTGGCGGGGGCTTGATCAGTTCAGATAAAGGGCTTTTTCTCCCTCTGGAGAATTCCTTTCAACAGGATTCTGAGCTGTCATTACTTCTCCTTTCTCCAAAAATAGCGGGGGAGATTTTATTCTTGTCGCCACACCCCTGGGGACCTGATGGAGCAGTGGGCTCCCCTGTCTGTGGTGCTGCTGTGCGAAGCCCCGTGGGACCGAGGGAACCCTGGCAATGCTGCCAGCTCCCTGTAGGGAGGGAACTTCAGAGGCAGCTCCAGCGTCCCAGGGCACCGGGATTTGCAGATCGAAGGTACTTTGGCAGTGTCGGCTTCCCTGTGCGACAGTGGGAGAGGGGCAGGGTCCTGAGGGACCCCAGAAGGGGAGGCAGGAAAGAATAAAAGAGTGACCTAGTCTGGTACAGCAGGACACCTGGAGCGTGGACGTCCCAGGCTGGCGAGGGTCCTTCTGGTATTCTGAGTGTGAGCGAGTAGCGAGTGTGTGTGTGAGAGCATGTACATGTGTGAGCATGTGAGAACATATAGTGTGTGCATGTGCGTGTGTGTGAGAATGTGTGTGTGAGAACGTGTACATGTGTGAATGTGTGCATGTGAGAATGTGTATGTATGTGCATGTGAGAACGTGTGCATGTGTGTGCATGACAATGTGTACGTGTGTGCATGTGTGAGAACGTGTGCATGTATGCATGTGAAAATGTGTGAACGTGCATATGAGAATGTGCATGTGTGAGAACATGTGCATGTGAGAATGTGTGCATGTGTGTGCATCTGTGTGAAAACGTGCATGTGTGAATGTGTGCATGTGAGAATGTGTGTGCATGTGCATCTGAAAACGTGCATGTGTGCATGTGAGAATGTGCATGTGTGTGCATGTGAGAATGTGTGAGCATGTGCATGTGTGTGAGAATGCATGTGAGAATGTGTATGTGCATGTGTGTGAAAATGTGTGCATGTGAGAATGTGCACGTGTGTGCGAATGTGTGCATCTGGGAGCATGTGTGAGGGTGTGTGTATATGTGAGAATGTGTGCATTGTGTGGTTGTGTGTCTGCATACTTGTGTGTGTATGCATACATTGTACATGGTGTGAATGTGTGTCTGTGTATGTGGTTGCTTCTGCATTGTGCACCTACGTGTACAAGTGTGCATTAATTCTCCTGTTGTACTGGGCAGCAGTGTCTTGTCTCTTGGCCCCTCACTCTGGCTGACTGAGTCTATCACCGGCATCTTCAGTCCTGAGTCAGAGCAGGGCTCCTGAGCCATGTCTTCGATGAAGAACCGGCATTGCAGGGAGGCAGCCACGAGGGGTCACTGGTGCTGCTCGGTCCTCACTGGCCTCCCAGGTGACCGCAGCCTCTGGGCCTCGCCTTGTTTGGATGCAGGGAGGGAGTGAGTGACAGACCAGCTTGAAGAAACACAACAGGGTGCCATTGTTTCATCAGAGGCCGCTGCGCTCCCTCCCTGGCTGCCGGACACAGGACCTGTGGCGGGTATAGCCTGTGGGGCCCTAGATGTGACACGGTTCTCCCTGAAAAGCGCGCCCTGAGCCCTGCAATGTTGCTGTTTCTAGGCTCTGGGTTCAGTGCCTGAGACACCCCGGAGGCCCTGTTCTCCTCCTGGGCTTCCCCGGTGTGTTCCCAGGGAGCTGCGTGACACTGACCGCCCATTGCTTTTGTCTGGGCAGGGTCATCTGGCAGCCAGATGAGCGGATGCGTTTGGTGTTTACTGTGGACAGTATTCTGCAAACCTGAGTGTGTGTCTCAGCGATGGCTTTGTGACAGTTCTAGAAACGGT
>NW_012103954.1:1175989-1180681 GCF_000951045.1 Mandrillus leucophaeus
CAGGTGCTGCCCGGGCGCGGGGCTCCTCCCCAGGCAGAGCCTTACGCTGCTCTGCAGATGCACAGGCTGTGCTGGCCGCTCCCAGGCACTGTCACTCTGTCCCCTGCCTTCTGCTGCCTGTCAGTGGCTGCTCTGAACTGTACCAAACCCTTGAAAATGAAGGAATTTCCAGTGAAATAGGGTCTCGGCTTATCTTTGGGTTTCATTAAGAACTAAGCCGCTCAGACTCCACAGCAGTCCTGCCATGGACGCAGCCCACAGATCCGACAGCCTCTGAAATCTGACCTGGGCGTGTGGCGAGCCACTGCCTGTTTCCTTGGACCTCAGAAGCCATTGCTGTCTCTCAGGATTCACCTTTGGCCTCCTGGAATTTTTGCAGCAGTTTTGACTGTGTGCCATGACAGCAGTTTCTACTCCCTGAGAACAGCAGCCCTTTCACAGCTTCCTTGCAGAAATGTATGTGGAGGGGGCTTGATCAGTTCAGATAAAGGGCTTTTTCTCCCTCTGGAGAATTCCTTTCAACAGGATTCTGAGCTGTCATTACTTCTCCTTTCTCCAAAAATAGTGGGGGAGATTTTATTCTTGTCGCCACACCCCTGGGGACCTGATGGAGCAGTGGGCTCCCCCGTCTGTGGTGCTGCTGTGCGAAGCCCCGTGGGACCGCGGGAACCCTGGCAATGCTGCCAGCTCCCTGTAGGGAGGGAACTTCAGAGGCAGCTCCAGCGTCCCAGGGCACCGGGATTTACAGATCGAAGGTACTTTGGCAGTGTCAGCTTCCCTGTGCGACAGTGGGAGAGGAGCAGGGTGCTGAGGGACCCCAGAAGGGGAGGCAGGAAAGAATAAAAGAGTGACCTAGTCTGGTACAGCAGGACACCTGGAGCGTGGCCGTCCCAGGCTGATGAGGGTCCTTCTGGTATTCTGAGTGTGAGCGAGTAGCGAGTGTGTGTATGAGAGCATGTACATGTGTGAGCATGTGAGAACATATAGTGTGTGCATGTGCATGTGTGTATGTGTATGTGTGAGAATGTGTACATGTGTGAATGTGTGCATGTGAGAATGTGTATGTATGTGCATGTGAGAATGTGTGCATGTGTGTGCATGACAATGTGTACGTGTGTGCATGTATGCATGTGAAAATGTGTGAAGGTGCATATGAGAATGTGCGTGTGTGAGAACATGTGCATGTGAGAATGTGTGCATGTGTGTGCATCTGTGAAAACGTGCATGTGTGAATGTGTGTGCATGTGCATCTGAAAACGTGCATGTGTGCATGTGAGAATGTGCATGTGTGTGCATGTGAGAATGTGTGAGCATGTGCGTGTGTGAGAATGTGTGCATGTGAGAATGTGTATGTGCATGTGTGTGAAAATGTGTGCATGTGAGAATGTGCACGTGTGTGCGAATGTGTGCATCTGGGAGCATGTGTGAGGGTGTGTGTATATGTGAGAATGTGTGCATTGTGTGGTTGTGTGTCTGCATACTTGTGTGTGTATGCATACATTGTACATGGTGTGAATGTGTGTCTGTGTACGTGGTTGCTTCTGCATTGTGCACACACGTGTACAAGTGTGCATTAATTCTCCTGTTGTACTGGGCAGCAGTGTCTTGTCTCTTGGCACCTCACTGGCCGACTGAGTCTGCCACCGGCATCTTCAGGCCTGAGTCAGAGCAGGGCTCCTGAGCCATGTCTTCGATGAAGAACCGGCATTGCAGGGAGGCAGCCACGAGGGGTCACTGGTGCTGCTCGGTCTCACTGGCCTCCCAGGTGACCGCAGCCTCTGGGCCTCGCCTTGTTTGGATGCAGGGAGGGAGTGAGTGACAGACCAGCTTGAAGAAACACAACAGGGTGCCATTGTTTCATCAGAGGCCGCTGCGCTCCCTCCCTGGCTGCCGGACGCAGGACCTGTGGCGGGTATAGCCTGTGGGGCCCTAAATGTGACACGGTTCTCCCTGGAAAGCGCGCCCTGAGCCCTGCAATGTTGCTGTTTCTAGGCTCTGGGTTCAGTGCCCGAGACATCCCCGGAGGCCCTGTTCTCCTCCTGGGCTTCCCCAGTGTGTTCCCAGGGAGCTGCGTGACACTGACCGCCCATTGCTTTTGTCTGGGCAGGGTCATCTGGCAGCCAGATGAGCGGATGCGTTTGGTGTTTACTGTGGACAGTATTCTGCAAACCTGAGTGTGTGTCTCAGCGATGGCTTTGTGACAGTTCTAGAAACGGTCACGGTCCCTGCCCAGCCCTGGAACGTGCTTGTGCTTGCTCCGCCGGGCTCTGCCTGCCCCGTGGTTTGGCGTGTGTCTCTCGCCTGCCTTTCTGGTTGGAATACAGCCTCCAACGCCTCTCATCTGCGAAGGCTTCACGATTGGGGTGCCTTTTCTGCCCATCCCTTCTTGCTCACAATTCAAGAACTTTGTTCTGATAGTTTTCAGGGATCTGAGACAAATCAGTTTTTACGTGCATCCCATTTACCTTAGTACACTGTTTACACAAATGATTGAATAGGTGTGTGTGTTGCCGTTATTTCAAACAGTGCCCTAAGCTAATTGCCTCACTTTGAAATACGAAATTAAGTGATCATATTGTATTCGTTAATTTCCAAGTCCTGTTATATTTCCATAAATAAGAGATATTTTAAAAAAGACATATAAGTAAAAGTAGGTCAAGATATTAGCAAAAGGGGAACAGAAGATGGTTAGTTCACTGGAATCTGTGCCATAGGAGCCTGTAAGCAAGTGTCCTGCCCATGAGCTGGTCATGCTCACGGTGTTTGGTGGAAGGAAGGTGCTCCTGGCTGTGGGGCCTGGGGGACCCTCTGTGGATCTCTGTGGAGAATTGTGGGGTAACACAGTGAGCGACATTTCTCAGCACATGCACAGTGAGAGTCTCTGGGCCATTTCTTCTAGGATGTCCTCTAGGGCAGGCCTGGACGTGTCACTCAGGATGTCGTTGAGCGCAGGCCTGGGCATGTCACCTAAGCAAAGTGTGGCACGAGCACTTTGCTCACGGGGGATCAAAGCCACCTGGTTCACCCCACAGCTTTCTGGTGCTCCGATCTGATGGTTCTGGGCCAGTGCTGTGGGTGTCCCGAGAGTGGAGGCTGAGCGTCTCCAAGCAACCGGACCCCCTGGGGGCACCCTGGACAGCAGAGCCCACCCTTCCTCTGAAGACAGAGGTCCACTAGAATCGCCTGCTTCATGTGTGGAACCGGGGATGGAAATGCTGGGGTCACTCGGCCCTCTGAGCCCAAGCAGAGACAGAGTAAGGGAAGGGGTGGAGGCACATGGCCACTGAGAACTCCCGAGCCTCGCGACGGCCCCCTCTAGGGAGCCCCCACTGCCAGCCCCTTTGGTCCGCAGTGAGTCTTTCATCCCAGTGGGTCACTGCCAGGGGGTGAGGACTTCTACATCTATGCGAGATTTCAACAAATGAGGCTTCTAGCTGACGGTCTTAAACACTTCCACCGACATCTCCGTTTTCTTTTAGACAAATGGGAAAACACCAGTTATAGTCATTCACTAACATCTTTTTAATCCACACTGGGTGCAAGGCACTGTACCAGATGCTGTGGGGGCGTGAAGAGGCTGCAGCTGTGACCCCTGCCTTCTGGGAACTCACGGTGCCACCAGGGAGAGGGGGTCCTGCGGGGCAGTAGAGGTGAGATGCTGTCTTGTCCATGTGGAGACTGTGAGCGTATGCGTGTGGGCGTGTGAGTTTGTGCATGTGCACTTGTGTACACCTGTATATGAGTTAGTGTGTCTGGGTGTGTGTGTGTGTGTGCATTTGCACATATATGAGTGTGCATGTGCTCCTGTGTGTGTTTGCACAAACAAGTGCATGCAAATGAGTGTGCACACCTGTGTGTGCGTATATGTTGGAATGTTCACGTGGGTGCATACGGGTTTGTGTGTATGTGAGTGTCCCGTGCACAGGAGAAGTGTGTGAAAATGTGTGTGTTGGTGCATGCAGGTATGAATGTGCATATGTGCACCACGTACACACACCTGTGGTGTAAGTGGAGGGATGTACGCAGCCCCACAGACTCAGAATAGAAGCGGGCTGGAAGCTTGGTCCTGGAGGAGGCCCGCACTAGGCCTGGTTTTGTGTTTTGGGGACAGTGACACTGTGAATGAAATTACTTTGGCCTGTGGGAACAGTGCTCCAAGGACCACTGGTTAAAACAAACGACCAAGATAAATGAGCTCTTTTTCTTATTTCTCCAAAAATCCAACAACAGAAAATGCTCAATATTTTCTCTTTCAAACGGAAGAAACTGACCACCCAATTCTAGACTATTGTTAATAAAAATGTCTCTAAGCAAACCTTTTGCTCCTCAGACTTTCGTGTCCATTGTCCTGGGCCCTGTTCATCCACCGCTCTGCATCCTGGACGTTCCTTCTCTCACCGTCTTTAGCACTGTCCATGCCGGTCCCAGAGGCAGTGGGGTCCAGCCTTCTGTCTGCACAGTGAAGGGGGCTGCATCCTAGAACTCTGGGGATGTCAGGCCCCCCAGTTCACTGAGTCCCTGAGATCGGAGTTCCAGGCCAGGCAGAGTTCCTGTCAGGGGACACCTGCCATGTCTCGCCTCTCCCAGCCAGGGCAGCAAGAAGCCTTCCTTTCTGTTTCAGAAAAAGACTCATTCTACAGAACGTCTCCCAGAATGTTCCCCTCCCCCACGAGCCTGTCTGTGCATGGGCTC
>NW_012103954.1:1181416-1183220 GCF_000951045.1 Mandrillus leucophaeus
CACCTGGGCTGGGTGCTGCCATGCATGGAACTGCTCCTCAGCCTGGAGTGTCCTCGATGTCCTCAGGCCGGCCGCTGTTCGTTCTCTGCTGGATGAGGTCAGCACCCTCTGTCAGGTTCTCTCGTGCCCTTTTTTGCAGCCTGTCCACAATCATAACCAAACCATCAGTGGTGAACATCTGTTGCCCCAGGATCCTGGAAGCTCTGATGTATGGAGCCTGCAGTGTCTGCTTTTTCTGCGTGCGTGTCTCCTGGCTGTCCTGGCCCGGCCATGCAAGCGGGATGCAGGGCAGAGCTGTGCCTTTCCTGGGACGAGGGTGTGGGGTGGAAGCAGCCAAGCAGCGGGCATGGCACTGACCCGCTCCCGGAACAGGAAGGGGCTTTGCAAGGCGCAGGCAATGCTGGGAACAGAAATGACGAGCTGTGTTGACAAGAGCACCCAACGCTGCAGGGAAGACAGAGGGAGAAGGCACGAAGCCGTCATTGAGGAGCGCCTAGGGGTTAGGCTTCCACGCAGAGGCACGAGCAGTGTCTGTTTGTCGGAAGGGTTGATGATGTTGGACTAGCGGCATCCTTGGGCATGCACAGTAAGTTTGGCAGTTAAGCATGTTAGTGGCTGTGCACATGTGCACGTGTGAGTTAGAAGCTGTGCACGTGTTTCTGTATAAGAATTCACACATACACATATATTTGCACACATGAGTGTTTTGATGGTGGCAGTAGCTGAGGACGGGTGGACAGGGAGCACACAGTTTTCACAGGCAAACCCGTTCTCCTCTCCCATGATTTTCAGACAGCTCCCAATGTGAACTCAGTGGTAAGACTTGGAACCGAGGTTGTGCAGGGAATGCACATTCTGGACAAAGAGCAGGGCCCTGGTTCTGAGAGTCTCATGGACAGGCTCCATCACCCAAGGCCTCCTGCCTCCACTGCTGCTGTGGCGATGTGCTTCCAGCTGGGAGCTCGGCATGGCCTGCAGGACCGCAGAGCTGGACGGGTCAGTCTGGGCTTCGATGATAGGGTTATGTTGATGGGGTGCAGGGCCATGGTGCAGGAAACACAGTCAGTAGAAGACAGTTCATGAGGGGACCCCGAGCCAGGTCAGATCCCAGGTGGGGTCTTGGCTGCGTCCCAAGAATACGAAGGCAGGAGTCCTGCAGAGGACAGGGCCTGAGGGTTAGGGGCTCTGGGTAGTTTCCAGGGTGATTAAATGGTCAGCGGTGAGGCGACTTCAGTGTGCCACTTCCCGAGATTGTTTCGGAGGCTGCGCCCCACATCTGAGACGGGGGAGTTCAGCCTGGACTGGTGGGAGCTTTGGTTCTCTGGCTCCAGCACCTCTGCTGTGTGGATCACCCCTGGCGTCCCGACTCTGGAGTCTCATCACTCCTGATGCTTTCCTGATTGAGATTTCACTTTCCAGTCCTTTTTTCTAGTATGTTCATAGAGACCTTTTGGGGTCCTGCCTTTTAGCCAAGTGACCCAGAAGAACAAAGCAATACTTTCGAAATTCTGGCCACATAAAAATCAGTTCTATCAAATGTATTTAGGAATTTCCTTAATTTTCTATTTCACTACTAGGCTGTATCCATATTTGGGGGAATCCAGTACCCTAAAAATCAAGCAGGGTAGCAGTGAGCCTGGGCATGATCTGTGGGAGCTTCTGGGCTCCTTCCTTCTGGTCACAATCATCTTCAACAACCCTTATTGCTGAGTATTTACTGGAATGAAGGACACCTATATCATGAAGTTCTTTAAATATGGAGATAAGGTTGAATTTCATTGTTGAAAAATGCATTGGGTGAAAA
>NW_012103954.1:1187910-1192725 GCF_000951045.1 Mandrillus leucophaeus
TATGAGTGTGCATGTGCTCCTGTGTGTGTTTGCACAAACAAGTGCATGCAAATGAGTGTGCACACCTGTGTGTGCGTATATGTTGGAATGTTCACGTGGGTGCATACGGGTTTGTGTGTATGTGAGTGTCCCGTGCACAGGAGAAGTGTGTGAAAATGTGTGTGTTGGTGCATGCAGGTATGAATGTGCATATGTGCACCACGTACACACACCTGTGGTGTAAGTGGAGGGATGTACGCAGCCCCACAGACTCAGAATAGAAGCGGGCTGGAAGCTTGGTCCTGGAGGAGGCCCCCACTAGGCCTGGTTTTGTGTTTTGGGGACAGTGACACTGTGAATGAAATTACTTTGGCCTGTGGGAACAGTGCTCCAAGGACCACTGGTTAAAACAAACGACCAAGATAAATGAGCTCTTTTTCTTATTTCTCCAAAAATCCAACAACAGAAAATGCTCAATATTGTCTCTTTCAAACGGAAGAAACTGACCACCCAATTCTAGACTATTGTTAATAAAAATGTCTCTAAGCAAACCTTTTGCTCCTCAGACTTTCGTGTCCATTGTCCTGGGCCCTGTTCATCCACCGCTCTGCATCCTGGACGTTCCTTCTCTCACCGTCTTTAGCACTGTCCATGCCGGTCCCAGAGGCAGTGGGGTCCAGCCTTCTGTCTGCACAGTGAAGGGGGCTGCATCCTAGAACTCTGGGGATGTCAGGCCCCCCAGTTCACTGAGTCCCTGAGATCGGAGTTCCAGGCCAGGCAGAGTTCCTGTCAGGGGACACCTGCCATGTCTCGCCTCTCCCAGCCAGGGCAGCAAGAAGCCTTCCTTTCTGTTTCAGAAAAAGACTCATTCTACAGAACATCTCCCAGAATGTTCCCCTCCCCCATGAGCCTGTCTGTGCATGGGCTCGGTAGCGTGCGGAAGGGCCTGGTTGCTGCTGCTGGCAGAAGGATGCGTGTCAACCTGAGGTTCGCCCCATAAATGGCTCCAGGCTATCCAGGTCTCTGGACTCCACGACCACCATCCTCACTTAGCCACAATCCCCTGGGTAAGGCTGCTCCGTTCACCCGCCATGGGCTCCTGGCAATCTCCAGCCCTTGCCAGGGAGATCTGTTTTAAAATGCAGACCCATTCAAGAGTCTGCCCTGCCTGGAACACCACCCAAGTGGAGGCGGCCTCCTCTGGCTCCTGGGATGAAGGCCACTGCCTCTGATTCCCGCAGGCTCTGCACGATCTGCTTCACTGGCTTGACCAGCTTGGTGCCCTCTCCTGCCTGATCCAGAACTGCAAGGCCTTGTCGCCACTGCCCACTGGGGCTGACCAGGGCCGGGTGCTGCCATGCACAGAGTTGCTCCCTCCCCGCTGCCCACCTGGGCTGGGTGCTGCCATGCATGGAACTGCTCCTCAGCCTGGAGTGTCCTCGATGTCCTCAGGCCGGCCGCTGTTCGTTCTCTGCTGGATGAGGTCAGCACCCTCTGTCAGGTTCTCTCGTGCCCTTTTTTGCAGCCTGTCCACAATCATAACCAAACCATCAGTGGTGAACATCTGTTGCCCCAGGATCCTGGAAGCTCTGATGTATGGAGCCTGCAGTGTCTGCTTTTTCTGCGTGCGTGTCTCCTGGCTGTCCTGGCCCGGCCATGCAAGCGGGATGCAGGGCAGAGCTGTGCCTTTCCTGGGACGAGGGTGTGGGGTGGAAGCAGCCAAGCAGCGGGCATGGCACTGACCCGCTCCCGGAACAGGAAGGGGCTTTGCAAGGCGCAGGCAATGCTGGGAACAGAAATGACGAGCTGTGTTGACAAGAGCACCCAACGCTGCAGGGAAGACAGAGGGAGAAGGCACGAAGCCGTCATTGAGGAGCGCCTAGGGGTTAGGCTTCCACGCAGAGGCACGAGCAGTGTCTGTTTGTCGGAAGGGTTGATGATGTTGGACTAGCGGCATCCTTGGGCATGCACAGTAAGTTTGGCAGTTAAGCATGTTAGTGGCTGTGCACATGTGCACGTGTGAGTTAGAAGCTGTGCACGTGTTTCTGTATAAGAATTCACACATACACATATATTTGCACACATGAGTGTTTTGATGGTGGCAGTAGCTGAGGACGGGTGGACAGGGAGCACACAGTTTTCACAGGCAAACCCGTTCTCCTCTCCCATGATTTTCAGACAGCTCCCAATGTGAACTCAGTGGTGAGACTTGGAACCGAGGTTGTGCAGGGAATGCACATTCTGGACAAAGAGCAGGGCCCTGGTTCTGAGAGTCTCATGGACAGGCTCCATCACCCAAGGCCTCCTGCCTCCACTGCTGCTGTGGCGATGTGCTTCCAGCTGGGAGCTCGGCATGGCCTGCAGGACCGCAGAGCTGGACGGGTCAGTCTGGGCTTCGATGATAGGGTTATGTTGATGGGGTGCAGGGCCATGGTGCAGGAAACACAGTCAGTAGAAGACAGTTCATGAGGGGACCCTGAGCCAGGTCAGATCCCAGGTGGGGTCTTGGCTGCGTCCCAAGAATACGAAGGCAGGAGTCCTGCAGAGGACAGGGCCTGAGGGTTAGGGGCTCTGGGTAGTTTCCAGGGTGATTAAATGGTCAGCGGTGAGGCGACTTCAGTGTGCCACTTCCCGAGATTGTTTCGGAGGCTGCGCCCCACATCTGAGACGGGGGAGTTCAGCCTGGACTGGTGGGAGCTTTGGTTCTCTGGCTCCAGCACCTCTGCTGTGTGGATCACCCCTGGCGTCCCGACTCTGGAGTCTCATCACTCCTGATGCTTTCCTGATTGAGATTTCACTTTCCAGTCCTTTTTTCTAGTATGTTCATAGAGACCTTTTGGGGTCCTGCCTTTTAGCCAAGTGACCCAGAAGAACAAAGCAATACTTTCGAAATTCTGGCCACATAAAAATCAGTTCTATCAAATGTATTTAGGAATTTCCTTAATTTTCTATTTCACTACTAGGCTGTATCCATATTTGGGGGAATCCAGTACCCTAAAAATCAAGCAGGGTAGCAGTGAGCCTGGGCATGATCTGTGGGAGCTTCTGGGCTCCTTCCTTCTGGTCACAATCATCTTCAACAACCCTTATTGCTGAGTATTTACTGGAATGAAGGACACCTATATCATGAAGTTCTTTAAATATGGAGATAAGGTTGAATTTCATTGTTGAAAAATGCATTGGGTGAAAAGTCATGAGATACCAATATGCACCTATGAGAGCAGCCAAACACCAGAACATCTACACCACCAAGAGCTGCTGAGGACGCGGACGATGGGGACACCGCGGCTGCTGGGAGTGAGGACGTGGGCGACGGGGACACCGCGGCTGCTGAGAGTGAAAAATGGCTAAGTCACTGTTATGCTGATTGTCACTGTGGCGAGGACGTGGGCGACGGGAGGCTGTGTGTGTGAGTGAGGGAGGCTGTGTGTGTGAGGGAGGCTGTGTGTGCGTGTGTGAGAGGCTGTGTGTGTGTGACGCTGTGTGCGAGGGAGGATGTGTGTGTATGAGTGGCTGTGTGTGTGTGTGTGGGAGGCTGTGTGACGCTGTGCGAGGGAGGATGTGTGTGTATGAGTGGCTGTGTGTGTGTGTGTGTGGGAGGCTGTGTGTGAGGGAGGCTGTGTGTGTGTGTGTACGTGTGTGAGGATGCATGGAAAATATCCGTACTTTCCACTCAATTTTGCGGTAATCTAAACTGTTCTAAAAATAAAGCCTATTAACAATGCACTGGGGATGGTATCTGTGTCTATTGCATTCAGCACAGGGATAGTCTAAGGCAAAGAGAATCAATGGTTAATTTCTATCAACTGTCAAGTAGTTAAAATTATTAGCCAAAACTGATTTTAAAAGCACAAACATTATGCATTATATTCTATATATTCTAAACACGTTTAAAAGACAGTTTTCAAGAAAATGTAATATATTTTATTCTGAAAATATATTTGTGATATTGTATGAAAAACAAAATTTAAAGAATGAGGCTGTTATGCTTGAGAAATGGTTTGCCTGGAACGTTCCAAAAGTGATAGGAATTGTCCTGGGCCATTTTTCTTTATGAAAAGCTGAGCGATTTCATGAGCTTGCTTGGGAAAGGGATTCTCAGCCGCATGTTGGGAAGCTTTGGCTGCTCTCAGATGTGCTTCTCTTATATTTGGTACCAAATTACCAAGTCCTGTGTGCAGACACCCGGAGTGGCCGAGTGGGGCCAGGACCAGCCACGCTCTGCCATGCCCTATGCCCTGAGCTGGCCACGCGTCCATCCCAGGGGTGCATTTTCCAATGTGCACAAGAGGCCAGGAGAGCTGCGGGCAGCCGGGCACCGTCATTGCTCTGGGGCCGGCCAAGAGCGCCTTCCTTCTGGGGCTGGGGAGCGCAGCTCGCGGGCACTGCCGCTGAGTGGAGCCCTGGGCTTCTGAGCCTCCCGTGGCCTCAGTGATCGGAAGACGCTGCCGGCCCTGGCCTAGGATTAGGTGACCACTGACTTGGGCCCTGCCTGGGAGTCCAGGAACCTGGTTTTTGGTTCTTTCCACCTCTGGCTCACTCCCTCCTCTGTGGTCCTGAGGCCTAGGCGAGTTTTCTGCCTTGTGAGCCCGGGGTCTGGGTCATCTCAACGTGTCCTCCAGTTTCTGCCTTTCTATGTTCAAGATATTTTCATTTGAAACGTAGAGTACAAATATCAGGTATGTTTGAAGTCATTCCTTCTTTTCCCTCTTTGCCCCTTTCTCCCTCCTCCCCCTCTTCCCACTCCTGCTTGCACTGAATGGTTCGTGTCTAAGGAAGGCAAAGGAGCGGGCACATCTGGCTGCGTTCCCGCCGTGGGGTGCGGCCCGTCCATCA
>NW_012103954.1:1196703-1197059 GCF_000951045.1 Mandrillus leucophaeus
CACCATAGTGATGGATAAGGCGTTCTGAGTCCACGGATGGTAATTCTGGCAGGAACACTGTGCCTAGGGAAGGGAAATCCACATCTGGAGTAAGCGCTAGTCCAGCAAGGACTATTCCCCACCCTTTCCTCAGGGGAAGCTGCCGGTGGAACCACTTGCCCCCGGCGGCTGGCTGATCACCTCGGGAAATGGTGTCGTGTTGGGGACTCAGGGCTGGTCTTTGTTGTGGCCGACCGGGGACTCGGGTGGCCACAGCGGGGCTGGCCTTGGTGAGCGGGAGCCCAGGCATCACCTCCACCCCTGCCTCCGCCTCCACCCCTGCCTCCGCCTCCACCCCTGCCTCCGCCTCCACCCCT
>NW_012103954.1:1197109-1198232 GCF_000951045.1 Mandrillus leucophaeus
GCAAGACGCTTGCAATACTCGAGGTTATTTTCTGCTAATCACCCGGCCCCGTGTCGTGAGCATATATGTAATATCAGACCAGCAATTACCGCGTCAGCCTGGCCCCGGGCGAATGTGTTTCTGCTAATTACACTTGTTGCATTTGAATGGCTTTCTTCAGCCAAGCTGCACGGCGAAACCCTAGTGAACAATGAGAGAGACCATTTCCCCTTCCGCCCGGCCTGGAGCTGCAGATGGCCGCCCTGTGTGGAAGCAGTAGTGCCTGAATTAATCTTTTGTGTGCACCAAAGAAGGTAATTTGAATGTTTGAAACCCCACAGGAAGCTTGTCTCAAAGTGAACAATTCGCCAAATAAAGACTAATTAGGGCCTAAATTAATTAGAAGGTGTGGTTGGAAAGGATGTTGATGAGCAGAGTCTGCCATTTCAGACAAATGGAATTGAGCTAAATAAATTAGTCCCATTAGTCCCACGTCGTTCGCCAGCCTCGCGCCTCTCCTGCGCCGCGGAAAGCAGCCGGGGAAGCCGCCCTGGCCTCCCACGCAGCCCGGGAGAGACTCTGCCGAACCTTGGAGCGCCTACACATTAATATTTGTATTTCCTGGGTTTTCTGTTTTCTTCTGGAAAACTGGCCTGGAAGGTTACTGACTTTACTTTTTTGTTGTCACTGAGTTGTCAGAAGCAAGTTTTACATAAACAATGTGAAGTTACATAACAGGAGGGTTGGGGGGTATGGAGGAAAGCGGAGTGAAAACATCGCAGCCACGCGGGACTTTCTCTCCACTGTGGCATTTGTGTTTTCCGGGATGCTCGGTTTTTATTTCACAAACCAGCACATTCCGGGCGCTCCCGGGTCCTAACTCCCCTCTGGCGCCCCGCGCCCCGAAACCTCACGGCGGCAGGTGATGAGAACGCGTTGCAAGGACGTGTGTGACCTTCCTGCTCCCTGACAATGAAACGTCTCGTTCTGTCTTGTCTGCTTCCCCCACAGATGGAGTGTTTGGAAGGTGCCAGAAGGTTCCGGCAATGGACTTTTACCGCTACGAGGTGTCGCCCGTGGCCCTGCAGCGCCTGCGCGTGGCTTTGCAGAAACTCTCCGGCACAGGTAGGGCGGGCGTGGGCCG
>NW_012103954.1:1203637-1232906 GCF_000951045.1 Mandrillus leucophaeus
AAAACTCTCCTCTGCTGAAGTCACTCTTTTGAATATTCACACGGGACATACATATCTTAGCACTTCCTACCACTTCATAGATATCTATCTCGTATGTCTCTTCCCCAGTTGCCCTTGTCAACAATGTTTCTAGTAATATTCTCTCTGAGAACCTGGCCATCTAGCCAAACCATTGGCCACAGCCCATTAATTGATAAATAATCACACATCTGGCCATTTCTCCTTCCAGGCAGAATCACCAGCCAGGTGCGCTGCTTGAGGTTCTGCTCAGCAGCAGGGTTTCCGTTCACCTCTGTCCTTCGGGGGGTCCCAGGTTCACCTCTGTCCTTCAGGGGGGTCCCAGGTTCACCTCTGTCCTTCAGGGGGGTCCCAGGTTCACCTCTGTCCTTCAGGGGGGTCCCAGCAGGGGCAATGCATAGTGCTGCACGTGTCTGCTTTTGGGTGGCGCCTGCATGTTACACAGAACCACCCGCAAACAAAGCCCAAGTCACCTGAGTCTTGGTGACTTTGTGGGGAACTCTCCACAAAGCCAAACTGCCGGTTGAGAGGGAGAAGCGCGTGTGGCGGTGCGGTCCAGGGCGCTGGGCCACTCCCTGGTGCATGTTCCAGGCCACACTGGACTCCTGAGCCCTCTCCCGCGGGAGCCTCCAGGGCGGCTTGGGCCCAGCTCCTGCTCCGTCTATGCCACTGTCATTTGGCAGTGGGGTGCTGTGTGCAGCCCAGCGCCAGGCTTGGCTGGGCAAGTAGATACGGGTATCAGTGTAGATGATACAGACGGAACGCTGCCCGCGCAGGGACAAACATGGAGTGAGTCACATTGAAGGACGGTTGTGTGACTATTCCACTGTGTCACATTTTCTGGGTTTGCTTATCTTGTGAGCCTTACTCTGTGTTTCAACCTTCACTGTATCGTCTTGAGAAGGGGGAAAAGCCTTATTTAAAGAGCGAACGGATGAGCTTTTGCCAGGCCCATGGCTGGGCGTGCGAGTGGAGGCCAGGGGTCTTCCAATGAGAATGGGCCTGATTCTTTCAGAACCTCCCTGAGCCTAATTTTGACCTGGCTCTAGGTATGTATGTAGCTATCACCATGTGCTGGCAGCTGACCCCCAGAAGGTCTTTAGGCTGGCACCGAGCATCATCACGTTTCCGTGCTATCCTGTGCGGAGATGTGGCAGGGGCAGTGTGCCGGAGTTCACCTGAGCTGTCTTCTCGTGGGAGCTGGTGCTGTGAGCACTCTGGGGCCCTGCCTGGGTGGGCGTCCCGGAATGAAACGAAACCAGAGAATGCACAAGGTGCTCAGCCTGACAAACTAGAAAAAAACAAGAAATTTAAGGTGAGTTTCAAAAGGAGAGATAGAGAAATATCTAGTGGCCCCGAATTCCCCAACAGAGATGAGTTTTCTTACCTATGATTTTAAAGCAATAGCTTTTTCTAGTTTGTCTCATATATCCATGAATTTAAATTACATGTCAACAATCTAACTAAATAATGGTAAAAGGTAACTCCTAAGGAAAACCATCTCAGAGAAAATTAATATTGTGTCGAGTGTCAGGCTGTGTCCACGTTCCTGGCACCTATTCTTGAGGATAAGAGCATCTTTATGGAGACGGAGTCCCAGGCAGCCCCACGTGGGGATGGAGGGACAGCCCCAGGCAGCCGCGTGTGAAGACGGGGATGCAGATAGCCTTGTGTAGAGACGGAGGTCCCAGGCAGCCCTGTGTAGAGACAGAGGTCCCAGGCAGCCCTGCATCTCTGGTCTTGCTCAGGCCCTGGCTGAGCATCTTCCCATGTATATTAGAACTGCCCATGGCCTGGACAGCTGGAGCCCCCTGCCCAGCTCCATCCCCAGGGGCTATGTGTCCTGGGCTGTTAGACTCTCTAGACAGTGAAAAGTCATCTTCTGCATTGTGAGGACACAGAATTGCTGACACCTTCTCAGCTGGTTCTGACACAGCTGTGGGGTGTGTCCTGGGCTGGGCATTTCTAGCAACTCCAGGGATGACCCTGTGGCAGGAGGCCCCTTTGGTTGCCGGGGCCACTGGTGTGCTTGCTCCTGCACCTAGTCCAGGATGCAGGCTTCTGGAAGGTGGGTGTGCTGTGAAGGCACACATACCTGCACACACATTCACATGCTCACTTGTAGACACCCACACATGCACACACACCTGCACACACATTAATGTGCTCACGTGTAGACACACACAGGCACACACCTGCACATGCACTCATGGGCTCACGTGTAGACACATGCACACATACCTGCACATGTACTCACATAAACACCCACACACATACACACACCTGCAGACGTGTAGACACCCACATACCTGCACACTCACCTGCACACACACACCCTCATAAGTAGACATGCACACACACACCTGCACACTTATTCACATGTAGACACCCACACACATGCACACACCTGAAGGAAAGAATCTCAAATCCTGGTGTCTTCCTGAGTTTTGTCAGCCTCACATGGGGATAGTGTTTGGGTAGGGACGTTTTGTGTGTGGGTGTCTACATATGAGCAAGTGAGCGCCTGTGCAGGTGTGTGCTTGTGTATGTGGGCGTCTACACGTGAGCATGTGAGTGTGTGTGCAGGTGTGCATGCATGTGTGTGTGGGTGTCTACATGTGAGCACGTGAGTGCATGTGCAGGTGTGTGTGCGTGTGTATGGGTGTCTACACATCAGCATGTGTGTTGGCGCATTTTTCAGGATTCCGGAGATGATTCTGTCTTGATAACTGCACTTGAAGCAGAGCTGGTCCTAAGCTTCTGCCTGTCGTCCTCACCCAGGCACTGCCTGCAGGTGCAGTCGCCGGATTCATTGACAGACAGCTGCTTGCGTGGACTTCAGAGCCTTCCGCATGAAGAAGGAGGGTAAATGGGAGTTAATTTCACAACCCTCTTCCTCCACGTAGATGTGTACATCACAGAACAAAATACGTTCACTGTGTTTTTACCATTCTGGTCTACTACAGGCCGCATTATTTCATGGGCAGACATACTGCTTTCTTATGTGTGATTTTTTTAAAAAAAATACATTTTGCTTCTGACAAGCCATTGAAATTCAGCGTTTAAATATCACTCGTTGGCATGCAATTTGCTGTCATGAAAATGGCTATGGATTAATTTTCTGGCGAGAATCTTCTGACTTATTGAGCTGCGTGTCAGAAGCAAAAAGCAAAAAACAAAACAAAACAAAACAAAACAAAAAAACCCAAATATGTACATAAAACGGTGTTATCATTTCCTTAAAAGAGAAGGCAAAGAAATCCCCAAACAATATGGACTGGAACACAGAAATCCAAAGCTGGCCGCATGGGTCCTGGCCGGGATGGCGTCTGGGGGAGCTGCTGCTGGGAACGTGGCCATGCTTGCTGGCACAGATCAGGGGAGCCAGGCTCTGCCTCCTTCTTGCCCACTGTCATTGCCTGTGCCTCCTTGTGCTCGCCTGTCTTGTTTTAACTCCCACCCTGGGCCCTTGGAGCTTGGAGGCTTTCCTTCTTGCTGAGAGGAGCTGAGATCCACCCACCACCCGACCTCCAGGCAGATGTGTGGTGTGAGGTTGGGGAGGGAGAACGTCTGGCTCACGTCTGATGAGCACAGGTGGGTGTGCTGGAGTCGCACATGGTGCTCGCCCTCTGTGGGATTTGCATTCTGTCTGGCTCAGGGGTCACCCTCTGTGGGATTTGCATTCTGTCCAGCTCAGGGCTCACCCTCTGTGGGACTCACGCTCTCTTCAGCTCAGGGCTCACCCTCTGTGGGATTCATGCTCTGTCCAGCTCAGGGCTCACCCTCTGTGGGACTCGTGCTCTGTCCAGCTCAGGGCTCACTCTCCGTGGGATTTGCGCTCTGTCTGACTCAGGCTGTGCAGGGCAATGGAAGAGCAGCCCCAGGCAGGCCCAGTGGCTCCTTCCACCCAGCTCCCAGCTCCGGCCGGCCATTTGTGAGGCCCTGTGCCACCGAGGGACTCTCTTTCATTTCGTCATTCACAAGCTCTACCTTCCACAGGAGCCCAGAGCATGAACGCATTCGGCCATGGTCCTCACCACTCTGTGAGGAGCATGGCCTCTTCTCCACTGTCCGATAGTGCATTCCTCCTTTCCCATGACCTTTCTGTCTGCATCCTCCCAGCATTCCGTTCATGATGGCCCAGCTGTTCTCTAAGAGACATGACTTTGTCTTCCTTCTGATCTCAACACAAGCACTTTTAAAAATTCATCCACGGTGAAGGAGGCTGGTTCCAGCACACATCTCAAGACTCTTGCAGCCTCCATACATTTCCCAGACCCAAAGCCGCTTCTGCGTTTTTAGGAATTTGTCACAGCACTGCCCCTACTTCCCGGTGCTAGTTTTTCTCCTTTTCAAGCTGCTGTCACAAAAATTACATGGCGTGGGTGGCTGAAACAGCAAACATGGATTTCTCACAGCTCTGGAGGCTCCCGCAGGTTTGGTGTCTGGTGGGGGCATCTTCCCCCCGTGTCCTCGTGTGGCAGATGGGGCAAGGGAGCTCTGGGATCTCTTTCGTTTGGATATGAATCCCACCTGTGTGGGTGCCTTATTCATGACCTAATTACCCCCAAAGGCTTCTCCTCCTAATGCCGTCACACTGGGCCTCAGAATTCCAGCACGTATGTTTGGGGAGGACGTCCATATTCAGTCTACATCATAGCACGTGAATCCTGTGAGCATCGTGTATCTCATTGGTTAGTTTTTATATTTGAACTAATCTTATATTCCTGGGATAAGTCTTACTTGACCATGCTGTGTAATTCTTTTTATATGTTTCTGGAGTCAGTATCTTAGGGTTTTGTTGCGAATTTTTATGTCCGTATTTATAAAGGATATTTCTTAATCTTTTGATATCTTTGGTTTTGGTATTATAGTAATACATAACTTGTCCAATGCATTAGTCAGGGTTCTCTAGAAAGGCAGAACTAATAGGATAGATGTGTATATAAAGGGGAGTTTTTTGAGGAGGTGAGGTCCCACAATAGGCCCTCAGGAGCAAGGAAGCCAGTCTGAGTCCTAAAGCTGAAGAACTTGGGAGTCTGAGGTTCGAAGGCAGGAAGCATCCCACAGGGGAGAAGGATGTAGAGGCCGGAAGACTAAACCACTTCCATGGTCTTCGCCTGCTTTTACGCTGGCCATGCTGGAAGCTGATTAGATGGGGCCCACCAGATTGAGGGTGGGTTTGCCTCTCCCAGTTCACTGACTCAAATGGGAATGTCCTTTGACAGCTCCCTCACAGACACACCCAGGATCAATACTTTGCATCCTTCAATCCAATCAAGTTCACATCAAATTAATTGAAGAGTATTCTCTCTTTTTTTGTTTTGGAAGATTGTGAAAGAATGGTGTTAATTCTTCCTTAAACATTAGAAGTGAAACTACTGAAAATGGAAGCTATCTGACCATGGGCTTTTCTTTATGAGGTTTTAAATTACTCATTCAATTTCCTTAATTGTTATAGGCATATTCAAATTTTCTGTTTCTTCTTGGGTCAGTTTCAGTAGTTCATGTCTTCATAGGAATTTGTCAGTTTCACCTAGATAATCTAATTTGTTGGCATATGATTACTTACAGTTTTTCTGTATACTCCTTACAATTTTTATGTCTGTAAGGTCAGTAATAATGTCCTTTCATTCCTGATTATTTTTTGAGTTGCTTTCTTAGTGTTTGCTCAGAAGATTAATATTATTTAATTTTATTAACACCAAGTTAATATTTATTAATTTATTCAAATTAACATTAAGATCTTTATAATAATCTAGTTTAATTAACACCAACTTAATTTTCAAACACTCTCTATCATTTTCTTCTCTTTCCCTCCTTTGTACTGTTATTGTCATGAAAATTACATCTTTATAGATTGTATGTTTATCAACATGAATTTATAATTACTGCTTTATACAGGTTTTTTTAAAGAAAATTAGGAGAAAATAAATGTTACATACCCAAATATTTGTTCTGTCTTTCATATTTGCTAAATAATGACCTTTACTGGTGCTGTTTATTTCTTCATTTGGATGCAACTCACTGTCTAATGTCCTTTCATTTTTGCCTGAAGTACTCCGTTTAGAACTTCTAGGGAAGGGTTGTTAGCAAAAATTCTCTTTGTTTTTTGTTTGGCAATGTATTGATTTCTCCTTGACTTTTGAAGGATAGATTTTGTGAGTATAGAATTCTTGGTTGATAGTCTTTTTTCCTTTAGGACTTTGAATATATCATTCCACTGCCTGTTGGCCTTCATAGTCTCAGATGAGAAATTAGTTGTTAATGTGATTGGGGATCATTGCCTGTTTTCTGTTGCTTATCACAGAACATCTGAAACTGGGTAATTTATAAAGAAAAGGAATTATTTCTTACAGGTATCCAGGCTGAGAAGTTCAAGGTTGGGGGCAGCATCAGGTGAGGGTCTCCTTGCTGTTGGGGACTCTCTGCAGAGTCCTGAGGTGGCACAGGGTATCACATGATGGGGAGGCTGAGCGTGCCAGTGTGCCAGCTCACGTCTCTCTTCCTCTTCCTAGAAAGTCACCAGGCCCCCTCTTGTGATAACCCATTGATTCATTAATTCCTGAGTGGATTAATCCATTCATGAGGACAGAGCCCTCATGACCCAGTTACCTCCTCCCTCCTGATACTGCCAAATCGGGGATTAAACTTCGACATGAGTTTTGGAGGGGACAGATATTTAGTCCATAACATGTGTGACAAGTTGCTTCTCTCTTACTGCTTTCAATAGATGTACTTTTCTCTGGGTTTTGAAAGTCTGATTTTGATGTGTCTAGTTGTGGCTCTCTTAGAGTTTATTCTACTTGGAGTTCATTGAGTGTCTTCGATGTGGAGATTCATGTTGTCCCTCTAGTTTTGGGAATTTTGGGTCATTGGTTCTTCAAATATTCTTTCTGCCTCATTCTTTCTCTCCTACATCTGGGACTGCCTTTACATGTGTCTTAGTACATTGGATGGTCTCACAGGTTTCTAATTTTTTATTATTCTTTTTTCTTTCTGTTCCTCAGACTGGATAATTTCAGTTGACCCATCCTGAAGGTTGCCAGTTCTTTCTTCTGCTGCTAAGATCTGCTGTTGAGCTCCTGTACTGAATTTTTCAATTATTTTTGAAATATAATTTCTCTTTATTCATATTCTCTATGTGATGAGACACTATTTTCTTACTTCTATTTAGTTCTTTAGACATTGTTCTTATAGTTTTTGGAGCACATTAAAAATAGCTCATTTAGTCTGGGCATGGTGGGTCATGCCTATTATCCCAGCACTTTGGGAGGCCAAGGTGGGTGGATCACTTGAGGTCAGGAATTCAAGACCAGTCTGCCCAACATGGTGAAACCCTGTCTCTACTAAAAATACAAAAATTAGCTGGGCATGGTGGTGCATGCCTGTAATCCCAGCTACTTGGGAGGCTGAGGCAGGGGAATCAATTGAACTTGGGAGGCAGAGGTTGCAGTAGGCTGGGATCACGCCACTGCACTCCAGCCTGGGTGACAGAGCAAGACTCTGTCTCCAAAAAAAAAAAAAAAAAAGGTCATTTAAAGTCTTTGTCTTGTAAGTCCTTTGGCTTCCTCAAGAACAGCTTCTATTGTTTTCCTGTGGAAGAGGCACATTTGCATGTTTCTTTGAATGCCTCAAAAATTTTTAGGAAAACTTGATATTTTAAATAATACAGTGTGGCAACCCTGAAAACCAGAGCTTCCCTCTCCTTAGGTGGTGGTGCTGCTGCTGCTGTTTGTTGTTCTTTGCTTGCTTAGTGACTATTCTCATCGAATTCTGTAAAGTTTGTGTTTTTCCATCATGTGTGGCCACCAAGTCTCTGCTCAGTTTGGTTAGTGGTCAGACGATGACCAGACAGATTGCCTTAAATGCCTAGAAACAAGCCTTAGTCTGGCCGGGCGCGGTGGCTCACGCCTGTAATCCCAGCACTTTGGGAGGCCGAGGCGGGCGGATCACGAGGTCAGGAGATCGAGACCATCCTGGTTAACACGGTGAAACCCCGTCTCTACTAAAAAAAAATACAAAAAACTAGCCGGGCGAGGTGGCGGGCACCTGTAGTCCCAGCTACTTGGGAGGCTGAGGCAGAAGAATGGCGTGAACCCGGGAGGCAGAGCTTGCAGTGAGCTGAGATCTGGCCACTGCACTCCAGCCAGGGCGACAAAGCAAGACTCTGTCTCCAAAAAAAAAAAAAAAAAAAAAAAAAACAAGCCTCAGTCTCTGCTGAGGGTTCAGTGTGAGCGTGGGGTACACCTGCAGCGGTCAGGCAGGCAGTTCACAGCTCTGTGGCAACCTTCACTTCTTGCTGGCCCAGAGCCTCTGCATCAGCCAGAGGTGAGAGCTTAGAGCCTCATGTCTTTCCTGAGTGTGCACAGCCTGGGCAGGCACACAGCCCTCCATCCATATTCCAAGCAAGGATCATGTCGGAGCTTTGCAAAGCCCGTGTGCTCATCTCATTTTCCAGCTTTTCCTTCAAGTTTCTGGTTAGCTATTGTTTGTCCCAACCATTATCCTCTACCTCAGGCGGCTGGTAAGTAAAACATTGTCTCTAAATGTTTTCAGCAAATGCTCCCCCACCCCCGCCCACCCACTCCCCGGGGAAAAGACTTTTCACATATGTGAGCTTTGAGTTGGATGAAATAAAGACAGCCTTTCCGGTGGGTCCTCCAGGGAACAACCAGACAGGTCAAGTCGTGAGGATTCTCTGGGAATGCGGTTTGGAAGGCACTCTGACCCCACCCTGTGCTTCTGGTGGCTTCCAGGCTGTTGGTTTTTACTGCCATTGTGAGCTGCTCATTTTCGAGCCTGTGGCAGAGCTGAGGAGAGGGAACTGGAAATAAGGTGAGTTAAGACGCCAGGAAGTTTGCTGTTCTTGCTGAGATTCAGCTATTTATTACTTTTCTTTCTTTTTTTTTTTTTTTTGAGTAAATTGCTCTGATTCCTGCCAGCCTTTAGTGAATTTCCAGAGTTCTGTAAAAGTTGATTCTGATATTTTTGGGTGGTTTTCTCATTGCTTTTATGAAGGAGAGAATGTTTCAGGTTCTTTGCCGTTTTCGCTGATGTCTACAGCTACTTCCTAAGGCTGCTTTTCTCTGGTCCTCTCCTCAGCGTTCATCCGGACATTGCCTTGGGATCACTAGCTGGGGACAGCTTCACATCGCTTTGGTTTAAGTGTGATCTTGGTTTGTTGATTTCCTCGTCTAGTTGCTCAGTCTGTTTTATGTGGGAATTGGGAAATACCCAGAAACAATGCTGCCATGGCCACATCCATCTTTTTTTCCCTTTCTCTCTCCACCTGCCTCCCCCACTCTCTCCCTCCCTCCCTCTCTCCCTCTATTTTTAGCTCTGTGTTTTGTCTAATATAAAATGAATCCCTATTTTTTTCTGTTGCCCTTTCCTTGTTAAAAATATCTGTTGGGTTCCTCTGCACTGAAGGAAATAAGCCACTCTTGGCTTCAGAATATAAACCAAAAATAAAATTCTAAGTCCCCCAACCAGCTGAATGGACCCCTCCTCTCGGCCAAGGGCATTCTAAAGTAAACCTGAAACACTGGTTCAGGCCATGATGGGAAGGGGTGTTTGGACACACCTCATTCTACCCTTCTCCCTCGGTGTCCAGGCACGACTGACCAGCGTTAACATTGAAACGGAGGCGTGAAGACTGACAAAGGAGACTCTTTGCAGCCGTAAGGTACCAACATGGCAGATCGCAGGCCCTGAAAGAAATGGACTTATTTTACCCCAAAATATATTTCTGTGATATATTTAAATGGCTTGCAAACCTGTCTCTCCTGGGAAATGTCTACATTCTGTAGAGAATCCCTTTTCCTTTCCAGGTCTTTTCCCTGATCCAAGAGGGAATTAACTAAGAGTCTGGCACCTTCTCAAGTCTGATAAACATTGACCATCTATTCTCTCTGAAGCCTGCCCCATGGAGGCTTCATCTGCATGATAAAAACCTTGGTCTCCACAGCCCCTTATCTTAACCCAGACACTCCTTTCTACAGATTCCAGGTTCTTAGATAAACTCAACCAATTGCCATTCAGAAATCTTTGAATTCACCTATGCCCTGAAGACCCTGCTTAGTGTTGTCTGGTCTTTCTGGACCCAGCCTGTGTACATCTTGGTGTATTGATGGATGTCTTATGCCTCCATAGCATGGATACATCCAAGCTGAAGGCCATCCACCTTGCACACATGATCTCGGGCTGTCCTGGGGTTGTGGCCTGGGCCATTGGTCACTCACATTTGGCTCAGAATACATCTCTTCAAATAGTTTACAGAGTTTGACCCTCTTCATCAACAAGACCAGTAGTTGTCAGCCCGGACGTTATATTAAAATAACTTGGGAGCCTCGGAAACCATGATGTCTGGGGCCTCAACCTTCAAAGATTCTAAATCGTTTCGTCTCATATGGGGCCTGCCGTCAGCATCTCCTAAAAATTCTCCAGGTGATTTCAGTGTCTTCATATTTATTTTTTTCCATGAATAAAATGGGACTAACACTCTCTGAAGCTTGTTTTATATACCAACGATATGAATGGCTTTCTTCTTATTCCTGTCTTAAAATTTTTATCTGGCTGTTTTAAGGTACACATTGCAAGCTTAATGACATTTTAATCCTGTATGGTAAATTAGTATAATATATTTTGTTAGAATTTTCATAGAATAATGGAGAAGGGGATACTGGATATAGTATAGGGCAGTAAAATTTTAAAAGTAGTTTTAACTTACAGAGTTCTACTGGTGCTTTCCTTTTGCTGTAGGGAAGTCAGATGTCTTTATGTAGCAGATTGAAGAGACGGAAGCACTGAGGGATTACAGGGTGTTCCTGGGGTCCTTCGGCTGGTGTGGGGTGGAGAGCGAAACTCCAAACTCCCGGCAGCAGAGTGTGGAGCAGTGATTTGTAAAATTTTGATCTCAGGACCACATCCTATATTGAAAATTATTGAAGCCTCCAAAGAATTTTTTTTTTTTTTTTGGTGGGTTAGTGCTGTCTACATCTGTTGCCTTAGATATTAAAACTGGCAACACTTTGAAAAAGCTCTTTATTAATTCACTTAAAAATAAATAATCAAATTATTTCATTATAAACATAGTAGCTCTATTTTCGAAAACATAAAAAAGTGCTAAGTGTGGCATTTTTGTTACACATTTTTACATTTTGTTTCACTCTTTTGCAAATCTCATTGTTTCATTTAATGAAGACACCTGGATTCTCATTTCTGCTCCCACTCATGCCGTGTCATTTCCTGCCACGTAGCCTCTGGACTGTTCCAGGTTCTCTCATGAAAGAGGACACGTGAGAAAGGCAAAGTATGTCTTAGTATTTTATGAAAATCGCTTTGGCCTCGTGGACCACTGGGAAGAGCCCGGGGGCCTCTCACAGTTACAGGCTGTGCTCTGAGCACTGACCGTGGGGAGACAACAGGGTGGCCTTGGAGTCCGACTGGAGTTTCAGTTCCAGCTGCGGCATGTGTGACTCGTGCCATGTTGGGCACATCACGTAACTGCCCTGTTTTCGTTCTTCATCGTGAAATGAGGGTGGTCCTATGTGCCTTAGGTTGAATGTGCTAGGACTAAACTTTGAGACAGAGATTTGTATGGAGTCGGGTGACTGAGGGTGCTCTGGGGTCACCCCTGTACAGGTGATGGAAGCTGAATTGGGCAGAGGAAGAAGGTGAGCTGCGAATGCAGTTTAAGAGAGGCCCGAGCTGATCCTGTGAGGTGCTCTGCAGCCGGAGCTGGGATTCCCCTTTGGGCTTGACCCAACCAAGGCTGGGGACCTTTGTGTCCCGCATGAGGGATCGCTGGCTGTGGTCCACCTCTAGGGAGCAAGAGACTGTGACTTAGGGAGAGGCTGTTCCCTTGGGCTCAGGTGGTGACAGGGAGAGATTCAGCGGCTAAGCCCTAGCCCTCAACAGCTGGTGGCTGGGGAGAGGGTGCTGAGTCCCCAGGAAGCAGCAGTGTGGCTTTCATGGTACCCACCACCCTGAATGTCATCATTCCTCAGGTGTGTATTGTTTTCCCATCCTTGAAATTAGGAGGCATCTTTTATCAATAGTGCATCATAGTTTAACTGCCAGTGTGTTTATTTTTCCTTAGCGGTACTAGAGTAATGGTCTGTCTTGCGATCAGTAGCTTCCTAGATTGGAGGAGGTCATACCATCTTCTTTTTTTGAGACAGGGGATTGGTTTTTATGAGACAGGCTCTCACTGTATTGCCCAGGCTGAAATGCAGTGGCACAATCTTGGCTCACTGCAACCTCTGCCTCCTGGACTCAAGTGATCCTCCCACCTCAGCCTCCCAAGTAGTTGAAAACTACAGGTGCACACCACCATGCCCAGCTAATTTTTGTATTTTTTGGTAGAGATGGGATTTTGCCATGTTGCCCAGGCTGGTCTCGAACTCCTGGACTCAAGCAATCCACCTGCCTTGGCCTCCCAAAGTTCTGGGATTATAGGAGTGGGCCACCATGCCCAGCAAATGGGATTGTTGTTAAGATTGATTTAGGTGGTGCCACTCATTAAATCCTCAGGAAGTGTGAATGCCCTTTGCTTATAGGTACTGAGTATGGCAGAGGCTTCCCTAATGATGTCGAAGGTTCACAAAACTCAAACCAGCAAGAGCTGGGAGTGGTGTGTGGGTTAACCAGGAAGCTGGTAAGTACAGAACTCCTCAGGAGCTAAGATGATGGATCAGAATTGGGAGCTCTGGTTAACTGCTTGGGGATTCTGAATAAATACATCTGTTCAGCTTCCTACGATTGAGCACAAATTAATGCAAACAGATGAGAAAAGGGAGGAGGGCAGTGTGTCAGGAGCCGTTCACGCAGAGCCTTGGGACAGCTGAGCCGGTCGTGGTTCGCCTGTGTTCATGCCCTGCGGTGCCGCCTGTGTAATTTGCAGGGCCTGTGCAAAGTGCAAATACAGGTCTAGTTCAGACATCAAGGAAAAGTGCCCCTAAAGGAGCTAGTTATAGTATAAGATGTTTCCTTTCACAGTCTCCCTCTTGACTTGTCATGGCATTTTTATTTGCTATTCAGCATCATTCTAAAAAAATTTAAGATTTTTGAATTATTAACACAAAGGTCCCCATTCATCTGTATATTGTGCATTGCTGGTTTCAAATGCAAACGAAAGAAGATTTAATTCACATGCAGAATCTGAACAACTACACAGTTCACCTGTCACAGCTCAAACCTGCATATGTATTGTGTTCTCATTAGAACGGCGGAAATGCTGTGTGAAACTCACTCGGCTGTGTTTATTTCCCTTCATGAAACACCCACTGTCCACCGAGATGCTCCACCTTTGCTCACACATGAGAAGGACTGCGGGCTGCCCACCTGCCCTCCCTGCACACGGCCACATTCAGCGTAAATGCTGGCACATGTGGGGAAGCAATGTGAGTGGAGAGAGGGTGGGACCCTCGGTCGTTTGTGTTTCTTAGAACACTGTTGCCCTTTCTGGTTTGCAGCAAGCTCTGGGTAAACAGAGGGGTGGCCTCTCAGGGTCACATGAGCACAGAGAGACACGTGCCTTCGAAATCTGAGTCTCGCGGAGCTGCACACCAGGTGCCGGGACTGTGTGGCGGGCGAGGCACCGTGGGCGTGCAGATCGGGATGCGTTCTCTGCTGGTGCGCACACCACGTCGTCCCACAGAACGTCTCGCACAAAGTCTAGGTTGGAAGATAAACTCATCGAGAATTTCAAGACAGCAACAGCAGCGTGTCAAAGCAAATGAGGAATTCTTCTGCACTTGGGCCCCTGGTGACTACCCAGGTCCGTGCTCCCGTGAGGCTGCCTGCCTTCCACCCCCAGCTGTCAGATCAGACGATACAAGGGGACCTTTGGCTGTTTGCTTTATGGCCTTGACTTCAAGGGCTAGGGGTAGAGCCTGACTGTCACCATTGGGAAGTGCCACAGTGGGCCCGTCCCTCATAATTACAATCATTTTTGCGTTTGTTTCTATGAAATGGACTTTAGTTAAGAAACTTTGCTTCTTCATTGACCCGTATCATCATTTCAGAGGCATTCTCTGTGGTTCAAAGTGACATAAATTGCTTGCTGCCAAAACATCCCAGCTTTCTACAGAGAAAACAGATATTTTCAACTGTCAGACACTGGGAAAAATATGTCTCTTGGGATGAAAAATGGTGCTTGTGTTGCCTGCTCTGACCCCATGAACCATTCAGTGGTGTTACCTGGAAAAGGCCTTTCCAGGACCTGCCCCTGAGCTGCTAATACTGTCCAAGGGCCTTTCAGGGATGTTCCCCTTCCATACCAAGGTGCTTGTTTTGCTGGGTTCTGGGGTAAGGACCCAACCCTAGCAAGCACCTGCCAGAGCTTCCCTGGGGGGCCTGGGCACCGCAAACTGCTCTGCCACTTCCTGAGGGAGGTGAGGGAGCTCTGGGGCAGAGAAGGATGAAGGCAGCCAGCAGCTCTAGGACTGAGGAATCCATGTCTGCTAAAAACTGTCAGAGAAGTGAGAAGCTCATTTACAGCTCTCAGAAGACCCTGGCGATCTGTCTTTGCCATGTTAATGAGCTAAAAAACAATTGCTTCCTGGCTGGGCATGGTGGCTCACGCCTGTAATCCCAGCACTTTGGGAGACTGAGGCAGGCGAATCAAGAGGTCAGGAGTTTAAGACCAGCCTGGCCAACATGGTGAAACCCCATCTCTACTAAAAACACAAAAATTAGCCGGGTGTGGTGGCATGCACCTGTAGTCCCAGCTACTCCAAAGGCTGAGGCAGGAGAATTGCTTGAACCCGGGAGGCAGAGGTTGCAGTGAGCCAAGACCATGCCATCGCACTCCAGCCTGGGCAACAGAGTGAGACTCTGTCTCAAAAAAAAAAAAAAAAAAAATTGCTTCCTGAAAGCCCCGTGTGCATCTACAGAAAGGCGGGAAGGACAGACTTGCCTGGCAGCTTCCCCAGGGCAGCCCAGCGTCTGTGAACAGAGCAGCAATTCAGTAACCACTGAGATTTGTCTCGGGAATATGCCAGTCTTGGGTGGAATAAAAAGCATTGATTAGTGTCAAAACTTCCCCTCCCGTTTGAATTTAATAATGCGCTGACATCATTGCTCACCAGACTGCTGTGACGTTCTGTCCATTAGTGTCTGCAGGGAGGTCGTGAACATCCCGCTGGTGTTGAAAACGGGCCGAGTGCTGAGCTGCACCCTCCCTCCTGTGCCATTCCTGGAAGGCCCCTCCCAGGGCAATCAGCAGCGGCTGTCAGGGCCACAGGGGCGTCGTGTTCCTGTGGCTCAGGGGCCATTTGGGTACCGTGCCCAGGAAGAAGTGATGACATGAATTTACCACCTGGGTCTGGGCTGTGCTGTTTTTACTTTTTGAAGGTGGGAGGTCCTTGGACCCAGGGGCTCAGCAGGAAGAGGAGGAGAGAGGACAGGCCACCCCGGGAGGTGCTCGGAGGTGACATTGTGGGGCCTGATTGCCTCCTGATGTGCCCGAGCACGACTTCAACACATCCTGCCAGGCCCTCGCGCCCTCCTCCAATCTGAAACCCTGCCGGGCCCTTGCGCCCTCCTCCAATCTGAAACCCTGCCGGGCCCTTGCGCCCTTGTCCAATGTGAAGCCTCAAGGCTTTTTCAATTGGGAAGTTTCTTGGCCATTCCTTCAGAGGTGGCCTCCCCACCGGGAACTCTTCATTCTTTTCTTCCAGATTCACAGTACATAAACTTTGTTATGTGCACAAAATTATTAAAAATTACATAACATTACCTTTAGTCCTTGTATATAAAGTATATAGGAAACGCAAGTCAATTTCATGTTTAGACTTGGGTCCTGTCCCCAAGATATGTCATTATGTAAATGCAAATATTCCAGAATAAATCCAAACATATCTGAAATCCAAAGCACTTCTAGTCCCGAACATTTCAGATGAGGGATACTCAACCTGTGTCATATTATTTTATTCTTTTTTGTGTGCCTGAAACGTTTCATAATAAGAATAAAACGACGAACAAAGCAAGCAAAAGACATTAAAAAGAAGAAAATAATGAAGACAAGAGCAGAAAATACTGAAATAGATACAAAGAAATGAGGGCAAGGATCAAGAACACAAACAGCAGAAATACCTCTGGGTCTTTGAAAAGACTTACAGCGCTCTTTTTACCAACAATAACAAAAAGGGGCATAAGTACACAATTATTGAGAGGAAAAAGGGAATTCCACCATAGGTAAATTGAATTTGAGAATCGTGAGAAAACGCTATTAATGACTTTGTTCTAAGAAATTTGAAAAGGCAATTAGAAAAAAGACCTCTAAGTTGATAAAAGTGACTCAAAAAGTAAAGGAAACTTGAGTTAGTCTGTATTCATTAAAACATGCATATCCTTACATTTTCAATAAACTTGTTTTGTAACTTCAGTAAGAGTAGTCCACACTCACAATAGGAAATTCATTCTGTCCACAAACCATCCTATTGTGATATTCCCCAAAATATATGTGGGAGAGGTGAGGGAACAGCGTAACTGGGATGTGTGGTTAGGTAGGATGGGGGTTAGTTATTTTAAACATGGGCACATGTGGTGTGCACCTGTAGCAGTCTTAAACTCTAAGCACTGACCATTCTCTGGTTTACAAGAAACACGATTGTATTTTTTTCTAAGTCCATATTTCCTTGGGACCTGTCCTTAATGACTCTGAAAGACCCCTCCTTACTGGTAGGTTTTGTCGTCAAAGGAGAAATGAGGGCTGTATGTGAAGACCCTTCTCAAGACAAGATGCTTCTGTGTCTGATGAAGAATGAAGCCTCAAGTCAAGCTCACCGGGTCACGGGCTGAGGGTTGCTGACCCGCAAGGAGATATCATATCGCAAATGAACGGACTCGGTAGTGTCATCACCATGGCTCCGGGGCGTCTTCCCTTCCCAGAGTGTTCCTGGCAGATCCCTTTGAACAGAGTTCCTCTGGCACATTTCAGAATAGGTTCCCAGACTGTTAACACCAGGACGGAACAGCTGAAAGCCAGAGAGTTAGCAGCTCTCTCTGAATGCTGATTGATCTGAAATGAAGAGAAAGTAGTTCTGTAGCTGGGAAACACGATCGATTTTTAAAAGCTCGTGCCCAGCCATTGGTAGAAGCTGCATATGTGCTGTGCCGGTCCCTCCGGGACTGGATCCTGAGAGTTCCCAGGATTCACCGTTACCGCTTCAGAAGCGGAGGAACTCGTAAGGTGCACGTTTGTGTTTGGATGGAATGCTATCCATGGACATTCCAAATGTTGCCCCGGCCACGTCTGCTGGTCTCTCCTGCCCCAGCACCCCAACTGCTCCACTACCCAAGCCCCACCTCCCTTAGAGCTCCCTGAGTGCTGGGCGTGTCCACTTGTGGTCCTCCCGTGGTGTCCGTGTGGGCCAGGTGGCCGTGCGCCTCTGTGACTACAGCCTACATACTTGGCTCGATCTGCTGCCTCAGAAAGGCCAGCTGCTGCCCAGAAGACAGTGGATCAGGAGGGTTGAGATGAAGTGAAACGGGAAAAGTTCCCTTATGCCCCTCACAGGGCGTGTGATGGGGGAGTGGCTCGCTTCTTCAGTGCCCTGTTGCTCACACCTCTAGGGGAGCATGCAGACGCACGGGCTGTGGGCTCAGACCCCACGGCAGTGTCTAGGGGTGAATGTTTATAGCCTCTAAAGTCCCAGTGGGTGCGTGTTACAGGAAGCTCTTTCAGTTTCACCGTCTGTAGGCAGCTTGTGTTAACCAGCTCAGTTAGACCCTCTGCCTTATTGCAAGGACAGGGGGCTTTCTGTGTCCTGGGGTTTCCTGCCTTGGTGTGCTGGAAGAATCAGATTGCACATGGGCTTGGAGAATGAGTACAAGGTTTTATTGAGTGGAAGTAACTCTCCACAGGAGTCAGAGGGAGATGAACTGGGAAGGTGGTTTTCTCCTGGAGTCGGGCCCCTCAGCAGCCAGGCTCTCCTCCAACTGCTTGTCTGCTGGTGCCTGTCGGTGAGCTCTTCTCCCGGTGTGCTCCTCTCGACATCCAGCCGCTTGTGTCTCTGCCCGCTGGTCTTGTGGAGCTGCTTTTGTCTCTGCCCGCTAGGGTCTCAGGGTTTTCGTAGGCAAAGGATAGGGGCGTGGTGGACCAGGGTGGTCTTGGGAAATGTAACACTTGGGCACAAGAACAAAAATGCCTGTCCTTGCCTAGGTCCGTGGGCAAAGGCCCGGGGTACAGCCCTTGCCAGAGACCCGCCCTTCTCCACCCAGCACTTTCCTGCCCGTCTCCCATATCAGAAGTAACTCAAACTCATCTTTCTGTTTTTTTAAGCAACTATCTCAGACATGGTGCCTGATGATATGAAAATGCAAAGTGAGAAAATGAGGATTCGACAGCTTGCCTCAGCTACTAGTGCACAACTGGGTACTATGGAGATGTGGTGCAGCGTCTGGGCAGACAGGCGAGGTCAGGGTCAGCAGGCTCCATGGGCTTGGACCCTCAGAGAGATGGGTGAACACTTGCGTGGAAAGTGGTGTACTGTCTGGGCATACGGGCAGGGTCAGCGGGCTCCGTGGGCTTGGACCCTCAGAAAGGCAGGTGAACCATGCGCGTGGAAAGTGGTGTAGTGTCTGGGCATACGGGCAGGGTCAGCGGGCTCCGTGGGCTTGGACCCTCAGAAAGGCAGGTGAACCATGCGCGTGGAAAGTGGTGTAGTGTCTGGGCATACGGGCAGGGTCAGCGGGCTCCGTGGGCTTAGACCCACAGAAAGGCGGGTGAACCACGCGCGTGGAAATAGAAGCACGCTGAATTCTGGGCGACCCATACTCCTGGGTCTCCTTGTGGCTGGATGTCTTTCCTGCCTCTTGCTCTCCCCCGGAAAAACTCCTCCCTCCCTGCTTGCTCCTGCCTGGCCCGACTCAGCCCTGCCTCTCCCAGCCTCCTGTGTCAGAGGCACACGTGTGTCTGATGCTGCTGCTCAGGGATATCCATTGAGGATCTGAGGGCCAGGAATTACGTGACTTATTCCCAAATGAGTAGATGCAGGAAATGGAGTGTCTGTGATTCCAGGCCGGGAGGGAATTAGTTGACGCCAGAGTAAACCTTTAATTTATGTGAAAAACTTACTAAAACTATGGGAGTCAGACATGAAAACAACGAACTCTCATGTAATTTCATCACTTTGGGGGAAAAACAAAAATCCTTCTTATTTTTACCTATTTGGGAATCAAGCTTTTGTGTCTCGGAAGGTCCTTTGATATTCTTGTAGTTTCAAGTGATGTTGATAAACCATAAACAGCCAAGCACCACGTAACAGTGTTTCCACCAGCGGCAGGTGGCGTACATGACGGCAGTCCCATACGGTTATAATGGAGCTGCAAACCCCTGTCACCGACGGACCTCGCGGCCCTCATGATGTCACAGTGCAGTGAATGACACGTTTGTGGTGACACTGGTGTAAACAAGCCAACTGCGCTCCCACTCAGAGGATAGTCTAGTCTAGCTGTGCACAGCGCGTGTGTATTTACCGTACTTTTATCGTGATTTGAGTGCACTCTTTCTACTTATTAAAAAGCAAAACTAACACTCACACAGACTCAGGCAGGTCCTTCAGGAGATATGCCGGCAGAAGGCATTCTTCTCACAGGAGACGAAGGCCCCACGTGTGCTGTTGCCCCGAAGACCTTCCTGTGGGACCAGATGTGGAAGCGGAAGACAGTGATATGGATGAGCCTGCCGTGTGTAGGCCTAGGCTAGTGTGTGTGTTTATGTCTTAGTTTTTTTAACAAAAATGTTTTAAAAGTAGGAAAAATAATGTAAATAGGAAAAAGCTTAGAGAGTAAGGATATAAAGAAAGAAACTATTTTTATTTTTATACTGCTGTAGAATGTGTTTGTTTTAAGCTAAGTATTATAACAAAAAGTTAAAAACAGTTAAAACATTTATAAAGTACACAAGTTTTTTTTTTGTTTGTTTGAGACAGAGTCTCACTCTGTCACCCAGGCTGGAGAGCAGTGGTGCACTCTCAGCTCACTGCAACCTCCACCTCCTAGGTTTGATCGATTCTCCTGCCTCAGCCTCCCAAGTACCTGGGACTACAGGCACACGCTACTACACCTGGCTAATTTTTGTATTTTTAGTAGAGATGGGGTTTCACCATGTTGGCCAGGCTGGTCTTGAACTCCTGACCTCAGGTAATCACCCACCTCAGCTTCCCAAAGTGCTAGGATTACCGTCATGAGTCACCGTGCCCAGCCAAACATTACTATTTAAAGGTAATTTATTACTGAAAAAAAAAACATTTTTATAAATTTAGTATAGCTAAGTGTACAGTGTTGATAGTCTAGCGTGGTGTACAGTAATGTACTCGGCCTTCACACTCGCCCACCCCACCCTCACTGACGCACTCAGAGCAAATTCCAGTCCTGCAGGCTCCATTCACGGTAAGTGCCCTATATAGCTGCACCATTTTAATCTTTTTTTTGAGACAGAGTTTCACTGTGTTGCCCAGGCTGGAGTGCAGTGATGTGATCTTGGCTTACTGCAACCTCTGCCTCCCTGGTTCAAGCGATTCTCCTGACTCAGCCTTCCTAGTAGCTGGGATTACAGGTGCCCACCACCTCACCCAGCTAATTTTTTTTATTTTTAGTGGAGATGGGGTTTCACCATGTTGGCCAGGCTGGACGCAAACTCCTGACCTCAAATGATCCACCCGTCTCAACCTCCCAGAGTGCTGGGATTACAGGCGTGAGCCACCACGCCCAGCCCGTTTTTATCTTTTATGCAATATTTTTACTGTACCTTTTAATGTATAGATGATACACAGATGCTTAACCTTGTGTTACAATTGCCTGTAGCATTCAGCACAGTCACTTGCAGGACAGATTTGTAGCCTAGGCACCATAGGCTTTACCATCCAGCCCAGGTGTGTGGCCGGCTGTCCCTTCTGGGGGTGCGTAAGTGCACCCGTGATGTTCGCACAATGACAGGATCACCTAACGAGGCATTTCTCAGAATATGCTCCCACCGCTAAGCGATGCGACCGTACTCCTCTTAGGATTAAAACCACATGGCTCACCTGTGAATGCTTTAAAAGCTTGCATTTTCTTTTCTGATGCAACCCTCAGTTTTTACCTTTTAATTTTAAAGTATGAGGTCAGTTAGACTTCATCCCTATTTAAAACTTAAAAGCTAAAAGCTTGATTTGGGGCATTCTTTAGTGTTAATGGAAAAGCCTCGCAGGAGGCGGGCTCCATCTGCTTTTGAACGTCCTGGAATAGGGGCAGTCTTTGTTTAATAGAAGCTTCATTTCAGACAAGGAAGAACCGTCACCCTCAGGAGAATTAGATATCTCAACAGAGGAGGAAATTGAGACCTATCGAAGCTGGAAGCTTACCAGATGGCAGCTCAGAAAACCCTGGCATTTCTGAAAGAAGTAGGAAGGTGGGGAGAGGAGGGATACATTTGTGGGCTGTATGGAATGTAATCTTTTCTTAAGCCTCGCTAAAAGCTAGACAGGCCATGGAGACAATCAGGCTTTTATTCTTTGAAATAATTCACATTACAGGCTTGTGTATTACTGGCCTTATCAAATAAAAGCCTTTAGACTCATGCGGGCAGATAATTACAAATTGATGTCTGGGCCTTTGTTTTGGAAATGGCTTTTACACTCCCCTCTTCTTTCTCTCCCTCTTTCATCTCTCTGTCCTCGAGTTAAACTTTCTTGTGATTTCGTAGGGTTCTGGTAGTGTTAGCTAGCCCTGTGAGTAAACGGCAAAGCTGTATGAAGAAGTCACTTTTATTTGAAGTCAAGAATCGAGTTACAAAATGCAGGAACATTGGTGCAGACAGGGAATTTCATTTAACACTGTATTCAGCCTCAAAACTTATTACAAATCAGAAGTAATAAGTCAGACAGCCAAAGACGGCAGCACTGTCCAGGGTCAGTTTCATCTGTTCCAGGATTGTTTCTTGCCACAGAACTCTATTTTACTTTACCCAGTGAATCTTAACTTTCGAGACAAAAAACCAATGAATGGACACCTTTTGTAAAACTTTAGAAATCAACCAAAATCTAGTAAATTTATAAACATGGTGGGAGGGGAAGCTCCTAGAGCTTAGACTAGAGCAACCCAAACAAAATACAAATTCCAGTAAACGATATCCTCATATCCTTATTGTTTCTCCAAATCAACAAATATGTGTGGTTCTGTGTCATATGACTTTGTACATCAAGGGAAGAGTAGATAGTATCAGAAAAATCCCTAAATCCTCAAGTGTGAAAATGATTAGACCTCTTGAATAATACAAAGCAACACAGCTAGATCCACATTAAAAAAGTCAGGAAGATCAAGTGGATTGATCCTGGTGAGTACATTTTGGAAACTGTGAAGCACAAATGGAAGCTGTTACATCATCACCAAGCCGGGTGGAATGAAGGTAAGCCTTGGAAACTCCTCCTGCCATCAGGTTCTGAACTCCCTGCCCCAAAACGGAAATGCCCCATCCCCGCATCCTGCTCATGGCTCAGCAGACCTCCTCCTCCTCTGTCAAAGAGCGCCTACATTTTATCCACTGGCTTCTTAAAGAATCAGATGCTCGTTTCCCTGAATATTTTAAAGAGAGTCACATAGTCAGTCAACATTCGTTGGAGATGGACGTCAGCAAGGCAGCAGGAGAGGACTCTCCATTGCTCAGTCACCACAGAAACAACAATTTGAACATCTGCCTGTGCAAAAATACCTTCACAAGTGCTACGGAAACCAGGTGAGAGGTGATAGCACCTGGGCATGGCACAGAAATAAGATGCATTGAAGAGGCAGAAAAGACGATTTTGCATGAGTGGGTTCCCCCTCCCCCACCCCAGCAGGACGTTATGGTGAGAGATGCCCTCTATGTGGGGGAAGGAAAGATAAGTGAGTATCAGACTTTGCTTCTAACTCTAAAACTGCCTCCTGACCCCCGACCAACCAAGTTAAACCCAGCACCAGACATGCCCCCACAGCTTCCTACTCCAGGCTGGTACCCGAGGACAGAGCCTTCAGACCCGCCCCAGTACTAGGTGGGATCCTGCTGGCCCAGGCCCCACGCCTGACCCGTGGACTTAGTCTCTGGGCCCACTCTGCAGCCAGGTTGACCCCACTGGCCTCAGGCTCCAGCTCATCTCTGCACCAGGCTGGCCTTGCAGCTCCATGGTTAGCAGACAGGGCCCAGGCCTATCCTGGTAGGCCCCAGCACTAAACCAGCCCTCACTGACCTGGGCTCCAGGACTGCCCCTGTGGACCCAGGATCCAGGCTGGTCCCCAATACTCCAGACTCCAGAACTCAGAGTCCAGGCCCACCCCAATAGACCCTGGTGCCAGGCCAGTCCCTCTGGACAGAGACTCTAAGACCACTCCTGCAGACTTAGGCTCCAGGCCAACCCCTGTGGATCCAGGACCCAGGCTCACCCCCACTAATTCAAGCTCTGCACCTACCTTAGCCCCAGGACAGCCCCTTCAGACTCAGGTATATGGCCTACCCTAGCACCAGCCCTGCTTTAATGATGCCAGGCTCCAAGTCCACCCTTGCAGACTCAATCAACAGATCCACTCCAGTGGATCCAGGCTAAGGCTCACTCACCTGCTGACCCAGGCACTGGATCAGCCTGCATGAGGGCTCCAATAGCAAGCTTACCTACGGAGTATGCCAGATAACAGGCCCAGAGTTTCTACATGGGCTTATTGGTGAAGGGCTTACCCAGATGAAGCCAGTCTACAAAGAATAGAATAAATCCCTACTTCCAAAAATGTGCAGACATCAACATAAGGCAGAAAAATCCATGAAAAACCAAGGAGACGTAACACCACCAAAAAACACAATAATCTCCCAGTAGCCAACTCCAAAGAAATGGAGATAAACAAATGACTTGATAATTCAAAGTAAGTGTATGAAGGAGGTTCATGAACTTCAAGAAAATATAGAAAAACAATTCAATAAAATCAGAAAAACAGTAAATGACTGAAATTGGAAATTCAACAGAGAGGTAGAAATTATTTTTAAAAATCCCAGAAATTCTGGATGTGGAAAATACAATAGATGAAATGAAAAATGCAGTAGACAGTGTCAACAGCAGAACTGATGAAACAGAATCTGTGAACTTAAAGACAGGTTATTTGAAAACACAGTCAGAGGGGAAAAAGAATAAAAGGGAATGAAGAAAGCTTATGGGATTCGTGAGATAACATCAAAAGAGCAAATATTTGAGTTACAGGTATTCAAGAAGGAGAAGAGAGACAAAGGGACTGAAAGCATATTTAAGTAATAGGAGAAAACATTCCAAATCTGGGGAAATATATAAATGTCTAGGTACAGTAAGATCAAAAGTCTCCGATCAGATTGAATCCAAATAAGACTATGCTGAGACATATTATAATCAAACTGTCAAAAATCAAAGAGGATCTTAGAAGCAGTGAGAGAAAAGAAGCAAATCACATGTAAAGGAGTTACCGGAAGGTTTATAGCAGACTTCTCAGCAGAAACCCTACAGGCAGAGACAGTAGAGTGATATATTCAAGGTGCTGATGGAAAAAAATGGCCAACCAAGAATACTGGACTTGGCAAAGCTATTCTTCAGAAATGAAGGAGAGGAAAAGACCTTCCTAGCCAAACAAAAGCTGAGGGATTCATCACCACCAGACCTGTCCTACAAGAAATGCTAAACAGAGTTCTTCAAACTGAAAGAAAAGCATGCTAGCTAGTAACATGAACACATACAAAAATATAAAACTCACTGGTAAAAATAAGTATGCAGTCAAATTCAGAATACTCTAATACTGTAATGGTGGTGTACAAATCACTTAAATCTTTAGCATGAAGGTAAAAAGACAAAACGATCACAGTGATAGCTATGAAATTTCTTAAATAATAGCTACAATAAAAAGATACGAATTGTGACATCAAAAGTTTATATGGGAGGTGGAGTAAATATGTAGAGATTTTAAAATGTGATCAAAGTTAAACTGTTACCAGCTTAGAATAGTTTGTTGTAACTATAAGATGTTTTATGTAAAACATGTAGTTTCCTCATGGTAACTACAAAGCAAGAACCTTAGTAGATATGCAAAAGATAGAAAGTAAGGAATTGAAGCATATCACTAGAGAAAATAACCCAATCACAAGGGAAGACAGATAGGATGAAAGAAAAAAGGATTTAGAAAATACCAGAAAACAATGAACAAAATGGCGTTGGTAAGACCTTACCTGTCAATAATTACTGCGAATGTAAATGGATTAAATTTTCTAATCAAAAGACAGTGGCCGAATGGCTAAAAAGTAGGACCCAACTATATGCTACCTGCAAGAGATTCTCTTCACTTTGGAGGATATAGACTGAAAGTGAAGGGATGAAAAAGATATTTCATGCAAATGAAGACCCAAAGAGAGCAGAAGTGCTATACTTAAATAGACTTTATGTCATAAACTATAAAATAAAGTCATTATATAGTGATGAAGGGGTCAATTCAAGAAAATGTAATAATTATAAATATGTGCTAAAAACTGGGGAACCTAAGTATGTAAAGCAAATATTAATATGTCTGAAAAGAGAGAGATGGACTGTAATGTAGCAATAGGGGACTTCAATACCCACTTTTGGTAATGGACAGATCATTCAGACAGAAAATCAACGAGGAAACATCATTCTTAAACTATACTTTTAGACCAAATGGACATAACAGATATGTACAGAATATGCCATATAACAACAGCAAAATACACATTCTTTTGAAACACAGAGAACATTTTCCAGGATAGATCACATTATGCCACAAAACACATTAATAAATTTAAGAAGATTCAAATCACATTAGGCGTCTTTTCTGACCATCCTGGTATGAGACTAGAAATAATAACAGGAAGAATTTCAGAAAATTGACAAATATATGGAAATTGAACAACATGCTTCTGAACCACCAATGTGTCAAAGGAGAAATTAAAAAGAGAATTAAAAGATCTCTTGAGATAAATGAAAATAAAAACAAAGCATACCAAAACCTATGGATGCAGCAGAAGCAGGTCTAAGTGGGATGTTTATAGTGATAAATGCCTACATCTGAAAAGAAGAAAGAATCCAAATAAACAACCTAACATTACACCTCAAGGGACTAGTAAAAGAACTAACTAAGCCTAAATGTAACAGAAGGAAAGAAATAATAAAGGTCAGAGCAGAAAGAAATGGCATAGAAACTAGAAAAACAATAGAAAAGATCAATGAAACTAAGAGTTTGTTTTGTTGAAATGATAAACAAAATTGAAAACCTTTAGACTAAGAAAGAAGAGAAGAGTCAAGTGGTATGAGAAATGAAGGAGGAAATGTTACAATGAATACCACAGAAATGTAAGGGACCATGAGACTATGAACAATTATATGGCAAAAAGTGGATAACCCAGAATAAATGGAAAATCCCTAAGCACATGATACCTACCAAGACAAAATTATGGAGAAACAGAAAATCTAAACAGACCAATAACAAATATGGAGATTTGATTAGTAATAAAAAGCCTCCCATAGAAAGAGCTCTCAGGACCTGATGGCTTTACTGCTGAATCTTACCTATTTAAAGAAGGACTAACACTCATCCTTCTCAAACTCTTCCAAAAAACTGAAGAAGAGGAATACTTCCACACTCATTTTACGAGGTCAGCATTACTGTGATACCAAAGCCAACAAAGGCACTATAAGAAAAGAAAATTACAGACCAAAATCCCTGATGAACATAGATGCAAAAACCCTCAACAGAATACCAGCAGACTGAATTCAACAGCTCCTGAAAAGGATCATTCACCATGATCAAGTGGGATTTATCCCTGGCATGCAAGGATAGTTCAATATATGCAAATCTATTAATGTGATATGCCACATTAACTGAAGGAAGGATAAAAACCATATATCATCTCATTAGATGTATAAAAAACATATGACAAAACACACATCTTCTCATAATAAAAACACTCAATAAATTAGATATACTGTAGAAGGGATGTGCTTCAGTATAATAAAGACCGTATAAGACAGACTCACAGATAGCATCATACTCAATGGTAAAAAGCTGAAAGCTTTTCCTCTAAGATCAGAAACCAGACAAGGATGCCAGCTCTCGCCATTTCTATTCAACACTGTGCTGCAAATCCTAGCCAGGGCCATTAGGCAAAAGGAAGAAACAAAAGGCATCCAAATTGGAAAAAAAGAAGTTAAAATTGTCCCTGTTTGCAGATGACATCTTACATATAGAATCCTAAAGATGCCACCGAAAACAGTTTGAGCTAATAAATAAATTCAGTAAATTTGCAGGATACAAAATCCACAGACAAAAATCAAGAGCATTTTTATACACCAAGAATGAACTGTCTGAGAAAGAAGTCAAATAATAATCCCATTTACAGCAGCTCAAAAATATAAAATACTTAGAACTCAATTTGCCCAGGGAGCCTAGAGAACATGTGAGAGCTGGAGGGCATGTTTCCCGATGGCTGTTGATAAATGTTCGTTCTCGTGGTGTGCTCTGCTGCTTGTTAATCCCAGTACCAGGAATTGATTGTGTTTAGCTTGCTGTGTAGCAGACACCTCTGTGTGGCTGAATCCGACCTCAGAGGCATGTGGAGCTCTGTCTCTCTCAAACGTTTGCCATACCTGGACACAGGTATAGAGCAGCTCTACTTCCCCAGCTCAGAGCCGGATGGGGTTGTCACCAGTCTCCCTAACCCAAATGTAGCTGACGTGGACAGCCCACGCTCCACGCTTCTCCACTCCTCATTCCACCCTGATCAGACGAAGCCGACAGCATAAGGGCTCTTCACACCTGGCCTCTTACAGCAGTGTGCTCTGTGGTGTGGGAATGGCAGGCCCGATGAGGGAGAGCTGCGGAGGCAGGGCTGGGGTGCAGGACACTGGCGTTGGAGGAGGCGGCTCAGCTGCCCACAGTACCCAGGCAAGAGCAGGCCCAGCTTGGATAGAGGAGGACCTAAGCACTCAGCTCTGCTTGTGCTGGGGTTGGGTAGGAGAGTTGAAGCCAGTGTGGGCATGTCCCTGTCCTTGCAAGGAGAGTGGCTGTTATCATTTGCTGGTCTCTCCTGCAGCCTTACATTAGTTAGGGATGCTTGGCCTTTGGAATTTCTTGTTCACCAGGGGTCCTGGCACCTTCTTCTGTCACTTCACAGCACAGGATCCCCCAGACCACTCTTTTGTTTGGCCCATGGGACCGCAAGCATCCCCTTCTTCCCACATATTCTGGGCAGGAGCGCAGCAAGTTTGTTTCACAATGACAGGATACATTTGCAGCGTGGCCCAAAGCCCGGGCACGTCAGAAATATTGTGTTTTCCACTGAGAGCAGCAGCAAGACAGATGCAGGAAGAAAAACAAAACAAAAAGCAAGCAAAAGCTCCCAGGGAATTACTGATATGACGAGCGCGATGAGGAGGGTTCCTGTCATCCTTTTTGTACCCAGTGGAGGATAACGTCAGCATCTGGGCACAGCCGGGCTCGTGGCGGGATAGGCAGTCTGCTCACCCTGTGCAGTGTAGGCAGGCGGCATGTGCGAGCCAGGCCACGCATACTGAGGCACTGCTGCTTTAAACGTCCAGCTCAACTAGCTCAGGCAGCATGTGGTAGATACACATATGTAGTAAAAGTTCCAAAATTATTGGTGATAGTACATTGATCGTCTGCACCCGCTCACTCAAGTGGATGCAGGCAGAGGAGCTGGGTGGGAATGCCTTCCTGCGGCAGGTGTGGGTAGAGGGACAGAGATGGGATGACAGGGAGGGTCAGGAATGAGCAGAGTCCTGACACCTGCCTGCAGAGGGGTACAGGGAGGGGCACCTGAGAGCCTCCTAAAGGCTCATTAGGAAGTTCAGAAAGAGTCCGTAATTTCTGTCAAAACCACTGACAGTGGCTCTGCCTGGGCTGAAATCCTCACTCTTCCTATTGCCAGAGTGGCACTGGGCAAGGGTTTGCAGACTGGATCTCTGTCTCGGCTTTTGCTCGTGTGAAATGGGCGTGTCCCAGCAGCACTTACTTCATAGAGCATCGAGAGGACTGACTGTGTGCATGCTGACTCGGAGAGTGCCCGGCACACGCACGGTGCCCACTGCCCGTCTGACTCGGAGAGTGCCCAGCACACGCATGGTGCCCACTGCCCGTCTGACTCAGAGAGTGCCCGGCACACACGGTGCCCAGTGCCCATCTGACTCGGAGAGTGCCCGGCACACACACGGTGCCCAGTGCCCGTCTGACTCGGAGAGTGCCCGGCACA
>NW_012103954.1:1233041-1250750 GCF_000951045.1 Mandrillus leucophaeus
GTCTGACTCGGAGAGTGCCCGGCACACGCACGGTGCCCAGTGCCCGTCTGACTCGGAGAGTGCCCGGCACACAGTGCCCAGTGCCTGGATGACTTGGAGAGTGCCTGGCACACATACACAGTGCCCAGTGCCTGGATGACTTGGAGAGTGCCTGGCACACACACGGTGTCCAGTGCCCGGCCATTTATTGTCTGGATTCTCTCTAAATGTAAGATGCTGCCAATACCGAGTCTGGTGAGTCTGGTGCACACTTGGATTGCATGTGTGCACAACACACACTGGACACATAAACACAGGCAAACAGGCGTGTGCGTAACTGTGCTTGAGAGAATCGAAGAGCATCGGTCCACGTTGGAACATCCAACGATGTTGAGTATGACTGTGAACGTGTCTTTCAGGCGTTCGTGAACGTGTGATTAACGTGTGAGCTGATGTTGACGCCCGAACCCTGGAAATGTTCTAGGAGCAGGACGCGGTCCTCCTGAGGGAAAGCTCCTACGCTGGCTGCCTTTGGGTTTACTTCTCCGTGATGTAGCGTGAACGATGTGGTGATTTTAGGTCTGTGCTTACAGTGCGTGCTGGGCCATGCTCTCACCCCTCTGCATTGCTGGTGCTCAGGAGGCCATTAGGGAGGGGCTGGTGGCTTTGAGTGGCCTGGGGGGTGGCGGTGGCCAGTCTCTGTGGCTGCCATGGCTCTGCTGATCACCTGTGTGTCCAGTAGGGCTGTGGGTGGGGTGAAGTCCAGTCATTATGCCACCAGCGGCCGACACCGTTGAGGACTAAAGCTTGCATCAGGGTGCCGTGGATGTGCTGTGACCCTGGCAGGTGGCCACAGCGACATCCCCGTGACCTTGTCACCTGCACACCGTTCCCTCCACCATGGGCAGCTGCAGACTCCATGACGTGGCCAGTCAGGGCTCCCGTCCCTGCGGCGAGCCCCTGGTTCTGCTGAGAAGCCTGGTTACCCTCTCAGATCCGTGGCCCCTGGTGGTCTCAGTGGTTTTACTGTGTCTGCTGCCCCGTCTTGGCTACGAGAGGCTGGGCTCTGGGGAGGACGGCAGACGGTGTGAGCTGCAGATGGGGCCTGCTCCGTCACTGCTCCCTCTCCTCATGGGGTCTGGGGAGCTGCCTGAGGCTCACGGCTTTGGTTCATTTCCCACATGGGAGTTTGTTTTCCTGTGACAGCTGCCGCCTGACTAAAGTACTTGCTTGGTTTCCTTATTGTGGCAAATACAAAAGCATGAACGTAACAAGAAGCGTGTTTTTTACGCGTGTGGTCAAATGCGTCTTCCCCTGACACTAGCACCTTTTCTCAGTTCTCTTCTCTCGAGAGTGTTTTCCTCCTGAGAGCTAAAGCCCCTGCGTGTGGAGCACGAGCAGGGATGAGCTGTCTGTCCGGCTGCTGTGTGTGGAACACGAGGAGGGATGAGCTGTCTGTCCGGCTGCTGTGTGTGGGAGCACGAGGAGGGATGAGCCGTCTGTCCGGCTGCTGTGTGTGGGAGCACGAGGAGGGACCAGATATCTGTGTACGGCTGTTGAGCTCACTTCAGCTGTGCCGTCTCCGTCAGGACTCGATGCCCTGCAAAGTCAGCACGACTGCGGCAGCTTCGCCCCCCTGCTCTGGCCGTAGCTGCCGGGCTGTGGACGTCTGAGCCAGGCCAGACTCCTGATCTGCATCTCCTAGACCCACACGCCTCTGACGCATGGCCCCGCGGTACTTCTGCGTTCACTGGGAAGTTACCACGTTGTGTAATCACACATTTACTTCATTATAGAGTTTAACAATAAAATATGCTTTTTTCACCTCACTTTTGATAAGTTGCTTTCCCAAGACAGACGGAAAAAAACAGTTACTCAGTTGTTGGTTTTTAGATCTTGGGTTTACTACACTGCGTGAAGATTTGTCTGAAAATAGAAAGACAGAAAAAAAAAAAGGCAGAGTCACTCCTGAGACAGTTGGGTTCTTAGTGACAAAGGACCCTCTTAGTATAGTCTCGGCTTGACTTGAGTCCAAGGCTTCTTAGGAGAGGATCCTGAGGCCTGACTGTCCCTTCCGGGAACACAGTGTTCCTAACCCTAGACAGGAGTCCAGGTCTCTTAAGAGGCAGATTTCTGTGCTGCCCAAAACGTCTGGGAGACAATTGGCTGGGCTTTGAGCTGGGAGCCTCTGGAAGGAGAAATGACCTTTGCTCCCTTTTACACTGTAAATCCTGCTCCTCTGGTGACCGAAGGGAGTTGTGCAGGGCTCAGGGTAGCTGAGACCGTTCGCACCTCAAAAGAACCAGCAGGGTTTACTCCGACTTTACCCATGGTTGACTCAGACCTTTGTCAAGAAACTTCCTTCCCAGGAGCGTGGATGGGGATTTTGGGCTCTCCTGGCTCCTGGAATCCTTGGGGTTCGGGACATGGCAGGAGGGGGGTGCAAAGCCAGCACCAACACGCAGGGCCCCAGGCACACCGCACACCCGAGCGTTTGCGTGGGACGTGGAAAGCGGGGGGTGCAAAGCCAGGGCCCCAGGCACACCACACACCCGAGCGTTTGAACGGGATGTGGTAGGAGAGGGGTGTAAAGCCAGCACGAATGCGCAGGGCCCTAGGCACACCACACACCCGAGCGTTTGAACGGGATGTGGTAGGAAGGGGGTGTAAAGCCAGCATGAATGCACAGGGCCCTAGGCACGCCGCACTTCTGAGCGTTTGCACGGGACATGGCAGGAGAGGGGTGCAAAACCAGCATGAATGCACAGGACCCCAGGCACACCGCACGCCTGAGCATTTCCATGCACTTCTGTGCTCTTAGCCAGCCTGGATCTGTGTCTTCATAGCAGGCTGTGGGTATATGACAATGTTTCTTACATTGTAAAGTAACGTGCAAATGGCTCTGCCCATCCCCTCAGATTTTGGTGACTATGTTCTTGATGAAAACACACAAAGCGTGCACTCCTGGTATTCCCCTTTGCCTTTGTTATTGAGGAGTATGCGTATGACTCTACTACTGCTTTATATGCTTCTAAACCATACACAACATTTGTTTCTTTTCATTTTTTTTTTTTTGAGACAGAGTCTTGCTCTGTCACCCAGACTGGAGTGCAGTGGTGTGATCCCAGCTCACTGCAACCTCTGCCTCTTGGGTTCAAGCGATTCTCCTGCCTCAGTCTCCCAAGCAGCTGAGATTATAGGCATGGCTAACTTTTGTATTTTTAGTAGAGGCGGGGTTTCACCATGTTGATCAGTCTGGTACTGAACTCCTGATCTCAAGAGATCTGCCCGCCTTGGCCTCCCAAAGTGTTGGGATTACAGGCGTGAGCCACCGCGCCCAGTCCTCAAAATTTAAATGGAAGCTGTGATGATGGCCACATGGCTTTGAGCTTGTGCCACGTCTTTATACTCTCACTAGTCTATGTTTCCAGTGCGCCGTGGGGCCGTGCAGGGCCTGGCACCTGTTCACAGCACGCTGGTTCTGGGCACAGCTGCTGCGAGGCCTCCCCTCCCCTGCTTTCCATCTTTGTCGTTTCAGCCTCGGGAGACCTTCTGTTTCTCTACTTTAAACTAGACAGTTGAGCTCTCACTGCAAACAACACTTCCATTGTTCAACATTTGGGAAAATTTAAAAATTGATAACACGTTCCTCAGCAAAAAAGGGGTTTTATAACGGTGAAAAAACCCGAAGGCCGCGTCTCTGCACAGTGTCTGGGCCGCACCCGGCCAGCTCCCCCACCCTCTCTCGGCTCCTCCTTTCATCTCCTGGTTCTCTCTCCATCTGCTCTCTTCCCGCATTATCTCAGGGCTGCTATGAAGGGTCTTCAAAGACCTAGTTTGAAAAATCATCCCCCGGAGCGGACCAATTAAACGCAGAAGGATGGTTTGTGTGCAGAGGCTGAGCCATCAGACATGATCCTGCGTTCCCAGGTAGAGCCACAGCTCCCGCCCTCGTCCCTGTCCATTCCTATGGATGTCAGACCAAAGAACGTGTCCTTACCGACCCCCAGGTGGGCTCTGCTGGCCTCCCCCAGGCAGCCATGGCCCCCGCCAGGGTTAACCACCTTCTCATGGCCGCTGCCTCTCTTGCAGCTTCAGGCCGGAGAGGAACTGCTTTTCGACTGGACCCAGGAAAACCAGATGTGCTTGGAGGCTGTGGATTTAGGATTTGGTGTTCCAGATATGGAATGGACACAATTCATATTCATGCGGTCTGTGCAGAAATGATTTGACAGGCCAATTAAAGCATTAGACGAGTTTAAACTGCTTGAAAGCAAACTGCCTGTGTCTTGGTGCAGTGCAGGGGCAGCGTTGGGGCGTGGGGGCCGCCCAGGGCTCTGTGGGTTCGGGGGCAGCCGTGGGTGGGGCATGGAAACCCACGGGGCTCTGCAGGTTCGGGGGCAGCAGTGGGGTGTGGAGGCTGCCCCCGGGCTCTGGGTTATGCACACAGACCTCGACCATCTTCACGGAACGAAGGAGACCTTTATTTTCACTGGCACACTCTGGGGTCAAGTTCTCATGTCCATCCACATCAGGAAGTTGTGGGTGATGGGCTTATTGCTTATTGGTTTCTATTGATTGTTTATTTTGAGACAGGGTTTCAGTTTGTTGCCCACATGGTGCGATCTCAGCTCACTGCAACCTCTGCCTCCCGGGTTCAAGCAATTCTCCTGCCTCAGCCTCCCACGTAGCTGGGATTACAGGCCCCCACCTCTATGCCCGGCTGATTTTTTAAATTTTATTTTGTATTTTAGTAGAGAGGGGGTTTCGCCATGTTGCCCAGGCTGGTCTCGAGATTTGACCTTGTTTCCTCCTCCCTGGGGTCAGAGGTCGCCTGGCAGGCGGTGGGTGGTTCCTGCATTTGGTTCCCACTTCCCTGTCCACTGGGAAGTGTATTCCGGAAGGAAGTTCCTACGTCCTTCTGGCTCTAGGAATGTTTTAGATGTGTTGCGTGAGGAGGCTGGTGGGGCAGGCTCAGTCCTCCTGTGGACGCCCGTTTCTTCCCCAGGAGCCCTGTGTGGTGTCCGGCCACCCCAGGCCTGGGATCTGATGATTCTCTGGGCGTGTCAGGCAAGGACCTGGCCTCCCTCTTATGTGCTGGAGGTCGGGGAGGCCAGGAGCAGGGCCGGCGCCTCTCACTCCCATCCCTCCCTTGTGTGCCTGGTGGTCCTGCCCGGCTGAGAGCCTTTCCCTGGGACACAGCCACAGCCATGATGCCCAACAGAAAGGAGAAGCCAGGGAGGGCATGGGCTGCTCCCTGAAGGCAGATTCCTCTCCCCAGGCGGGAGGAGCAGCCTCTGCAGCTGCTCTGGGCTCCTCGTCCTTCCCAGGGTGGTCTGACCACAGCCCCAGCCAGGCCTGGGAGGAGGGAGCAGGGAGGAGGGAGGAGGGAGGACAGTACATATTTCTCTTCCCCAGCTCATGTTTCGGAGACAGACTTGGAGGCAAGGCTGGAGCTGCACGTCCCAGCCCCTGTGTGTGCACCTGCTGCAGCAGTGTGGCCAGGCCCCCAGCAGTGCCTTAAAGGGGTGCTTCTGGCAGGCTCTGGGGAGCTGTGTGATGAGGAGGAGACTTGGGGGAGCGCAGGTTAGGTCCTGGCACCGTAGCCGCCTCCTTTTGCTGATTTCAGGGGTCAGTGTTTTCAGGGTTTATCTCCTTCATAGAGCAGACTTGAGGGCTTCAGGTGCAAACATCCGTGCCTCCCTCAGGCCTGAGCTGGGCCTCCTCTGCCTGGAGTGCACCCCTCGGTGCTCTTCAGCATTGGTGCCCGTGGAATGGCTGAAGCCCAGGCTGCCCCTTGTAGCTGAGCTGCGGGATCAAGCGGAGAACAGAGTGGGCAGGAGCCCGGGAGGCTGGAGGTTGATTTGCACAGATTGCTGTCATCTCACCACCCTGACACTTAGTTCTTAATGGTGCGAGAGAAACCCACTGCAACGTGAGAAGAGCGTGTGTATGCGCACGTGTGTGCGCGTGTGTGCATGTGTGTGCATGTGGGCACGTGTATGTGCGTGTGGGTACGTGTGTGCACGTGTGTGCAGGTGGGTGTACGTGTGTGCGTGTGCATGTGGGCACGTGTATGTGCGTGTGGGTACGTGTGTGCGCCTGTGTGTGCACGTGTGTGTGCGTGTGTGTGCATGTGGGCACGTGTGTGGGCACGTGTATGTGCGTGTGGGTACGTGTGGGCACGTGTGTGTGCATGTGTGTGCACACGTGTGTGTGTGAGAGAGAGAGACACAGAGAGGATGGCTTCTGAGGAAGGGGCTGTTCGTGGAGCTCTGAACAGCCACTCTTGCCCGTGGGGACCTTGCAGGGTCTGCCCAGTCAGGGCCCCCCACTCCACCCTGTCAGAGGGGACCGTGCCCAGTCCTCACCCTGCTATGGGCTGCCTGAGAGTTTGGCTTCTCCCTTGAGTGCTGCTAGACAGCACCTGAGCCTGTGGCCCCCTCGGCCCCAGCTTGCAGTGGCGTGCCTCGCGCCCTCCGTCCCCACCTCCACTACAAGGAGGCTGCCCGCACACCTGGGGAGGCATCCTGCCAGCTGAGCACCCCCAGGCTGACGTCCTTCCCACCCGTGGCATCAGGGCCCTGCAGCAGCTGGTGTTGTGGCGCTCACATCCATCAGCTTCCCTGGAGCCCCTGGTACAGTGCTGTGTGGGCCTGGACACGGAAGCTTGGTTTCATCCCTCGGGAAGCTGGTGGTTAATACATGGGGCCAAGTTAATAAAAGAAGGAAGCTACCAACAAGGCCATGCGGTCACGACTGCTGAGGGCCGGGGTGTGGGGGGGCTACCAGGGCCGGGGTGTGGGGGGGCTGCCAGGGCCGGGGTGTAGGGGGGCTGCCTTACAGTCTGTCGGGGCCGGGGCAGGAGCCGTGTGTCAAGGACACAGAGGCTTTCCAGGTGGACAAGGGAAGGACACTTGGGGAGGGAGGGAAGGTTTGGGTGGAGGAGGAAGCTGAGAGCAGGCGCGCCCCTGGAGGCAACTGGCTGACGGGTGGGCTCCCAGGAGACTAGGATTTGTGCAGATAAAACTCAGGCAGCAGCGTCAGGGCGGCCATAGCACGTGGAAGGCGGCGGGGACGCTGACAGCAGGACATTTTCTGGAGAATCTGGGTTCGATTGCAAATACAAATTCACTGTTCTCAGGGTGGCGGAGGGACCGGCCCCTCGGAAAGGTCACCCCCTCGGCCACCTGTTGTCCCTGAGGGGCTGATGGAGGGAGGAGACCGCACCTTATGGACTGCACCAGGCCTGTGGCTTTGGCGGTGGAGGCCCCATCATTGCAACTCCTCTTCTGGGAGTTCGGCTCTGGCTGCCACACATGGAGGTGCCCAGGGTGGGGCCCAGCCCCGGCAAACCCGCCCCACATAACGCAGTACCTCGATTCTCACCAAAGAACAAAAATTACTTGCAATTACATGCAATTAACAATTTTAAATTATTAATGGTGGTGAAAGAATGTGTCTATTCAACAAGTAATTTGTTGCAATTTTTGTAATTGAAAGTAATTTCTAGCAATTAAATCCTAATTTAGAGCATTTTCTGGGTGACGCCTTTATTCGTGGGGTGCACGCCAGTTTCATTGTTGGCTGCTTTGTTCCAGGCACTTTGTCCAGTAAAATTTGCTGGGTAGGCTCTTTGGGAAGAGCAAAATAGCCGAACTCTAGGCAATGCAGAAAAAACAGAGTGGGTCTGCCAACATGGTGAAGCTGCAGCTTCCCTGGAGAGGCAGGAGGAGGTGCGCGCCTTCCCGCGGAGACAGCCCTGCAGCTTGTTCAGAGGCTCTCCGAGGAAGTGGGCAGGTGCCTGGGCCAGCGTCCAGGGAGCACGTCTCTGGCCCTGAGGCGCTGTCCCCACTGTCCCCACAGCCACGGTGCTGTCCCTGCTGGAGGCTGGTCCAGGCTTGGCCGCTGGCTTGAGGGGCAGCTCATTCGCGGGGCTCCTCGGCACGCTGCCGGCCCCTGGGGACCTCATTATTCTGTCTACCTCTTTCCTCTGAAGAACACCCTTTACCCTCAGAAGGCAGCTTTTTGAGCCCCACAATTGGAAAGTGCTGCCTATTTTGCGGGAGGACAGGACTCTGCGGTGGCCCCGGGAGTTGACCTGTGGTGGATTTGAATATAAAAGGCAGCCGGGAGATGGTCTTTGTCTAACCTAGGCGGGAGATCTTATCCCTGATGAAGTCTCTCCTTTGTCAAGTAGCAAGTAATTATTCTGACTGAATTCTTCGGAAATGCAATGACCTGTGTTTCTATGTGAAATGGAACTGCGTTCTCCTCCAGAAAGTTGAGTCAGGCTTCCTGTGCGTGGCCAGGGCGTGATTCCTGGTCATGGGGTGACTCCCCCGGTAGGGTACCTGACTCCTCTGGGCCCCACACCCCAAATGCAAATGCAGTAATGTCGCCCCAGTCAGCAGGAAGCCCACGTGGCCCCTCCACACATTTCCACAGGGTTCCCAGGGAGGCTGCTGACAAGCTGGGCCGAGCGCCTCGGGCTCATCTGTGCACGCTAGATCCCAGAGTGGGCGGGTGTCTGCGGCTCCTCCTGTGTCTGCATCCACGATGCTGGGACAGGGCTGCAGGCAGCACTCCTGCCCTCGGTTCTGGGTGTCCTGGTCTCCCCAGGAGGCAAGGAGCTCACAGCAGGGGCATGCGGTGGGTGCTCGCTGGCCATAAGCTTTCGGTGTCATTTTCAAGACAGAGAAACAGCACATACAGGGCCCTGGAGAGGCTGCCTGGAGCTCCACCTGCCCCGTCTTAGGAGGGTCCCTCCCCTGCGAGCTCACTCCCAAAGGGCACTCGGTTCCTGCAGCTGGAGGGCTGAGTCCTCTCTCCCTTCTGCCCACAGCCCTGGGTCTTGTCTACCTTGTGGCTGGAGTTGCAGCCACAGCACAGAGCTCTTCCCCTTTACGTTCTGAGCTGTTTGGAGGCCCATGGCCACTTTCATATTCCCCAGTGCTCAATAAATGATGAATGAATGAAGCAAGAGTCCCAAACTGTAGGACTCTCAGCAGGGTCTGCATCAGCAGGGTCTGCATGCACCAGGCTGGGGGGCAACACAGCCAAGCCCCATGGGGTATTGATTGTAGCTTCCTCCTGGTCATTCCTGATCCTTCCATCCGCTCAGCCTGCCCACCTTTCCTGCCGGCGGACCTCCCCGACGGCCCTCACACCTATGAGGCCCTGGTTTTGCCTCACTCTGCAGTCTGGTGGAGGATCTGGCAGATGTGACCGTCTCTGTCCTGAGGGCTTCCCCGGCAGTGGTGCCGAGACCTCCCCTCACCTGGCTCAGAGATTTGACTCTGTGAGGTTGGCTCCTGCCCGGACTCAGGCTTTCAACCCTGGCGTCTGGGGTGCGAGGCAGGTGGGCTACGTGTGGTGTCTTCAAGGTGGGCTGCCATTCTGGTGGAGAGTGAGGGGATGTGGACGTTGCATGCAGACTATATTTTCTGGGTAAACCTGCTCAGTGTTTTTGGTAAGTAATACCTAAAATTCAAGACTCTAATTCAAGGTATATCCCTATTTCTGACACAAACCACTTGAAAAACTCATTCAACAGACAGTGACATTGGGGCCAACTCTTGAAAGCTGTGCTTCAGTTCTCATCCTTGACCCCAGGCACTGGGCAGCTGCAGAAGGCTGAGCAAGCACAGTCCAGGCAGGGAGACCACAGGGCCTGCGCAGGACCCCAGACGCCGCTCTCCTGAGACAAGACGTCCCGGGGGCTGTGTTTCCATTTGACTTGAGATGGGCTTCACTCCAGACCCTCCTCTGCCAGCTCAGCACGAAGTGTGAGTAGTCACCTGATGACACCCTGTGGTCGCTTTCACGCCGTAGGAGGAAAAATAGTTTTCAAATTGGCTTAAACGAGGAGGGAACAACCTGACCGTCTTTTGACAGTGCAGCTTTTAACCCTAAAACAATGTCAAACGGATTCATTTTTGTGTATAATTACAAGTTACTTATTAGTCACGATTGCCATAGCGACTGAAGGTTTGTGTCCGCCCACCCCCACGCCTCCAAATCCTACATGGAAATCCTCACCCAAGGCCATGGCATTAGGGGCCTTTGGGAGGCCGTATGAGGAAGAGCCTCGTGCATGGGCTAATGCGCTTCTGAAGGAGACCTCAGGGCGCTTCCTCGCCCCTTCTGCTGTGCGATGACAGGAGAAGGCCCAACCAAAAAGTGGCCCTCACCGAATCTGCACTGAATCTGCACCGAATCTGCAGGTGCCTCCGGAACTGCAAGAAGTAAACTTCTGTTGTTTATCAATCACCCAAACTGTGGCATTTTCTTATAGCAGCCTGCGTGGGCTGAGACACTTACTAAGTGAGTTATTAACGTTTATTAAGATTTGGCACAAACTAAAAGCCAGCAGTGTCTGCAGAGAAGCGGGAGCGCCCCGTGGGGTTTGGCTATGTTGCCCCCACCCCTTGCAGACTCTGCCGAGAGTCCTGCAGTTTTGGGAAGGACCCTGATGAATTGTGCCCATTGGTATTGTTTAGCGTTGATTGTGGCTTTTCATTATAAATTATGTAATTGAATAATGATAAGTTGTGGCTAGTCCGGCTTCATCAGTACGGATTTGCGGGTTGCCGGATATTCAGTTAATTATGCAGTGTGTGGAGAGGATATACGAGCATCAAAAGCATTGTGATCCAAGAATCCCAGTGACTGGGTGCCCTTTGCTGGTTAGGGGCTGACCGCTGCATTCACAATGCAAGAGAAGCACATGTGACCTCTCCTGGCCACCCACTGGCGTTGAATTTCATTTCCATCCCACAGTTACTCCCTCCAGCACACCCCAGGTGGAGGGGGCAGTCCAGATGGAGGGGCAGCCAGGGTGGAGGGGGCAGCTCAGGTAGAGAAGGCACCCCAGGGAGAGAGGCAGCCCGGTAGAGGGGGTGGCCCAGCAAGCTCCCAGGGAGAGGGAGAGCCCGGTAGAGGGGGTGGCCCAGCAAGCTCCCAGGGAGAGGGAGAGCCAGGTAGAGGGGGTGGCCTCTCTGCAGCTAACAGTGGTCGAAGCCTTTCCTTATTACTGCCCCGAAAGGACTCAGTTTCCCCTGGGGCGTTCAGCCCACAATTGTGATAGCAGCACCTGCTGTAGGGGTCTGGCTGGTCATGGGCAGAGGGAGCCAGTGGGTCAGGGGCACGTTATGGCCAGTTAGTGAGGCTTATCTGTCTCTGGTAGGATCACCCTCTGTGAAGGTAGCAGCTTGCACCTTGTTGACCCATCACCAGTGACATGGAGTTGGGCCAAGGAGGTGTCCTCACCCCGAGAACCGCGCCTGGGCCTCCAGTGCCCCCGCCTGGCTCCCGCTTTGCACCTACAAAGCTGGCCTTTGTGCTGGCCCTTATGCCTTCTGGCCGTGAACTGCCTTGGTGACCTGCCCTTGGCCAGTGGAGCCTTCCAGCCAGCCTCTGCCCACGGGGCTCCCCAGGCCCTGAGTCACTGCCGGCCTGACCAGTTCAGGTGTCCTGGCTTTTGCTGCGGGACTTCTGTCCTGGGTCTCCTGATGGTCCAGCTCTGGGCTTCCCCTCCACAATGAGCGGCCCCTCCTGCAAAAGCTCTGGTTGGGGCAAATCCAAGGGCAGAAGAGGCAGATTGCTGGTTTCAGGCAGAGAGTGGACGGGCAGATGCTAGGCCTCTGTGTCTGCTGCTCTCTGGCTATCTCTGTCTCTCTCTGTCTCTGACTCTCTCTCTCCCTGTCTCTCTGTCTCTGTTTCTCTGTCTCTATGTCTCTGGCTATCTGTCTCTCTCTCTGACTCTGTCTCTGTCTCTTTCTGTCTTTCTGTCTCTGTGTCTCTAACTCCCGATCTGTCTCTTTCTGTCTATCTCTGTCTCTGTCCCTCTCCCGCTCCCTTTGCCTCTCTTTCTCTATCTCTGTCCCTCTCTGTCTCTCTCTCTTGGTCCCAGCTGGCAGCTGACTTTGCTGTCCTCCTGGGCCCCAGCAGAGCCACCGGCAGGCTCCTGTCCTGTGCTGTCCTGGATGCCTCACCCTTGTTCCTGCTCTAGCTCAGAGCACTTGCTTCTTCAAGCATCCTCTACCCACCCCAGTGACTTACAAACCCGGTTTGAAAACGCCAAATAGTTTTAAAATTAGAGTGTAGAATGTCTTCCTCACATCCCAGACTTCCCGGGGTGGCGGGGACAGGGGGTCCTGTCGGGCACAGACAGGGCTACCACAAGGAAAACGGGGCACATTAGATTACATGAAACTCAGTTACTTCTTTTCATTAACATATACCTGAGAGAGGGTGGCAGGGCAAGCCCATGGCTGAGGAAGGTTTGGCCACATGGTGTCTGGAATTTATGCCAATTGCAAGTCAGTAGCCAAAGACAGACGGTGCAACGGAGAAGCAGCCAAAGGCCAGCTCGGTTGTCTCCAGCGCCGGCGTGGCCAGCACACGTGAGACTGGTTGATCGGTTACCGTCAGAGCCGCGCAGGTGGAGCGTGAGGCCGCAGCACCACACCCTGTGGCTGAAATGGCACTGCTGGGAGCGTGAGGGCCCACGGCCGGCCCTCATCTGCTGAGCCCACGTCAGAGGGGGCTGCAGTGGCCACTTTGTCGCCGTGGCCTGTGCGTGGCCTTGGGCTCGCCAAGTCCCAGGAGGGCGGGCATCATCTCCATGGCTTCTTGCTGCCAGCAGTGCGTCTCACATGGGCACAGAAGGGCAAAGCCAGCCAGCCTGGGCTGCGGGTGCACCCCGGGGACTGGGCACAGGACGGCAGCTGCTCACGTGTATCGGCAGCCAGGGTCAAAGCAGAAAGCAGGTGTAATGACTGGGACGGCCGCGCCTCCTGAGGCGGGTGTTTGGACCCTTTCTGCACCAGGCATGGCCCTGGCATTCAGCGGTGCCCTGCTGGGTGAGGGCCGTCTCCTCGTTCTCCTTCCATAGATAAGGAGATGGGGTTTGGCGATAGGTGGGAGCACCTGGGGTGGGGGCGGGGGCGGGGCAGGGGCTCCTCGGAGGCCCCTTCGGGGCGTTTTCCCCGAAGGCCACTCCAACAGAAGGTGGGGGTGACCGGGGGCAGCAGTGGCGACTCCCGAGGGGTCTTCAAGCTCCTCCTACGCTCCTCTGTTTGAAGTTGAGCAGCTGCCACATCCTTCCTAGAAAACAAAGCTGGGGAGGTTCAGTGTGTGCTTTCGAAAAGCTGCAATTTTCAGGCTGGGCAACGGCTTTCAACAACAACGTGGCTGGGATGTTTCACGCCCAACTCTGCGTGCGTGCAGCTGTGGCTCTGACGCTTTTGCAGACCGCATTGTGTCATTGATCCACTTAAGGACTCTCTAATTAGCCGTCGTAGCCGTCGGCTCAATGAGCTGTGATTGCAGCTGAGACAGACTTGTGGAGGGTGCTGAGGATCTCGTGCCCTGAAGAGCACTCAACTGGGCTCTCACACCACGAGGGTGAAACAGTGTATCCAAATGCAGTCACCGGGCAGCATCTCTGTGCACACAACCCGGCCTGTGTTTAAATGGCAAGCTGGGAAGAGTCAATTGCATCAGCTTCTCTCTAAATTGCGGGCTGGAGGTGGCAGGGAGGTGAGTGTGTTTCTAAGTCCACGGCCACAGCTGCTCACGTGGAGAGACGCCCCGAGTTCTTGCTGCAGAGTCGGGAAGCTCAGCCTGGCATAGAGGTTGGATTTTTTGCTGCCCTTGGTTTGTACACAGCACTGAAAGTGTTTCTAAGTTTGATCCACTTAAATTATGGAAGGATGCGAGAGAGAGAAGGCCCACAGAAGCTTAGGCTGTGTCTCTAACCAGAAGCTCTCAGGGGCGGATGGCAGCCCCCCAGGTCACAGTGACCCCGCTCGGATGCTCAGCCACCCCTATGTAGGGTTCCCACTGCCCCCTCCTTGAGGCGGAAGGTGGGGTGTGGAGCCCATGTCCATCATCTCCCTGAGTTTCTCCCTCTCTGACACCTGGAATTCCTCTGTGCTGCAGGCAGGGCCCGAGCCTTGTCCACAATCAGCACTCACACAGAAACGTGCTCCCTGGCTTCCAGGCGGCTCCAGATGGAGAGAGCACCTGTCCCCGCACTGTCCTTTCTAATAGGGTTGCTGTTACCACCGCGCCCATGGGGCTCCCTGCAGGAACCAGCTGTGCCAGGCCAGCCAGTTGACTACAGCACCCAGCACCCCATGTGCCCACAGTGCCCCGCTGCTCGGCTAACAAGCAGGTTGGCAGGTCCCTTTTCCTGACTGGCTCCTTCCTGATTAAGCAGACTTTAAAATTCCACACAAGGTGTCAACATTTCTGGACCTCTTAAATGAAAGAGCTTCCTGAGTGCCAGGCAGGACCTGCCGCAGGTGTGGGGCTGCCTGAGGTGCGAGTCACTGGAGATGAGGCTGCCGGTGCGGCGTCTCCCATGCAGCTTCCCCACCCTTTAGTGACACAGAAAGTGGAAGCTGGACATCTTGGATGCAGACGTGGGAGTGAGCTGGGGTGGGGGCAGTGGAGCGGCCGTCAGGGATGCTGGGCCACCCCACCACCCCGAAGGCCGGCCCCGCAGCGGCATCTGAACCCCCCACCAGGGCACAAACTTTCCTGTTTGTGTGGCCAGTGGATGAAGTTTTAAAAATTTGGCATATTTGAGCTCCATTTTTTAATGGGGTCAGGCAGTGTACTTTGAATTATTTAACAAACTGAATTCGATCTTCAAAAATTATAGAGCTCTCGTCTCTCTGCCCAGGTTAAAGCCGGAAAGTGGCTGCTGGCCCGTCCTGAGGCCGCTGCTGCTGGATCCCTCTCTCAGGGCATTCCTCAGTTCACGGAGTTCAGCCGCTCACGGCCACGCTGGCCCCTGGCTCTTTCTGCCCGATGTCCTGCTGCAGCAGACACCATCCCCAGCCTCACGCAGCAGGTGCTGTAGCCACTGGTCCTCCAGACCAGGGGTCCCCAGCCCCCGGGCCGCAGACTGGTATGTAGGTCCGTGGCCTGCTAGGAACCCGGCCACACAGCCGGAGGTGAGCGTGGGTGAGGGAGCATTCATTACTGCCTGGCAGGAACCCTACTGTGAACGTCTCTGAGGGGTCTCGGTTGCCTGCTGTCTATGAGAATCTAACTATTATGACCTGATGATCGGAGGTGGAACAGTTTCATCCTGAAACTACCCCCCAGCCCTGCACAGTCCGTGGAAATATTGTCTTCCACAAAACTGGTCCCTGGTGTCAAAAAGGTTGGAGACTATCGCTCCAGACCCCAGTTCTGGGCCTCCTAGGGCGGCTTTTGGCCTCAGAATTTTCCAGCTCTTCCTTCATCTCCTTATCTGAGTGCCTGCAGGCGGCCCACCCTCCAGGGAGGGTGGAGGCTCCACACCTGCTTCAGGGGCTGCCAGTTCCCAAGATAGCAGGACAGCAGCCATGGGGAATGCCCCAGGGATGGCTCCACCAGCCCCAGAGAGGAAGCCAGGCTGTAGGGTGGAGCTGGGGTCTGAGAAGTTCCAGCCTCGGGAGGGTCATGTTAACTGCAGCCATTCACAAAGCGCTGAAGTGTGGAGAATACCCTACCTCCTCACAAGCTCAGACTTGCGGGACATCCACGCAAATTAAGGAGGAATTCAACCAGGGGCTTTGCTCATACGGAGAAACTACCCTTTAAAGGAATTTTTATCCACTTGATCTTTTTCTTTCTTTTAAACTTGTTTTGGAGTTTGAGGGAATAAAATTATGCCGAATGAGCCAAAATAGTGGGTGGAGGAAGTGGGTGCTGTCAGCACCCAGCTGAGCACCCGGGTCACAGCGCCCGCCTAGTGCACCCACCTGGAGCAACTCTCTCACAGCACCTGCCTGGAACACCCAGGTCACAGCACCCACCTGGAACACCCGGGTCACAGCACCCACCTGGAACACCCGGGTTGCAGCTCCCGCCTGGAGTACCTGGGTCACAGCACCTGCCTGGAACACCCGGGTCATGGCACCCACCTGGAACACCTACCTGGAGCACCTGTCTCACAGCGCCCACTTGAGCAACTAGATTATAGCACCAGCCTGGAGCACCTGGGTCAGAGCATCCACCCGAGCAATCAGCCAGGTCACAACACCTGCCTGGAGCCACCTGGGTCACAGCACCCACCTGAGCAACCAACCAGGTCATGGCGACTGCCTGGAACACCTGAGTCACAGCAGCCACTTGGAGTACCCAGGTCAAAGCTCCCACCTGAAACACCTAAGTCACAGCACCTGGCTCGTAGCACCCATCTGCAGTACCCAGATCACAGCCCCTAACTGGAGTAGGAGCACCTGGGTCACAGCACCCACCTGGAGTTCCTGGGTCACAGTGCCCACCTGGAGTTCCTGGGTCACAGTGCCCACCTGGCACACCCAGGTTACAGCACCCGGGTCACAGCACCCGCCTGAGCACCTGGTCACAGCACTCACGGGAGCACCTGGTCACAGCACCCGCCGGAGCACCCGCTCACAGCACCTGCCTGAGCACCCAGGCCACAGTGCCCGTTGGATCCCCTGTCCTCTCAGTGGGGGAACCTGTGTCTGTGTTCAGGAAGCCCCTGGGGTCTCCAAGGAGGAGGTTGGGATGCTTTGCCAGCAGTGTGTCACCTGCCACCGTTCTTTCCTTTCCCTGGGCACCAGCCAGGGCAGAGCCCGCCTGAAGCCCACATGCTTGCTGGAAGCCCCGTGTGAGTCTGGTGCTGTCACGTCAGGAAACGCATGGTGCCTGTGTCAGTGCCCACGGTGCATGGGCGGGAGCCAGCTTTTCCACTCCCTTCTGGGCTGTTTCCAGTGCCCCTGGCACACTCTTCCTCACCTGTCCTGAACTCGGACACGCTGGGGAGTCTCAGGAGACAGCCTGTGCTTTTCTGTTGACCGGGGCCTCAGGGCAAAGCAGCTTGGATCATCTGGAGAAGCTTCTGGGGGCAGCCCAGCCTTTCGGGTGCCACTCGGTCTGGAGTTTGTAATCTGTGAAGCAGCCATGCTCTTGGAGGGCCTGTCCGGGAGGGTGACAGGAGGGTGTGCCGTGTGTCCAGCACATCTCCTTTCTGTGAGGTGGGTGAGCCCAGGGAGATGAGTGTCTTTCATGGACAGGCGAAGGAGCCCAGCGCCTCTGTGGGGTCTGAGCGTGCTAGAGAGAGAAGCTGGGCAAACAGAAAGGGTGGAAGCGGTTCCCACGCAGACTCTGATTATGTGCTCCTTGGCGGGGCTCTGTGGGCCTCCACCCAAAGGCACGGCTGAAGCTCCTGCTGATGGGGAGCTGGACGGCCTCTGGCCACCGCCTTTGATGTGTGGCTGGACCATGTCCTCATGACGCCTCTGCTCATTCATTTCTGGCTGCACTCATCAAATGCCACGCGGTGTGCCCAGGGCTGTGCTGCTGGGCAGCCTCACACAGTTCTGCCAGGCCTCCTGCTGAGGCCTCCTCTGAGGGCTGGTGTGGTAGGCAGACGACGGCCCCAGGTGGTCCCTTCACCCAGAGGCTGGGGCCTCGGCCAGATAGAAATGTGCAGAGGGCAGCCTGGCAAGGGGGCTGTGTAGAGGGTGGACATGGGATATATGCACCCATGGGTGTGTGCCTGCAAGTGGGTGCCTGCCTGCAGGTATGTGCCAGTAGTTGTGTGCCTGCCCGCAGGTGTGCATCCACAGGTGTGCCACAGGTGTGTGCTGGTCTGTGTCAGGGGCCTCTGGGGACCACTCTGAGCCACCTAGGGGGTGTTTCCAGCAGCAGGGGCATGGTGGAGGGTGCGGGGGGAGCCAGGTCCGTGGTGGAGGGTGC